>NC_138658.1:53634405-53884405 GCF_964273445.1 Streptopelia decaocto | reverse complement strand
TTTTCAAACAATTGCTAAGGGAAATCCTGTGGGCAAGGCTGCTTGAAGGTAAAGGGACTAGCTGGTTAGTGTTCAGGAACTGTTTCTATCAGGCACAAGATCAGAGCATCCTGACAAGTAGGAAGTCAAGGAAGGGAACCAGGAGACCTGCGTGGTTAAACAGGGAGCTGCTGGGTAATCTCAATTGGAAGAGGAGAGTTTATAGATCATGGAAGGAGGGGCTGGCCACTTGGGGAGAATATAAGGCTGCTGTCAGAGGGTGTAGGGAGGCAACTAGGAAAGCTAAGGCCTCCTTAGTATTAAAGCTGGCAAGAGGGGTCAAGGACAACAGGAAGAGCATTTTCAAATACGTGGCAGATGAAACTAACACCAGAGCCAATGTAGGCCCACTGATGAACGAGGTGGGTGCCCTGGTGACAGAAAACACAGAGAAGGCAGAGTTACTGAACACCTTCTTTGTCTCTGTCTGCTCTGCCAGAAGCTGTCCTGAGGAGCCCCGTACCGCTGAGGCCCCAGAGGAAGTCAGGACAATGGAGGAGTTTGCCTCGGTTGATGAGGACTGGGTTAGGGAGCAGTTAGGCAATCCGGACATCCATAAATCCATGGGTCCAGATGGGATGCACCCACGGGTGCTGAGGGAGCTGGCTGAGGTCATTGCTGGACCACTCTCCGTCATCTTTGCCAAGCCTTGGGAAGCAGGAGAGGTGCCTGAGGACTGGAGGAAAGCAGATGTCACTCCAGGCTTCAAAAAGGGCAAGAAGGAGGACCTGGGTAACTATAGACCAGCCAGCCTCACCTCCATCCCTGGGAAACTAATGGAACAACTTATCCTTGGTGCCCTCTCAGGGCCTATCAAGGATAAGAAGGTCATTAGGGGCAGTCAGCATGGCTTCACCAAGGGGAAGTTGTGCTTGACCAACCTCATTGACTTTTATGAGGACATAACAAGGTGGATGGATGATGGCAGAGCAGTGGATGTGGTCTACCTTGACTTCAGTAAAGCATTTGACAGTCTCCCACAGCATCCTTGTAGCTAAACTGAGGAAGTGCAGTCTGGATGATCAGGTAGTGAGGTGGACTGTGAACTGGCTGAAGGGAAGAAGCCAGAGAGTCATGGTCAATGAGGCGGAGTCTAGTTGGAGGCCTGTATCTAGTGGAGTGCCTCAAGGGTCGTTACTGGGGCCAGTACTATTCAATATATTCATCAATGACTTGTATGAGGGAATAGAGTGTACTATCAGCAAGTTTGCTGATGACACCAAGCTGGGAGCAGTGGCTGACACGCCAGAAGGCTGTGCTGCCATCCAGCGTGACCTGGACAGGCTGGAGAGCTGGGCGGGGAAAAATTTAATGAAATATAACAAGGGCAAGCGTAGAGTCTTGCATCTGGGCAGGAACAACCCCAGGTTCCAGTATAAGCTGGGGAACAACCTATTAGAGAGCAGTGTAGGGGAAAGGGACCTGGGGGTCCTGGTGGACAGCAGGATGACCATGAGCCAGCACTGGGCCTTTGTGGCCAAGAAGGCCAATGGCATCCTGGGGTGTATTAGAAGGGGAGTGGTTAGTAGATTGAGAGAGGTTCTCCTTCCCCTCTACTCTGCCCTGGTGAGACCACATCTGGAATATTGTGTCCAGTTCTGGGCCCCTCAGTTCAAGAAGGACAGGGAACTGCTGGAGAGAGTCCAGCACAGGGCAACAAAGATGATGAAGGGCATGGAGCATCTCCCTTATGAAGAAAGGCTGAGGGAGCTGGTTCTCTTTAGCTTGGAGGAGACTGAGGGGTGACCACATGAATATTTATAAATATATAAAGGGTGATTGTCATGAGGATGGAGCCAGGCTCTTCTCAGTGATAACAAATGGTAGGATAAGGGGTAATGAGATCAAACTGGAACACAAGAGGTTCCACTTAAATTTGAGAAGGAACTTCTTCCCAGTGAGGGTGACAGAGCACTGGAACAGGCTGCCCAGGGAGGTTGTGGAGTCTCCTTCTCTGGAGACATTAAAAAGCCCACCTGGACACACACCTGTGTAGCCTCATCTAGGTGTTCCTGCTTCAGAGGGGAAATTGGATTGGATGATCTTTTGAGGTCCCTTCCAATCCCTAACATTCTGTGATTCTATGGACTGGGTTATCCAGAACAGGAGTCCCTTGCACTGCACACATTCTGATGTTGAGTATCTCAGTGGCACTCAGGTTCCGGCAACTCATGACCACGATTAATGCTTCTAGGTACTGCAAATGTCTTGCATACTTAAAGATGGGACATAGCCCATGTCTGTGTTGGAGCCCTTACACCAGCACAGCACTGTAAGCAAGCTGGTGTGTACACAGCTTTTGTGGCATAGCTTTACTAGTTTAACCACACTATCCTGTAGTGAGACAAGTAATGATTGTATAACTGCACTTTGGGCTTATACCAGTGTAGCTGTGTCAGTTACACTTCTTTGTGCTCATCACTGACACAAAGATTTTGTCAGAAATTATTCAGACAGACACTAGAATTAAAGTTTCAGAACTCTTTCAAGTTGTCCTCAGGCAGTGCCAAGAAGCAGAGTCACATTCCTCCTGCACCCTGGTTTCCTCTTCCCAGTTTTGTGCTCCTCTTACTTGCAATGTTTGTGATGAATCAGATCAGGGAGTTGGGTTAAAATGAAAAAACTTTCTTTCTAAGATATTTTAAAGTCAGATGCTTGCTCTGCAGTTGTGTGAACACTTGCACAAAATCCTGCCCCTTCCTTTACATTAGCTGTACCAGGACCAGGAGGAAAGTAGGACCGTGGCAGCTGTTAGACTGGCTTAAGTTGCCATGAAAGTACAGGCTCTTAGATTTTTTGGTAGAGTGGTGTTTTAACAGCTAAACATTAGCAATAATAGATATTTATATACCTTGGTGATGCTCTGGGCTAAGTCTTGCAAAATGAAGACATTTTAAATACTTGGGATATTTTGTGTTCTGTCAGGAAAAACAAACAACCTCTCAGTATTGTGTTTGTATGTAAACCTGTGTAATAATACAGAATTTTAAGGTTGGCACAGGTTTAGTCTCGAAGACATTTTTTATCAAGATGCATTTAAGAAGTAAAACTATTAAAAATAAGAAAATACTAGTCTGAGTGTATTACCAGTACTGCAGAATTCACAGTATTCATATTTGTAGCTCCTTAGGTATACTAAAATACGAGTTATGTGTTAGTAACATAGTATATTGATCACTAAATGAAAAAAAATAGTACACAAAAATAATCTTGCACTTTTTAACTGAAATAGCCGTAACTCTAGGAATAGGTGTGAATACAGTGAGATGAAGTAGAATGTGAAATGTGGAAGAACTTCAAGACTGAAATTGAGAGTAGGGTCAAAGAATGTGGGAGCATTTTAAGAAAATGCATTTCTTAGTAGTGAACGTTTCTTATCTAGGAAAACTGCTCTTGAATGTGCTTTATTTTCCTCTCTTCTCCTTGCCCTGCCCCAAACATTTGTTGCACAGATGAGTGCTGCTCTGTGCTTTGAAGGTCAGCAAGAGCTCTGATTATGCAAATGTGATCTGCTCATCTCAACTGGTAGTGCAGTGTGGATGCTTCATAGCCATGACTGTGGTGGTGATGTGACATTTCTGCTTCTCAGTAGTAACAAGCTTCAGTTTTTTAGGGCTCTGGAGATGTGCTTGATTCTTTTCTTTCAATCTGGAGTGAGTCTGAAGGAAAACTTGTGAAGTGTCAAGCTATTCCCTCTTGCTTTGGTAGCTCTTTGTGACTGGAGAAAAAAAAATAAATGTTTTTACAAACCTCAATATTTTTGAAGTTGAATTTGCTGGTTTGCTGCAGGACAGTGTCCTGCGCTTTGCTTTCTAATAGGATAAATCCTGCCTTTTTGCTGTTTTCCTGTTTCTTGAAGAAGGCTGGGCTAAGCAGATACAACCTACTTATTCTGAGCTACTCTGTGGTAGCAAAAGGTTGAGAAAGTAGAGCATTAGTTTGAACAGAAATAAGGCCATGGAGATAAGAGGAGAGGCTGGTGGTTGACTTCTTAGACTGGAGCCTAAGAGGTGAGCTTTGTTAGAATCCTCCCTTTCTGGCATGCCAGTGATAGGGAGAGAGCTGAATCATTTGGACTAAGTTGAGAGAGTTAACGGTATCATAGCAAAAGAGTATAAGAAAATAACGCGGCAATTACGGCAAAACAAAATTACTCTGAATATTTATCCACAGATTTGCAAGGGGTTGGTAAATGGGATAAGAATGAATTTGGTTTTGCTTTTTAAGTCATTAATTTAAATAATTGTTTAATGGTGTAAGTTCTGCTACTGAAAGGTTGAAGTTTTCTGCCTAACGCTTATGTTGACTCAGAATACTCATGGCCTTTTGCAAAAATAGCATTATGGATTTCATTATGATAGTCAATCAGACGGTCTTTTTCTATTACTCTCTTGAGATATGTTTATGCCAGATTTTGGTGTAGAGTAGGACTGTTGTGGTAGAATATAAAATGGGGGGAGGGTAAGAAGTATTTATGAGATACTAATAACTACCATAGATCAATTTTGTGAGCATGGCTTCAGACTAGGGTGAAGTTACTTATATCTTAGTTTGGCTTATTAAATATTATATTGGTTCTTAAAGCATCAGTATAAAATATTTGGATGTTCAAAAGTACCTACTTTACATTTGTAACTCGTACCTATGTTAAAGAAGTAACTAAATTTTGATTAGATTTTAGGTAAGTTAAAAAGTGTTTACTGCTAATTT
Source organism: Streptopelia decaocto (assembly GCF_964273445.1). Classification (NCBI taxonomy): domain Eukaryota; kingdom Metazoa; phylum Chordata; class Aves; order Columbiformes; family Columbidae; genus Streptopelia; species Streptopelia decaocto. The sequence goes on along the minus strand of NC_138658.1, from coordinate 53,879,656 downwards.
ACCTCATAGAGGAATTAAGCAATAATTTTAAAATTCTGTCTAAAAGAAAGATAAAAAGGCAGTTTGTTGGTGCAATTGGGAAATAATTAGCGATAGAAAACCTTTGTTTTATATGCACACCTTCCCTTGCAAGCTAGTGGATGTTGTCATTGGTTGAGAAAATTCTGGAGATATTTTTCAAATTTACTCCTTAATCTTTGCTGAAATCTTGGCATGTACTTTCTTTAACATTTCTGTCACTTAAAACTTTTCCTTAATATGTAAGTTGCTAGTCTTAAAGCACTGAATGGTTACAGATTTTTAATACTTAGCTGCTTTTATTGCAACTAGGCTTGTTTATCTATACCCCTGTGTGTCTTTTCAGGTTAGGGTTTTTCTGTTGTGTGTGTGGTTTTCTTTATATATACACATATATTTCTTTAGTTTTCTGAGTCACTTTATGTAAAAACAATGTAAAGAAATGGAAGATAGTAGTACTTTGGCTCATGTAAAGTATATTCCCCTAAAGATGGAGGAAAATCACATTACAGGACCTATAAAATCACAAATGCAAATAGTGAGTTGCTGTATGGAATAGCAGGGTTTTGTTTTTTATGCCCGGAATTATTTGGAAGTAACCATTGGGTTTTAAATTCCAAACCTAATCCTGTTTAAAGTAGGAGGTTTTTTTGTTTGCTTGGAGAAGGGCAGGTGTGTGGTGGTCTTTTGGTTTTATGAATCCTTACTTACCATCTTAGCATTATTACCCAGATACATTTGGTACAAACTTTGCACGTGATATCTGAATATGTAAGGTGAGACAGCTACACTTAGAACATACAAGTAATAATTTATTTTTACATTATTATATTATTTTTAAGAAAGAAGAAACTTCTTCTCAGTGAGGGTAACAGAGCAGTGGAACAGGCTGCCCAGGGGGGTCGTGGAGTCTCCTTCTCTGGAGACATTCAAAACCCACCTGGACGCATTTCTGTGTAACCTCCTCTAGGTGTTTCTGCTCTAGTGGGGGGATGGGACCCGATGATCTTTCAAGGTCCCTTCCAATCCGTAACATTCTGTGATTCTGTGAATTGAAGCTATTAATATTGATATTATTTATTTTCCTTTGTTGTTCTGGCCACAACAGTTCAAAACATGGTATGTATGGTAATGGATGCATAGTGGAGAATTTCATGGAATCATAGAATAGTTTCAGTTGGAAGGGACCTTCAAGGGTCATCTAGTCCAAATCCCCCTTCAGTGAGCAGGGACATGTGCAACTAGATCGTGTTGCCCTGTCAGCCTGGCCTTGAATGAGGAATGTGGCTTTTTACATTTCTTTAGACCAGTTTTCTTATGCAGACATCAAAGGTCTGATGTTAAGATTAATATCATGGTGGAGTAAGTAGAGCTGGTTGGTTCTAGAATAACTTCACTCAAGATTTCTTTGTATGCCATCATCATCCAGTATTAAGTTTATGATGTGTTTTGTGGCCGTGACTGACTTAGAAGTGTGGGGAACCGGGGGTAGGGGGCATTTTTTTTCCCTTCCACTTGCGGTTTCAACATAGATGTCAAAAACTCTTGGCCATGTAATTAATTAAAACAAACAAACAAAACAAACCCCAAAAAAACCCTGATGTTACTGCTGCATTTTTTGTTAAACCTGCCAGTGTCTGTCCATACATTGCCAACTCTGATAATAGGCATTTTTATACGGAGTACTTGAGGTTTACTTTTTTCCTGATAGCCTACTTATCAAAATAACTGTAGAATTTAGAGGCTTTTCGTAAAGCCTAGAAACTTCAAGTGCATTTGTAATACCTACTAAAAAAAAAAGTCATATAATCTATCTTCAGTCTTCAGGAAGCAGACTTACCTCAAGATTGAACTTGGAACATTTAATTTAATTTTTTGCTAAATGTAGTAAATACTATTTTGTATGTGGGAAACAAATGTTTAGAAGAACAGTGCAATTCTTATAATCTTAACATTCTCCTGTGATGTTGATATGTTTTGTCTTGGCTCTATTTTTGCTTTTTATCTTAGTGAAGAGGGCAACAAGCCATGAATAACATAAATAAGAGTTTTTAAAAGGCAGATTGGAGAGAAGGAGATGCCATGGAAGGCTCAGGAGAAAGGATGGATTAACTGCAGGAGGAAGGCAGAGCACTCTGATGAGGGACTCCTTGTTAGGGCCTGGAGACCATGGTGAATGCAAAGAAGAGCTTGTTGTCAGCTCAGAGTAATATTGCAAGGTCCAGGGCTGTTCTCTAAAAGGATTTTAGTAGAAGTGGAGAAGATGTGTGTGATAGTCTTCACAGTGGCAGAACTTACTCTTCAAAGTTTCTGCTGGAGTGTATCTTTCTATACAAGGAAGATACTCAGATATAAAACTAAAAAAAAATATTCTAGAATTACACTGTATAAAGAGGAGGCAGGCAAAGACAATTCAAAATACTACCGATCAATAGCTACTGTGATAAATGTGGTTGAGTGTTCAGTCTTCAGGAGATGCTCACAGAATGACTCTTCATGAAGGATTGATTCCTTTGGGTTTCTTTTTAGAGATAAGGCTTTTGTAATGGATGAAGGTGCCTTGTATGAATCTTCCCCAGCTTTTCTGCCTCATGCATGCTTGGGTTTAATCTCTACAAGGCAGAATAAAATTGTGTAAGCATGACTATAGCAATGCATGAGGAGCCTTGGCAGTTGTTATGGTCTAAAAGATGACAAATGTGTTGACTAGAGCCCCAGTGTGAAACAGTGAATGCATTTAAAAAGAAAAAAGGCTGTGCATAATCTGAGTAGAATATGAAGAAATACAGATGAGGGAATGACATTATGCATTGCATAATATCAGGGGTGTTAATGTAACCACTCCTTTCTCTTATGTTTTTGTCAATATTGGTCAAAATAATTTTCAGATGTGATGATGGAAGTTCTGCTGGGTGTAGTGTTTGGCTTGTAGATTCCTAGAAAGGAATTTTGGTGTCAATGGAGTGTTTCACATTGGTGAGAAATGCTGGTGGGAATGGTATTGTTACAGAATTTACCTTCGTTGAGATTATGGAAATAAATGCTGTTAGTGATGGCATGGCTCAGATATTTCAGGAATTGCTAGTCCAGTGATTCAGTCACCAAATTGTTACTGAGTCAACAGGAGATGATGCTACTTCAGACTTGATATGGAAGCATAATGAGGTGTTTGTAGAATAATTGCTTCTGGAAAATCAACTTGTGTTGTTAGATCAGAAGTTGATTCATAAACTCTGTGCTAAGATCATTAGTGTCAGAGGTACATTTTTGGAGAACTCTGCTCTTGGTAACATTTTAGAGACAGATTATTATGGTGGAGGCCAGGGATTTATTCTGTTAGAGCTGCTAAATTAAGTAATTTTATTCTGTGTGATCCTTATCAAGGGGAAATATTATAGGAAAACATTCCAGATTTAATTGGATGAATAATCACTTCAGCACAGTTAAATACTAGTTATTACTCTAGGGATGAAGCAAAAAGCAAGAACTGGCAAGGTCAAGCTGACATACACCTCAAAAGGTCTATCAGAATACCATGAAAAAAGTTGTTCAGCTGTGTAAATAAAAAATGCATCTCTTATATGTGGAACATGTAGAATTTAAGCCTGAACTCAGAATTAGATTAATCCTTACACTGAACCAGTGTAAAATAGCCTGCCATTTTTCCTTAAGGTTCTGTCCAAAGAAGATGGGAATGTGGAGACAACTATAGCTGTAGTCGTGAAAACAGTCACCTCATGTGGGGGACCAGGATCCATTGACTCTTGGAAGAAACCGGGCTTAGCAATAGGGTGCTTGTTTGTTTTTTAATAAATGTATGAAGTTGGGAAGGATTTGTTGTGCAAAAATGGCTAGTTTGGTACTAATTGCAGTGGAATATGAAGGCAAATATGCAGCCTGCAAACACAACAGTGTGTAGGGCACTAAAGAAAAGTGAAATGCTGAGTAGAAAATCAAGCAAGTTGCAGCATGGGTTAACCATAGATCATATCATTGAAATTCATCCTTCTTGCAGGGCTTCAGTCCTCAGAGTGGAAAGCTACAGGTTTACTTGTGAGGAACAACTTCTGTTGTCACCTGGAAGCTTACCAGATGAAGTTGAGAGGAGCTTACTAGTTGACAGAGGGAGAGCAGGAGAACCTGAATAGACCTTGAGAATGACTACCTGAGCAGGTAGTTTTAGTGACTCCTTAACTGTAGTGGTTGTTTAAACCAGTGTGCTGCTTTGTGAGCTCAGAGGCGATGCACATGGACAGAACCTCTGAGGAAGCACGGTGCAGCCACTGAAGGGGAAAAAACTGCTCTGGGAAGCCTTGCTGGGACTCCATTCCTTGATCTGAGCCTTGTGTCACGCTGCCACGGAAGAAGGCAAGTTTGATCTTGGGTTATGCTGGTTGTGGTATATTTTCAGTGAGTGCAACGGTGTTCCTGGCACATGCAGGTCATGGAATGTAGAGCTGAGAAATTCTTAAAAAATCAGTATGGGGAGATGAAAATCTTAACTTGTTTATAACAAAATTAAAGCCAAAAAGGGAAATTGGTATAAATACCACATATATTTGAGGGGAATAAATCCTAGAGATACAAAGAAAGTTGTTGAAGCTGGGAAACCTTGCTGTCACAGGTGGGCATAAATAGATTATAAATTTACCTAAATTGTAGTTTAGAAAGCTTTTAACAATTGTGATGTTGTGGAATGAGCTACCAGTTGGAATAGTGAGAGCAAAAAACTTAAAAGGAGGGTTGGAAAGTTTATAAGAGGAAAGTGTTGCCTGTGATTGATTTGGGTTCAGAGAGGGGGTTTCTTATGGTACCTACCTATTGGGGAGGGCTGTCTTGCTGGAACAGTCTGATCTTCTGCCGCTCAGTATTATGGAAACAAAGCTTTGAAAGAGAACTGTTCCATTTGCTCTCTAATCAGGCAAATTATTTTCTTTCCTACTACTTTTCATATAAATTTAAAATACATTCAAAAACATAATTTCATCAGTTCTATTAATAACTTCCTTTCTCTCATGCCTTAGCTAGGGTCATGAAAGACAACACAAGATCTGATGCTGGACTAAAGACAAAAGATACTTTATAGTTACGAATTTGTAAAACAGAACCATTACTGAATACTGGCTTTTGATATTTGAAGGTGCATGGTGCATTCTTAATTTGTAGTGTGGTTGAATCTTTGTTTTTCAGTGCGGTACTTGGCTTCATGCGTGCAGTTGCAGGTGCCGCCGCATTTGTGTGGGTTAGAAGGGCTTTTACACAAATTTTAAAGGGAAATGCATGTAACTATCGACGTAAAAAGCTCCTGGGTCACCGTAGGACTAATTTAGTGAAACTTTTAATTAGGGTATTTCACATGGTGAAACTTTTACTTAAACTGTTTTTGCCTTCTATCTGTGAGCATCTCTGGTCAGAAGAGCACCCTCTTCAGTGGGCAGAACTGAATCTATAGAACATTTACAGGAAGGAAAGAGAGATAATCTCACAGCTGTTCTTCAGGGAAGAACTTAACTGTTCACATCATTGGTAGATCCAAGAACCAGTTGATGGAAACCATCAGCTTTATCTGACTTAAATCTTCTCTCATAGCTGACAGCAACCGGGTTTACTCTGAGAGAGAAGCACAGCTACATGGGGCTTTTTGGTGTAGAACTAGTTGTAACAATTTAAAAATACTGGAGAAAATTATGAGGCTTTGAAAAACAAAAAAAACCCTCACAACTGAAATGCAGGATTCAAGAAATCTGTGTTGCAGTCAGTGAGTATGGCATACAGAAGTAGCAGAATGGACAAACAGGTAGTAACTTCATGGTATGTCTTTTTAAAAGGAGATTCTGCTTTGTTTCCCAAAAAAAAATTACTGGCTGGAGGATTTGAATGAATTTCATTAATGTTGCTCTCGGGACTTGGAAGGGAAATTCAATGGAACAAGTGGCGCTGGCTAAACGCTCCTGAGAATCTGTTTCTGGATAACATATGGGGTTTTTAGTATCAAAATACAGTGTTTTGTAGGCAAGTTGATATGGGGTGTGAAAATGTTGAGGAGGTGACAATTAAATTCAAGTTATAAATAAATTGTACCTTACGCCTAAATATTTAAGATAAACATCATCTTAAACAAGACTACAGTATTCTGTTTAGATCATCATGTTGTTAAAAATGAGTGATCCATTTGGGGAAGTCTTTCTGTATTCCAGTGAAAGTGACAATCATGTCTGCTATTAATTAAACTGTTCTAAACAAGAAAAAAAATGTGTAACTCAGTCAGTTTAGTTTTATAGTTTAAGATACGTAGAACTAATACTTGAATTGAAAGATCATGGTCTTTTTAAAATATAGCTTTAGATATTATATTGCTGGGTTGCTTTGCTTATTTTAGTGATAGTATGAGATTTAAATTTCTAATGCTTTGCAAAAAGTCTATTTTTAATGAAGTAAAATTCCAGCTGGAAGATAGCTATTCACGTTAGGTTACTATATTTAAAAAAATTTATTTTTAGAATAGTAGTTTTTAAAAAATATATATAAATATAAAATACTGTCTTTTTGGGGAAATTTGTATGTCAAATGTTTACTCATGACTCTTTGTTTCTCTGTTTATTTTTAAGACGAGCAAAAATCAAATTAAAGTAGATCTTGTAGATGAGAATTTTACAGAATTAAGAGGAGAAATAGCAGGACCTCCGGACACACCATATGAAGGCAAGTAATGTTTTTGTGTATGCAATCATTGTACACTTCGAATTGTGTCTTGAGATGCTTTGTTTGTAAAATTAATTTATAGCATAAATATGTAGAGCTACATGTCTTAAAATAGCCTTTTTTAAAAAAAAATCAAATTTTAAGCTTGAAAAAATACTTCAGTTGAATTTCTGTGTTGCCTGAAGACAGATCTGTTCTACAGTAAGTCAGACTATGCCATATCAAAGGTTAATTGACAGGTATAAGGTGTGCAGTGTAGTTGGTATGCTGCTGACTTTTGGTTGTTTACCATCTTGACAGTTTAAGCTCCTTAGCCATGAAGCATCAAGAAGCTGAGCTCCAGAATCTGGTGTAACAGTACATGTATTTCTGTGATGTAATATGGTGGTCATTCAAAAACCTGTTGCATTTTTCCATCTCTAGGAGAAATGTCATTGCAGATTAAATTTGGGATGAATCTCAAGCATCCATGGGTCCCAATATTTAATTTATACTGGGGTGGAGGACTCTATAGTAGAACTTGTTTATGAAAGCTGGTATCAGTAATTGTGCATTTCTTCAGTTTCTAAAAAGCAAGATAACTTACTACATAGAGAAGGTTTAACAGAAGCTCATATAACATACTTCATTGGAGATACCAAATTACTCAATAGTGCTGGTACTTGTAAACTTTCTGTTTGCATGTGTCTGCCAGCTCCATATATATTACACCTTCTATTGAAGTTACTTGATCATAAATGAGGATTATTTATTTAATATTTGGTTACTTTAAAATAGTGTTTTATTCAAATTTTCCATGCCAGGTATCTACTTTGATTTGAATTTGAATTTCCAGTAAACAAAAATGTCTCAAGGAAAGTTACAGGCAAATAAATCATTTTGTTGCAAATGAAAACAATTTTCCCAGTTTTTCCTTGCTCTAGTTGTTCCATGCTTTGGAACTAAGACTGGGACTTGAGTATTGTCCAGAGACCAGACACATACTGTTTGTCATTATTTTGAAAAATATGTTCTCATCAAGTGGGGAAAACACCAGAAAATAGTTTTGTAGCTTATAGGCGTAAGTGCACTTGAACGTGTTGGTGGCTACCAATGAAAATCTGGTGGTTGTGCCTTCACTGGAGGGGACATCACTTCTGGTTTCTGCTCCAGGCTGGGAGCTGCTGGTGCAGCAGCACTGGCCTGGAGATCAGGGAGTCTCCCCAGTGCCCACCACCCCCTGGGCCCCAGGGCGGATAAGGGTGAGGAAACAGCCTGCCAGGGGTTGACGTTTGAGAATGTTGGGCAAGGGTAGAAGGTGTCAGAAGCTGAGGAGAAAGGAAATGAGCCTGGAAGGGAGAGAGTAGCACAGTAAGAGCATCTGTGATGGTAGGGATGCTCCCCTCTAGAACTTTAGTCCCAGAGTTCCTCTGCTATCTAACAAATAATGGTGGCTTTCTCCTTCCTCCCTTCACCCATGTGTCTCTATCCTCATCTCATCAGCCACTAGAGTTTAGTTGTCAGACGGTAATGTCTGGAAAGAAGCTAATTTCTTCTGGTCGTAACATGGGACTTCAGTTTAAAAGGAGAACCTGAAATACATAGTTGTTTTGGTGACCTCTTTGGGAGTGGATTACTGTTCAGTGTAATAGTTCTTCTGCAAATATAGCTGGTCTTGTAAAGTATACAGATGTGAAGATGCTGCAAAATTAACTAATTGGGTACTAGGAAACATCAGAATGGTGGGGGGGAGGGTGTTGTTTTGGAAGGTTTTAGTGTTTGTTTTTCCATTCAAGCAGAATTCATCTTCCTCTGGTGAGCTGGTCTGTCACAGCTTGCCTCCCCTCCCCCCGCCTCCTTCAGGCCAGCCTTACCATAGCTTATAAAATTGACCTTTTTTTGGAGAATGTATTCGGAGTTATTTGAAATGAAAGTTGTATTCATGTGTCATAAAAGTTAAAAACTGAATAGTGATTCATGAAGAGGGTAAAAAGATTTGAATGCCTGTCTGCAGAACTGGGTTCTGTGTGATGCTGGATAATTCAGCTACACCAAAATTCCAGAAGCTGAGCACTGTGTATTCACAGATTCAGCGTATCCAGCTAATGAAATTCAGCAATATGTGTTTAGTGCAGAATTTGTTGATGTGGAATATATGCTTGCTTGCTTACGTATGAGTACATTTAGTGATGAAGATATAGTAAATACCCCATTTTGGGGGCTAAAACTATTATGTATTTTGATTGTGGCAAGGATTTAATGGAAAAGTAATGTGATAGTAAGCTTACTTTAATCTAGAAGACACATGCATCGAGAAGCAAAATGAATCTTACTGGGAACCCAATTTCTGGTGTTTCCTGACACTTGAGTAATTTACTTTGGAATGTTAATATTTCTGTAACATAGTTTTATGCATTTATTCCCTTATGTAATTATGAAGGGTTTGCCAGTGAGTGTAGTTTAGATTTTATGACTAATGCAGTAATGCATACTGCATAATTACAGACTGATCTGTCATCTGTAGTCTGAACAGTGACACAGCAGTAAGTGCTTTATGAAGAAGAGTTAATTAGTGCAGTAGTTCAGGTCAGACAGTTCCCGGGAGGGAATTCTAGGACCATTGTAAAGTGAAAGAACGGCAATATTTACTGTTGACTGCAGTTTTGAGGCATCTGAAAACAAACTGCTGCTGCAGAATTCTTTCATAGGAGATGTTAGGACATTGGTTTAAGTGTGACTGAGAGGAAAAATGCTATCTATTGTGGACAAATTTTACAGCTTTTTCTGTCAGTTGTGTCAATGCATTTTGATCAAATTAAAAGAATATTGGAAAACACAGCTTCAGCTGAAAAACATTTGCTGTCCCAAAGGAGAACATCTATGTTTGGAGAGAGGACCTTTGAAAGTCTGTTGGATTTTACTTGCTTCAAGAGCTTTTCAATAGATTATGGGTTTTTTTGTTTTGTTTTTTTAAACCTTGTGTAACTGTAGTATTAATTTCAAGCCAAATTCACAAGTGAGCCACAGTAACTGCAAAATTTATAATAGGGTTTTTCTTTAAGGAAAAGAGCTAAAACTTGTGAGACATATGCTCCAGTAGGAGTATAGAAGGAATATTCTCCCATTACTGTTTAATTCAATATCAAATATTAAATAGCTGTTGAAAAGCCATACATATGCATACTCCTTTTAAAAAAAATTCCACAGAAATACTGAAATGCAGAAGTTGGTACATTAGTCATTTGCATTTTAAATGTCATTAAGGAAATTATTATACAGATTTGTCCAGTTTAAGTCTTCAAGCCTGCATTTTTAACTGCAAAGTTCAGTACACAACAACAGTACCTTATAAATAATATTACCAACTTGCTAGGCCCTGCAGTTTTAAAATCTTTTGAACTTGTACATTCCAGGTAGAAAAAACAGTGGCTGAATAGCTGCAATAGTCTGTCTTTTAAAGGCAAGTTTTAGTGGTAAGCAGAAGAAATGGTAAAACTTAGGACAGGTTTTATATTACCTTACAAAATGGTGTGACAGTAAAATCATACAGGGACTGATGAATTTCTTCAATCCAGGAGCAGTGTAATCGTTCTGTTTCTTAGAAAAAAAAATGATGCTGAATTATGCTTCGATTCAGACAAAAGGAAAAGCAAAGTTAGTTAAGGTCTGTTGTTGATGTACCTGTCTTCAAAAATATTGCGGCTGTGCTGTCCTGTAAGAGAGGCGATGAGCTTAGACATCAGCTATTTTAATTTTGGATTTATTTGCTTTTCTTCTCCTGTATTTTCTGTTAAATCTTCTCAAGTTACTGCAGTGAAAACAAACTGCTGTATAAAGTAGTGGAAAATACAAAACTGCTATTAACCAAGTTTGAGGTGTAGTGTATTAGACTGATTCATATTTTGAAAGTGAGAGGTGTTAGTAGCTGCTAAGGTGTGTTTTGGCACAGATAAAGAGCTGCCAGAGACTGAAATGTTCAGAGTATTCATTTGAGATTCTTTTCCTGCATATGGATCTTTCTGCCTGTATTGAGACTACTTGAGAGCTGGTTTTGTATGGAGTGATGTGCAGCAGAGTCAATTGCTCCTGAAATCCCAAAGGAGAAATAGATTGCAGATACTTCAGCTTTAATTCAAGGAAATTTATAAACTGTAACAAAGTATATTGAGGGAGGGAAACGGTTCCTTCTGAAAGAACAGGAGTAGCAAGTGAGGAGAAATACTATATGTCTCTGTAAAATAAGATGTCTAAATTGGTGTGTATGTCTTGTTAGGCTTTGTTCTTCTTGTTATTAAACTGCTGCCTGCCAAATGATCTTCAGTGAGCAGAGACAGTTTGAGATTGCTCCAAAAGACAGAAGTATTGATAGCAAACCTGAAAGTTAACAGAACTACAATTGAAATAGATGAGTAGGTAATGATACTGTAACAGAGAGACAAATGAAGAATGTTTAGAAAAGGGCAGTAGAAGGTAAATCTGTCTGCCAAGCTCATACTGTCCTTTATTTGCATGCTGTAATTCTGCAAACTATATTAATAGTACTAGTGTGTCCAAGTGTTTGCAGAATTGGATTAGAAGTAACTGCTTCAGACAGTAAAGTAGAACATAGTGAAAGTATCACTGGAGCCTCCTTTTTTTTTTTTAATTTCAAAGTGTGGGAGCTTTTCTTAAGTGATTTAGTCGAGCATTCTTCAGTTCCAGAAAGTTTAAAATGAAATACAGTTTAAAATGAAATACAGTTAATTTCAATTGTGTAATTTGAAAAAAATTATTGGCATAAGGTATCAGAAAAAAGTCAGAATAGTGTAATATGCCATGTTCAGCTTGAATGTTCCTGTGACCTGTGTTTCATCTGTTGCGGAGGGGATATTTACTTCACATTTTGATATATTTTACTAAAATAGAACATGGCAATTACAAGGTTGGAGATGAGAAACTATGGGAGAATGTACACGTTAAACTTACAAATCAGAATCTGTATTTCTTACGTATAATCAAATATGACACTGTTAGATTGACTCTACATGCATTTATTTATAAAGTATATGAAATTTAGAGTTGTCTTCTAGCTAATACTTCTGAGTAAATTTGAATTACTTAAAAACCTGTCTGTTTAGAAACATAAGCTTTATTGTTGTGAAAGACTAAGCTGGAGTAATGTTCTTTTCTTTTAATTTGTAATTTTTTCTTGTCTTTTGCAGGTGGAAGATATCAACTAGAGATAAAAATTCCAGAAACATATCCGTTTAATCCTCCTAAGGTACTATAGACCCTTTTTTGGCTAAAAAAAAATGGGCTAACAAGTTGGTTTTGACTATTCTTTTTCATTTGCTTGTGCGTGTAGTCTCTTTGTAGTACCTGTCTTTCATGTTTGTTGTTTTTTTATTTTATTTTTTTTTTATTCTCCTCTAGAGAGGCATTGCCACTGTCATTTTTAGGTAGAAATAACGCAGGATGCATAGCTGTATCCAATCAGAAGTGCACTGTAATTATTCCTTAAAGTACAAACTGGCAGATGCTGGGGAGAAGCTTGTGCCTTATTATTGACCCTCATGTGGTTTATTATTGGCAAGATAAATATAGTTTTCAGGCAGTTTTACTTGATGTAGAGATTATGGCTGCCTTCCCTCCCCCTCACTATTAATGAAGAAATGCCGTAATAGATACGATTGATTCTTTTAATTTCTTGGGCTCCATAAATTATATTTAGTTGACTCGTGTCTAACCTACCCAGTTTCTAGTAGTAATTATACAGTGAGGTGTACAGTTGTGTGAGTTGGAAGAACCAATAGAGAAATACAGTGGTCTTACTGCAACTCTGAAGGAATGTATGAAGCCTGCACACAGACGAGAGGCAAGAGAAATGGCTGTGGTAAAGTCACTCCTACGTTTTTTGCCTCTTATTGTCCTTTCAACTTTACTGTGTCTTTCTAGCACTTTAAATTTGTGAGTCCACTTCTCTTCTAAATGGATCAATATGAGCAGTGTTCTCCCCCGCCATGTGCAGCTGCAACTGTATATTCCTGTGCCCTAATTTAGTCCCTTCTTCTGTGTTTTCTGATGAATCATCAGACTCCCGAGATGTCTAACTCAGCTCCTTGATTGATTTTCTGTTTGTCAGAAAGATGTCTTTGAATTAAGAATGTGTCCTAGATCCTGTTTATTTTCACCCTGGTAGGTAATACTGGGAAGGAACTGGGGAAGAGAAGGGAGAGGTGCCAGTGGCTCTTAGCTCCTTGGCTCTTGTCCTTTGAATGTCTTCCTTGACACTGGAGTGAAACACATTGAAAGTCTTAAAGAAATATCTGTTGGTTTCAGTTATTTAATCTGCATATGTGCTGGCTGGAGCTAAAACAAGGAGGGCTGAAACAGTGTGTACACTCTGAAAGATGGATCTGTGGATCATGGTTTAATTGCTGCTTTAGGGCTTGATGGTTTCCATTTCCAAAGCTTCCAGACAGCTGTTAGAAGCTCAGTGCACTGTAGCGTAGCACTGCTTGTTCTGGAGCCTACAGTCTTGAATTGGAGGCCTTTTTGCTTGTGTCTAGCCTGGCCTTTTGTCTGAAAGATTTCTTTGGCTTGTTCAGTATGTGCTTTGACAGCCATTGTTAGCTGTCATTCACTGTGAGAAATTACCTAGTATTTACAGGCTTTTTACATTTTCAAAGTGATTTGAAGAGTTGAGCTAGTTAATAAGTGGCACAGCTGACATGGTCTCTTATTTTCTGTCCCGGAAAGCAGAACTGTTGTGGCCTTGCCTATTTATACACCATGATGGCACTGATTTTATTATAGCCCTGTATGTACAGCCTTTTGGTGTAGTGCCTGGCACGTAGCGTGTTCTCTGCACTGATGTGCTTGCCGATGGAGGCAAAAGTTGAAAGACCTGTGCTATACATAAAATGTTTCTCAGGAGTTTGGGGTGAGGAGGTAGATACAAGAAACAGACAGGTCAAAAGTCACTAGAAGGCAGTTAAAATGCAACCTGAAATAGGAGGTTTGAAGAAAATGAAGGAGAAATTTCTAAAGGCATGTATATATTCCTTTAAAAGGACAGGTTGGGGTTTTAAAAGAAAATGCTGCTTTTAACTTTCTCAGTGTCTGTAGAAAAAAAGAAAAAACAAAAACAACAAAAACCAAACAAAACAAAAAAACCCCTGACTTTTTCATGCTTTGTGAGCATGAATACTCTTTATTTTAGTGTAGTAAGTCTAGATCCTTTCGACAGCAAAGTAATTGTAACCTAGTTAGGTTTTGGTTTGTTCAAGAGCCTTGTGCATATGTGTAACAAGACTGGGTGGTTGTAGAAGCATTAGCATCCACCAAGGAAATTTTTATAATACTTATGTGGCTACCAACAATTTAGCTGAACAGTGAGATTCAATACTTATGGTAAGAGTTCAGGGACTTGTTTCACTTTTAATAAAGTGAACTTTCTAGCATTTAAAGTGTTGGATGTTTTAAGTCTGTTTGGCCACCTAGTTACATTGAAAGAGTGGTACTGCTGGAGGATATTTCTGAGCAGCTTTGTGTGATGCTGGGATGTGTGCGCAGGACAGTGCACGGGAAAGCAATTTGGGATGAGTTTGTCCTCAGATGGGCTGTAGTCGGGTTTTGAGTAAAGCAAGTCTCTGTCTAACAAAAGGCCTTGCAAACTTGAAACCTCCTGAAATAAGTGGTGTCACGTGTCTTAGTTCTGTTTTTTAGCTTGATATGTCCTGAATTATTATTTCTTTATAATATTATTAGAAATGGTCCATTTAAACCACGTACTTACTGTACTTCATTTAATAATAATTTTTGTTTTTAAAAATTGTCTTCTAGGTGCGGTTTATCACCAAAATATGGCATCCTAATATTAGCTCAGTCACTGGGGCCATTTGTTTGGATATTCTGAAAGATCAATGGTAAGATTCCATACAGATATAAATGTGCAAAATCAAATATACCAGTGTCCTTACATACTGTTAATCTCTTCCTTTGAAACAGTGTCTTCATTTGGAAGCACTAAGGAAAGAATTTCACAGAACTTGGTGTTGGGGGGAGGGTTCCTATATACTATAACCCCTTTTCAAATTTTTCTTAATGTATTGATCCCTTCATTTTCTAGTGGTGCTCTGTGTAAGTTTTGGTTTTTAATCATGGTACAAGAAAGTTGCTTGAGTGTTGTTGAAGTGCTTGTCAAAGCCTCTGGTCCTTTGGAGAAGGGGAAGCTTGTGGCTCTTTCCATCCTTTCTTGTTTGAAGGATTTCGGTATTGTTATAGATAAGACTGTTTCTTCTGAGTAGCTTCCTAAAGCTTCCTAAGCCATATGAATGGTTAATATTATTTAAATAAGTTGTTTATCATTCTTCAGTATATGCTGTTGTAGCTGTTTAAACTGAGAAATACCTACATCACCATGTTTAAGTTTTTTGCATGTGTAGGTTGAACAGTGGTTTGAATAAAATGATAGCTTCATTAGAAAGCAAATAAACAAAACAACAACAAAAAATCCCCAAGCAATACCCCTCCAACCTTAAAAATTTAATAGATTTCACCAGGTAGTAAAAGGTAAATGGGACAAATGCAATGCTGAAATATTCGAATGGATGTGTTCTAGAAAATATATTTAGTTCCACAGTCTCTCTCTTGTAAAATCTTTTAGTAACAAGCTTTGTTTCTGAAGTGCCACTTCATTGACTTGTCATGCTCTTCACTGAATAATGCTGCTCTTGTTGGTGTGCTTAAATGTAAGTCTCAAATTCCAGTGCATGTCTGTTTTTCAGGGAGGTTAGTGGGAGCTGAAGGACAGAATTTGGGCCTATGGGACTTAGTAGGTTTCTTAAAGAGTTAATAAACTGATAAAAGAGTCACATATGGTGAATATAAACACAAAATTTTTAATGTGTTTGTGTCATTTAGAAAAAGTCTTTCCTCTGCTCACCCATCCAATGATTTTCTATTCCAATGAACATAGTTGAGATATTGTTCTACATACTGGCAGGAGGTTTTATCAGTTTGCAGAGTAATGTGTTTAAATGATCTTTTTAGTGAGTTTAATGAAGTTCTTTCTTCACAGTATATGCTTTATGCTGAAATTCTTTGCAGCTGTGGATTTTCATTATGTTTAGATTTGTAAATACCTGTTATGCCAGTTGTTTGCAAAACAGCTACTGTTTGCTGGTAGAATTAAAATAACTATATGATTTTGTATAAGTAATACTGCTTATGCTGATCTGATCTGACTTGTTATGTGGTTTCACTTACTGTAGCCTATATTTATCTTCCAGGCTAGTATTCTGTCTCAAAATCTTATTCTTAAATATAAAATGTATCTAATACTGTTCATTGAAACCTGAGAACTAAATTACTTGAAAGCTGTTCTGCATAAATCCCTTGAGCAGTGATTATTGAGCAAATGTGTTGTGGCTGTGTGTATGGCTACAAAATACTCTTGCCTGTTGTGGTTTTGACAGTTGAAATAAAAATGAATAATAAGAAATTTTTTCATAGTGGCTGTACTGGAGGTTTCACACTTCAGTTTCAGTTGAGATGCAGAAATCATTATAAGAGAGAACACAATTTTGATAGATATGTGAGCAACAGCCAGCTCGTAATCATCTTGGGTATCTAAAACTGCTGGGTTTTGTTCACAGTGTTTGAGGAGCACTGAGCCTCTTTAAAGCTTTGAGAGAATATTAACATTGTTTGAGAGAACTCTTCAGCAAGCAGGCTGTCTTCCCCCCCCCAGCACTGTGTCAAAGCTATTATTCTCTTTTTTTTTTCTCCCTCCTTTCCCTAATGGGTGCCCAGTCTTGTATTTCTCCTGTAAACAGGGACTATACAACGAGCTCCTACTCAAAGGCCTTATTCATTTCCTCCCTTCTTCCAGATTCCACAAGCCCTTGGTACAAGTTCCCAGGGCTTTTCTCTTGGATTAACAAGCTTAGTTATTTCACAAATGGAATAAATACTGCAGATTATTTAAAAAATATATATATATAAAAATAGATATTATTCCCAGTAGCCATGTTTGGTTGACAGAGTGGAGCAGCAGTCTGCTGGCTGCAGCTGTTCCTGTTGTTCTGCTGGTTTACCTCTCAGTAACTAGAGAGATTATTTCCAGGGAGGAATGTACAGAACATCAGTAAAAACGTCCTAAATGGAAAATTACTTAGCTGTTAAAAATGAAGAAGAAAAGGAAAAACTGGCAGTGTTTCATAATCCTCTTAGGGCTCTTTCTGCTCATCGAAAGGTAAGAGATTTCTTACCTCAGGCATGCTGGGCACAGCTGACTTATTGTGCTTTTTAATATTATCACTATATTCACACAAACTAGGGGTGCTCTTTTTTTTTAATGGAAATGCCCCAAGATACAAAAAAACCAAACAAAACCAAACAAAACCCCAACAAAACGTGAGTAAAATATATATCAGCTTTCTTTGTTCTGATTCACTTCAGGTTTCCTGTGCAGTTTAACAAATGCAATGCAAATCAAAAGCCTGGGGTTTGGTTAGGACGTCTGGAGCAGATGCTTTAGGTTTGAAGTCTCAGAGGGAAGGTGCTTCCCTGCCGTGAGCTCCCTGCAGCTCACTGGTAGGTGTTACTGGCATTTCCTCCCCTCTTGTAGGTGTCAGACCTGCCAGCCTGCACAGGGGCTACGCAGCATTTTGGGATATAGCCAAAGGCAACAGAATGTCATGTGTAAGGTGAATATGATGCTGGGATGGAAGAAGTTTTACCCACAAAACTCATTATACAAGCTGCCTGCTTTTTATTTATGATTGATCAGGCTTTCATTGGGGCATTGTACCCACTTGCAGTGTTGTATTCCAAGAAAGATGGTAACCATAGGAAAAATTGAGTCAAGTGACAAGAAAGATGGTCTAAGCAAATATGACCCACGGTGAAAGACTGGAAAGCCATTGCAGTGTGCAGAATATCAAGCATGGTGGAGCACTGAAATAGATTTTCCAAGAAACTTGTGAGGCTCCAGTTAAGAACAGAGCAGACAGAATTCTGTCAGGAGTGACAGAACCTTGCCTTTGCAAAGGAGGAGAGGAAAAAGCTAAAACCCAAACATAAAGCCAGCTTGAGTTACCAAAGGAAATTGCTTGAACTCCATGAGATGTTGCGTATAAATCCACACCTAGAAATAAAGTTCAGATATAAGAAGAGTTGAAATTTTTTTTTTTCAAGATTCTATTCTGGAAAAATAAACCCTTGAGGAGCACTGGAAAATGTGGAAGACATATCTTTCTACTGGAATACTGTTTTGAGGAAAATACAACTTTTTTTGCAGCACATTCTTCTCTAGCCCATGGGGATGTTATGTGGAGGGGGCATGCATTGTTTTTTTTTTAGTTTTGTGCCACTATCAGCATAGGTTTTCTTCTAGAACTGATGGTGAGAATTGTTTTTGCTCTTACTAGTCTCTGTAAATGTAGTTCTGGGCAGTCATCTCCATTCACTTTATTCTCCCAAAAGAAAGTAATGGGAAGGAAGAAGACCCGCTTAAGGTACTTGGGAAACAGTAATCTATTTTTAGCTGTCCCTTCAGTTTCTTCCAGGAATCTTAATTTGTGTCTGAAAAATTAAGACCGAGCTACATAAAAAATAACAAGACGCTTTAAGTTCCTTTGATCGGGACAGATAATTGGTGTCCTAAAGGCAGAAAATGTTACATGAGTATATAATAGTTACACAAAATATGTCAGATTTTCTTTACCATTAATCACAAGCTTCAATTTCCTTTTTTCAATACAAACAGCAGCTGAAGCTGTAACAGGTTTTCTCTTATGATTTAAGGATATTTCTTTAAATGTTTGTGTCCAGTGAAGACTTTGCTTTATTATGCATGTGATGTGAAAGCCATTTTCAGGCATGAGACTTGAAAATAAGTTGTAAACTACATTGTTAAACCTTTTTACATACATAGCTAAACTAGCCCTGTCTGTAAACTAATTATGTTAGAGTTTGAGTATGCTGGGCATATAGCCATCTGTATATCCAAATTGATGAGGCATTTATTTTTATTATTCATTTTGAAATTGGAGTATCGGCACAGAAGTTCAAGTCCCAGTGTGCTTTATATAAAAACCTACAAGCATAACAGATGAACAGGGGCTGGGAGGGCCTGGCAGTCTGGAAAGCCAGAGGCGGCTGCAGCCAACGCAGAACTTGCGTTCCAGGCATCCGCAACACCTTTGGTCCTTACTAATGCCCCTGCTCCCCATGGTGTATTTGCCACTCCAAGAAAGTACAGTGTAAATGCAAGTAAATTGCATGCAAAGGTGACACAAGTGACATGACCCCTTTCATGTCGTCTTCTCTGTTTTAAATAATGGCAGTATTTTCAGTTGTCTCTAGTGTTGGATGATTTCTGTGAAGGAAATTGCAGAATAGCTTTTATTTGGTGAAAGTAACTACTGTATCAGTTACAGTTGATAGATTATTTCATATTAAGTCTGGCTTTAAACTTACACTAAATAGTGTAATGAAATAACTGGGAAAAAAATACTTCAGGGTTTATAACGTGGTAGGATGTGGTAATTCCTGAAATTCATTTCATAGAAGTTATTAAATCCATTCAAGCATAGTAAGGCCCGAAAGACTTAGCATTCTGTGATGGCTGAATGCTGAAATAGTAAATATTTTGCATTACATTTGTCTAATACTGGCAGATAACACTTTGAATTGTGTCATCAATGCGTACATTAATTAGATTAATTTCAATACAGTATAAACCATTGGAGGCACAAAGAACAGGGAATTATACGAGTAAAATAAAAATATTTTTGCTTTACGTGTTTCTATGCTATGTTCTTCCACTCAGGTTTTTGTATGTGTGATCTAGGTGTGAAAAACAAGACGCTTTGTACACCCGAGTTTACTATGTCAGCTGGGCTCTCATCACCCAGCTGAGGATATGTTTCAGTAACTAGGTGGCTTTTATCTGATTAAATGTAATCTTATTAGTTAATCCCCAACTTTGTTGTAATGTGAAGAACCATTCGTTGGCTTGGTAGAAGCATTCAGCTCGGAACCTGAAATACTTCAGTGTAACTGGAAGAGAATCTGAAATTCTGAAAAAAAAATGCACATTCTGTAGCAACCAAACTATTTTATTATTACAGTAGTAATTTGCTATGTGAGTTGCTAAGTTTTATTGAAAAATGTCATATTAAAACTGATGCAATGCAGAAGATATGTATTCTATAAAATTGCTTGTCTGCTATAAGCATATAAAATATAGGTCGGTATTTCTGCACGTGCTATTTGGCTATGAAGAGTGCCAGCAGAGGGAGCACACGTGGGCTGCCCGCTCCCTACCTACACTTTGCACTGTTACTGGTAGTAAAGAAGGATGACACGAACTTCAAATTGGCTTTAATTTCTTTTTCAGATTGAATGAATTATGTTAAATTGGGCATGGTCAGGTGTAGGTCAAGGACTGTATTTTCCAAAAGCTTAAGGAAGCGTTGTTAATAAGAAAGTCCATGTTTAAAACTCTATTTAAATAAATACATCGAATGGCATTCTAATACCTATAAGCTGCAGCAGTTTAAAATTACGATTCTTAGACTTAGGATTCGTACATGTACTCTTGTATCTTCCACAATACTAGTACGGCAGCAAAGGTGAGTACAGGCGTGTGATTTGGTGAAGTCATTTTCAAATGTTTAATTTTAGGGCAGCAGCAATGACTTTAAGAACAGTGTTGTTATCGCTGCAAGCGTTGTTGGCAGCTGCAGAACCAGATGATCCACAAGACGCAGTAGTGGCAAACCAGGTAAGATACTCAGTTGACGGTGAATTTGTAACACTTCCGTGACCTTTGCTAATTCATATTAGGTCCCAGACGTTGGGGGCGATAAAGATTTTAAATAATTTATTGGAAAATTACTTTGCAGTAAGCGTGAGTTACTATGGTGTTTTTGTGCTCTTGATTCCAGAGTAAGTAGCAGTTATTTTCCAATGTCAGTCTATTTTGTTAGTTTTGTTCCTTTTTTAGCTTGTCAGAAATGTCAGGAGACAACTGCATAGTAAAATGAATCCCAGTATAACTTGCCATTCAAAATGCAAGGCTTCCAGTAGAAGGAATGGTGTATTGGTTTAAAATTAGTTCTAACTTGATGGTGTTCATGGGATTTGGCTTGGGCTGTAGCTCTTCCTCCAGATTATATTAACATTTTTAAGCATTGTATCTGTTTAATGTCAAAATTTTATGAATAGTGACTTTACATGAATTACTGTTGCATTTAATCCTGGGGAGCAATTTATCTGAATGAAGCATCCTGTGTATTTTACCTTTGCAAGTACTCGGGATAACTGTTTTAGTCACTGGTTAAACTGGTATCAGTAGAATTCTGTAATCAACAGGGTTTGTTGCTTTACAGACAGTAGCGATAACTCCTAAAAAGTAGTAACAATAAATGTCAGTTGGACCATATGCCATACCAGGGCTGACATGGTTCTATTTGAAGTGTTGATGAAAGATAGGAATAGTCATTCTATAACTGAAAAGTCTGACAATTTTCAACGAAAGCTCAAGTAGGTGGGTGGTGTTTTCCTTTTCCCTCTGGGAGGGGGAGGCAGCTTGGGCTCCCCACTGACTGGCAGTCAGGGTGTAGTTCAGTAACAAAGGAACAGAGTGAGTAGAGGGTTCTTCCAGCATCAATCTCATCTGTAAGGACTCTCCAGGACAGGGTGTGCACTCCTTCCCCATAACAGTCTCTGTAGGAGGCAGATGAGCAGTTCATCAAACCTGCCAGGATTTGGAGGGGGTGCGGAGATGAGGTGCCCCTGCGGCCCTGGGCGGGGAGCGCTGGTTGCTGCGCTCAGCAGCCAGTGCAGAACGCGCCTGTGGGTTCTGCAGCGCTGGGAGGCTGCTCTGAACAAATGTCCCCGAACAGTTCTGTCAACCTCGATTGCTCAGCACAGGGAGAATTGCTGCAAAGGCCAACAAGGCCACCAGGCATGTCCCCGCACTGTTTTTTCTTGCTGGATGCATGCCCTTGCTGTCACACTCTCTTTGTTAAACAAAATCACTTTTTCCTTTTTTTTTTTTTTTTTTTTTTTTTTTTTACAAAGAGCAGGAGTAGTGTTTCCCATTTCGGCTCTGGTAGAATTTTGAGGGAATTGTAACGGTCTTGTAGAAGCACTTGAGCTGGAAAGAGTTTTTTCTCAGGCAGAAAACTTCATGAAACCTCATAGATTGTGCAGAGCAATGTTCCAGGCTGCTGCCTGTGGGGACGTGTCCTGCGGTGCTGTGGCAGGGCTGATGCGGGAGGTTTCAGTTCCTCCTGTTCCCTGCAAATACCTGCAGGAAAACTGTACTGGGGCTTAGCCCTGAGTTACAAATGTGTAAGTAGAAAGTGATTATAACATCTTTGAGAGATGTGGTGGTAATCACCCAGTTCCTTCATGTGATTTATTTGCTGGTGGGGTCTTTTTTAGGTTTTTTGTTTGTTTGTTTTAGTTTGTTTGTTTTCCAAGGCAAAAATTCCCAAGGAGTTAGTTATCCTCCACCCTCATTTTTCATTTTGTTAATTTACTAACCTATGTGTTAGACTACGAAGCTGTCCCGGTAAATGGCAGTGTCCTACAAGCTCTTGAGCTGAATCCTGGGGAGAACTCCTGTTTGAATAATGATGGAATTTTCAGACACCTCCCACCTTTCAGACACCAGCTGTCTGGTGTCGAAACTGCTTCAACTGGGTGCTGGGTTTTGTTGGAGTACAGCAACATTAACTGCCTCAGATTCCTGGTATAGAGACATCAGTAAAAGGTGCCTTTAGGCTTTTCTCAATTCAGTGAGAAGTTACATTATTTATGGGTACCGAAGTAAAGGAATTTTATTTATAGAACACTGAAAGCTAGTTCTGAATAAAATGCAGTTATGACTAACCCTTTGCACTTGAGCTAGTTGCTTTCTAGGCTTGGCAGTGTTCTCAAAAATATTGAATAAAAAAAAACTGGGGAAAGGTCTCAAGAGCAGAAGAATATAGTACTTCAGGATGCCACTGGTGCTTAACTTAATCCTTACTCTCTTCTAGTCATTGCAACCAAAGACATTTATTACAGACTACTGTATTTATAACCACGAGTTATTTCCAGCAATAGATAGTCTCCCATGTTTGTTTTAATGCCACTAATAACCAGGTAGTAAATATACAAATGACTTGATGTGGATCAGAATTGGTGGGAGGTGTACAAAGCACATAATGCAGTGTGGTTCGTGGGTGTTGCTGGGGGGCTGGTAAAATGAAAGGCGCAGCAGTAAAAAAAATATTGTGTTCACTTTGACGGTGCTTTATAGGTTTAATGAGTGTTTTCTTATATGAGTAAAATGCTTAGAATGATATTCAGCCACATTTCTGTCCTTAAAATGCATCTAAATATTTGAATATTATATTTCCAATATCTTGTCTTATTATTTAGTGCTAAAAAATTTTATATATCTAAAGACGGAAATGCCTACTTTTTAAAAGTATAATGATTAAGGGAGTCTTTTTTTTTTAAAAAATACAAATATTTTAAACTTCTATTGCATACAAAAGTTGCTAAAATAGGAAACTCATCTTGCATTTCTGAGTCTTAATTTGTGACAGACGACCCACTTCCTTGGCTTTTGAGTTCTTGGCACAGGCTGAAAACTCTGTGATAAGGTCCATTCTGTTGTTTATTAGAAAACTTGTTAGTCATTGGTACAAAATAATATTTACATAATCTGCATGATTTATTTTTTCTGGTAAATAATAGCTTGCATGAAAGGAATTGCAGCTTCCTAGCTTTTTGCACTTGCTCACCCATTTTTCAGCCCTTCTTTTGTCACACGTGCTATCAATATCTTTATTCTGAGGGGGACGCCTGGTTGTAAATTGTCGGCCCTGACTGAAAAACTGCAGACGTACTTGCAGTATATAAAACCAGGCATATTTTTAAGTGATTAGAGAAATAGATTAGTCTGCAGTATGTACTTCCAGGAGATGTTAACATATGGATAATTTGTGCTCTGCCACACTGAATATAAATTTTCGGTAGCTGTGCTAAATATAGCTGCTTTACTTTTGATAAGAGCAATTGAGAGCAGTACCTGATTGTACACATAAAATACCCACAGTCTGTAATTAACCTAAAGGCATAAGTGCATTAAATCAAATGCTTGCATAGGTTTGCTCTGTATAATCCTTGCCTCCAAATTTCGTTTCCAAAATAGCAGTACAATTAGTGTGCAACATGGTTGAAGATGTTGTGGAAAGAATGATGGACTGGAATCTGCCTATCACTTTGCTTTGTGGTTGGATTGCTGACTTGTTTTGACTTTCCCCTTCTCTCCCCTCTCTCTTTTGTGTAGTACAAACAAAATCCAGAAATGTTTAAACAGACAGCTCGGCTTTGGGCACATGTGTATGCTGGAGCACCAGTTTCTAGTCCAGAATACACCAAAAAAATAGAAAACCTTTGTGCTATGGGCTTTGATAGGGTAAGTATGTATAACTTAAATATTCTTCAGTAGGGGCAGGTCAAGTATATGTGTATAAATACTGGGAGTCACTAGTATACTAAAGTAGACTCACTACTTCCATGACCTTTTGTAGGTCTAATCTTTCTGTTTTCCTAATTATTTTTAAGAATCGGAGTGGGAAAATACTACATTACTAGTAAATCTTGTGAGCTATCCCTGTCTTTTGTAACAATTTTTCTATAAATTAGTTAGGATTTAACAAATGGTAAACTAATGTGTTCTGATTAACCTGAGAACTTTTCATTCCGCTTCTCAGAGCTGCAGGCTCACACGCTGAAAATTGCTTTTGTTTTCTCATTGCAGAATGCAGTAATAGTGGCCTTGTCATCAAAATCATGGGATGTAGAGACTGCAACAGAATTACTCCTGAGTAACTGAGCCATGTAGAGAGAGCTGCTTCAGTAGTCCAGCTTGCCCCTTCTGGAGGAGCATCACCATCTGTTATTTTTAGGATTCTATATAGATTCTCTTTTAAAACTGGCACCCTTGCCTGATGATGCTATCTAGGCACTATTGGAGACTGAAAAACCGCTCTGTAAATAAAGCTAATTAAACGTCTGTGTAAATTTAAAAAGGGGAAATACTTTAATTTTTTTTCTTACTAAATATTGTAAAAATTCTTGGAGCTCAGCTAAAATAATGGGGGAAAAACATGCCTACTTTAGTGTTTAGCAGTGTGACGAAGACTAGCAGGAACTTGCTTCAGGATTTTGATTTAGTAATTCAGAAAGCAACATTTTTGAGTGTTAGTCATCAAAGTTGTTGGTGCCACTCATCACAGCTATCTTACTGTTTTTAACATGGATCCTATGTGCCTGTGGATTGACCTATATTTGCATGCTTGTACTTAATAGACATATTAGGTAGGGTCGCTGAAGAGAGCACCACTGAAATACTCGAGTGTTCTTGTAACTTGTTTTCCTGAAAGGCTTTCAAGACTTACCCAAAGTTCCAAATGGTGACCTACTCAGAACCGGTTCCTTTTTAGCTTATTAATTGGGAATCCTGATTCTCGTCTCCCTGCCATCATACAGCTAAAAATTCTCCCTAGATTATGTTTCTTCATCTGTGGGTATTACGTGTGCCATTTACAGTAGTCTAGGCTCCCCTTTAAAGAATCTATTTTGAATTATCAGTAATGATTTTCATCCATCATGTTTTCTCCACAATCTCATAAGGAGTATGCCTCAATATAGCACAAAAAGATGGAGATGGTTTTCTTTCCTTTTTTGTCTTAAATAGATGTAAAATGTTCTTTAGTATATTCCGGATAATATGATTTCACTGGATTTGAAGGAGGAAAAGCTGATTCTCTAGCATACTGAGTATTAAAAACAATTTTTCTTTGAGTACTTGATATGATGCAATCAGCTTTTTGTTTTTTCTTCCCCCAGCGGTTTTCTGGCTTTATTTTGGGCTTCAATGTAAGGATTGCTTACCAGGTACCTTAATATTCATCCTTGCTTGCGTTTTTCTCTGGTTGACACATGGAGGCTGTGTTGGTGTTCTTACTGTACATACTTCAAATGCACATAGAAGTAGAAGTGTGTTCTCAATTTAGCTTTCTTTTGGATTGATGTTTCTGATAAACGAGAACTGAAATCTTACCTTGGCTTGTACATACAGTCAGTCTTTTTATTCGTATTAAAATGACATTTCATCCTGAGTGCAAAAGCTTGAAAATTATTAGTTTTGCAACTTCAAACACTAGTACATCTATTTAAAGAGAGCTGTAATGTCTTTGTGAATATGATGCTAACTTTTGAGAATATATCTGACAAGGAAGTTCAGAGAAATGCTGAGACTGGAGAGTGGGGATTGTGGATAATGGAGTACTACAAAGTCATCTTTTCCATCACTTTTGTTTTTTCTCTGAAACAGTGGATTGATGGGGTGGAGAAATATGTCTGTTTGGGATTTTTCTGGAGCTATGGAGTACAAGATGAAATATTTTCACGCTTCATAGACAGTCTGATTATAAATCATACTAGAAGAAACTGGAAACATTATTGTATCTGTTGAATATTTGGAGCACAGTGGTAGGGGAACAGAACCAGCAGATAGAGCTGTAGAGACCTGGCGAGTTCTGGGCTGTTCCCTGTACCGCTCTGGCTGATGTGTCCAAACTTAAAACATTTCAGGGCACAGACAGTAAATACTTTGAACTCATATCAGTGCAATACAGTGCTTAGTTTTTATACTTCTTTTTAAGGTGTAGTCAGTGATCAGTGTTCTTGGGTTTTCTTGAGTTAGTGTAAATCATTTGCAATGATGCCAAAGGAAATGAGTTGTTTTGTCTTTCCTTATATTTATTTATTTTTTTTAACAAGAAGCTGCTACTGTTCAGCTGGTTTGCTAGGTGAAAACCAGGGGCGGTAGGAAACCATGGCAAAACGCCACTTGTGTTAATCTCAAGTTGCTGTCTTTTCTGTTATACAGGCTGAGAACTTCTTGGTTACATCAACACCTTGGTTTTTTACCCTGGTGGTAATTATAAATTGCTGACTACTTTCCCTTGTTCTTCGCTGCTATTTATCAGAAGAAAGAACTTGGAAATCATTGTCGGGGACATGAAACTTCTCAGTTATGGGCTTCTGAACGTGTCTTTTGATAGGATTAGTCTCCTAAAGAGAGCAGGTTTTTCCAACAGTACGTAAAAGGATAAAGGAAGCCAGGGAAAGGGGAGGGGGAGGAAAGAGGAAAAGGTTCTCAGGTGAGCCTGGTCACCTCTGAAACAATGTCCTGTTAACTTTTATTTCTCTCATGAAGTTACCTCATTTTCTTCTCTACTGCGAAACACTCGTCTTCCCCTTTCCCCTGATGTGTAGATGTTGGATACTGGGGTTTGCCCTCCATCCCTTGCTTGGTAGCAGAGAGACCTTGATGCCAGCTGGGCTGCTGGCGGGAGGGGAGCTTCTCAAGAGCTGAGCTGGGAAGGAAACATGACCCAGCATTAAGGAGACACCTGTGGTCTGAAGTCCCTCTGAATTTTGACATGTGAGTCCTTTATAAGGAATGTTTTTGTATTCTTGGTAATTATCAGAGTTGAATATAGGGATAATGTTGTACGAGGTTAGTTTAACTGCAGCTGGGGCTGAGCCCTAGGAGTTTTGCTGTTAGTGTTCAGTTTATCGTTGTGAGTTTGTACATATAAAATGGTAGTTCTGTTTGCTGTAGGACTGAACATCGCGATATTCAGGGCCCTGTGCATTCCCAGACCCGGAGCTGCCGTGCGGTCCTCTCCGGCTGCACGTTTACCACTTACTTACAACAAGAACATAAAACATGAGTACAGTTGCTTTCTACATACAAATAAATGCTGCATTGTCTTCCTCTATCGTGTAAGAAGACAGCTTGAAACAGTACTTTTGAAGTCTAAGTGGCCCCATTTTTCTAAGCAAGGTATTGGTGATGAAGTTTACTGATTGCCAGAGCGTCAGTCAGATTTCGCTGCTGAACATCTTAACATGCATTGAGCGAAGTAGTTTATCCCTTGTTTGTTTCGTTGGTGGGGAACAAGAAACTCCTTTCTTGTCCGGTTCTTCAAGAACAGTAAACTACAGCTTTGCCATTTTCCCACGAGTGCCAAAAGCCCTGACTGCATCGCATCCCCACTCGCCAAATTCACAGCTTCCTCCCATTGCTGCTGCAAACAAGCTGTGTTCTCAGTGTGACAAACTGGTACATTTTGGAGACAAAAACTGAGGAACATATCCTTCTGGGGAGATGTGGCACTTTGTGCTATTCATCTTGCATAGTCAAAACTTTTTTTAAAAAAAAAAAAGCTTGCTGCCGAGTACAAAGGACCTTGGCTGTAATGGGTTCTGTAGCAGTTATCTGAGCAGTTAGGTACTAATGGTGTAGGAGCGTGTCTTGTTTTTTTTAAATTATCATTGTATTTAATTGTTTCCCAAGTAAATTAGTGTTGGAACACTGACATAAGGAATATAGGATCTTCCTGTTGTCTGAAAGGAGGAATTAAATAGCCAGAAAGCAGCTTACCTTGTAACACCAAATCTGCGTTATGTGGTGCAGATAACAGAAACATTTAAACTATGCAAATGTAAGCTTAACAGCTGCGGATCAGATGAGGCACTGCAGAGCACACGGGTTGCTTATGGAACTGGAGAAGGGCTGGGGGGGAACCAGAACAGTCTCAAGCGAGAGTTGTTTCCAGCGCTGGCCATGTGCTGCGAGGGTGAAGGGTTCTGTTTCCAGCACAGGGAAACCAAACTGTGTGTGCATGTCCCGTGTTTCCTTCCCAAAGCCCAACTAAAGCCAGCTGGGACTTGGAGGCTTGCCCAAAGGGGGAGAGGTTAGAAAATGCAGTAGTGAAAGTTAGTTTTAGTTAATGTCTGCTGATGAGCAGATGCAATGAGAAGATGAGGTGTTTTCTCCTGGTGTGTTTTGTTGATAGAGTTGACAAGAAGCGTCTGGAGCCTGGCTGCTGACTTGTGATCAGCTGGTTGGTTTTGTACAGTTTTGATGAGCAATTAACAATAGCTAGTGAAAGCGCATTTCGTCATGCCGCCTGTGTCGCAGAACTAAAGCATGAAAGGCAAGACGCTCGTTGGGTGCCTAAAGCTTTTCCTGGGAAGATCACGTAGGTGTCTTCTCTGTTCTCGTCCTCGTTTTGCAGGCGCAGCGTTCTCCCATGGCTGGGCACGGGGGCAACCGCTTCTTGGTAGTTTTCTGATTTCTTCCAAACCCATCAGTAAATGGTGTATCTTGCTCTTCCCGTTTGTGGTGTTCGTGTCATCAGCTGATTCATCAGCAGGCTCACAGGCCCAGCTGTCCTTTGCATATTTTGCTTCTTGCTCAGTTATCCAGCTGCAGTGCTCTGTAGGTTTCAAGTTCAGATTTGTTCTCCCTGGACAAACTCTCCCGTGAATCATTTGCGCTGTGCTGTGATGTTCCTTCTCTGCTGTTACCTGCTTTGTAGGCATCAAAATAGCCAATCGCTTATGGTGCTGAGCCGTTCATCAACAATGTAAGTCAAGATCCATGACTCGACAGACGAGGAAATGTACTGTGAAAATGCTGTACTTGTCCATTTTACGGTTTGCGGCAACTGCTGGTGCTCTGTTGTGGTGTCTGAAGGAGATGCTGTCATCATACGAATGCTGATGTCAACTGTTGAAGAACCCTGCTTTTCACTTACCTTTTCCATCCCAAATTCTGACTTTTCTAGTTAAAATATTTACCAATAAAAACGATATTGCAAGAGGTTGGTTCCTGAGCATCAGACTTCGTGTACAGGAGGAGCGGGTGGGCTGGAATGCAGCATCAGTGTTTTTTGTCTTGAAAATAAAAACTACACAAACACTTTTGTACACAAATGATTTTTTAATAAACACACATTTTAAAAGATGTTGATTTTCACTGGGAATGCTTAACAATAAATGCATGTTTCCCTGAAAGCAGTTCTTATGTTATTTCCAGTAGTTGAAGTTGTTCTGAGAGGGCAGGGTCTGCTGCCTCCCTGGCAGTCAGGAGAGAGAAAGGAATGACCAATTCCATGATGCACATGAAACATTTTTGAAGAAGGAAGTTGTATGAATACAAGCTGTGTATTCAAAGTGTGTCTTACTTCAGGTGAGAGCAAGAACCTAAGAAATACATGTACAACACCTTGTGTCTCCTTTAAAGACTATATGTGAAGAAACAAAGTCGATAACTCACAGAGGAAAATGTTCTTGGAGTTTCCATTTTTCATCTCATCTTTGTGCATTTTAAACCATGAGATTTGCATAAACTAGAGTTGGTTCTTACATGGGAGGTGAGAGCCATTGGGTAATAACACTGCCCTGGTTTCTCAGGTAGGAAGAACCCAGCAGAGAGGGTGACTATGGGTTTGTTTGCCGCCAGTACGTACTTTTCACTTTTTTGGCGTGACTCTGTTGTCATTTGTTAGATGGGGTGAAGCAGTTTGTGGGTGTCTGCCCAGTGAAGCTGGGTGTGATGTTCTGTTTCACATCTATGGCCCATCTTTGGGGGTGTGTGTGTCCCTGGTGGGTTTTGCTGGTTTCCAGGCAGGCTCTGCTGCAGGTGATGGTGCTGCACGGGTTTACAGAGTTAAACCAGTGCTGTAAGGGGTTGGCTTTTTCATTTAACTTTCCACCCATCGCAGGTTGTGTTGTGGTACACAGATCATTGAGCCCCTCTGCTGCGGGGGGCGGCTGCTTCTCTCAGCCTGCCCATTAGTTTAGAAAAAAAATCCATATTTCCTTGCTCTTGTAGTTAGAAGCTTCTACAACATGAGTAAGGGGGAGCTGCTTTATACTGAAATACTTGCAAAGTTGTCCTACAGCCTTTGTCATTTCTTCCAGCACCTCAAAACTGAGTTGTCAGGTGAAACAGACAGACAGTGCTCAGCAGCTCGACCCCTCTGCTCAGCTTTCTGTTCTGAGAGCTCTAACAGTGACACACTGGGCTCTGATACTGCTAATACAGCAAATCCAGGGGTTTAAATTGTTTTAAGGTCAAGTCTGGGTCTGGAGCATCCGTGTCTGGTATAATGTCAAATAAATTACATTGCTTCACTTAGTGGCTGCCTAGTGTTGGAATACATTAAGTATTTAGGTGGATTTGTGGCAGTCTGGTGTAAAATAAAGGGTGGTCAGGTGGGAGGGTGAGGAAAAAATGAGTCCAGTGTTGCTGCGGGGAAGGCAGGGGAGAAGCTGTTTTGTGGAGCTATCGGACCCTTCATCAACCCGAGCCCTCGGTGTCCAGCTGCCCTTGCTGGCAGCTGTGGGGCAGGGTCTGGCCTCATGGCCCCAGCTCCTACAGTGGGTGCCTCGCTCTCCCTGCCCTGGGCTCCTCCTCCGTCTTTCCCAGAACTTCTCACAGCTGGCAGCTCAAGAACACGATAGGTGGGGAGCAGTCAAGGCTCCTGCTGCCTCTGTCTGAGAGGTTTGGGAAGTTCCCTGCAGCTGAGCCAGGTCCCTGGCTCACGGGAGCAGCCCTTGCTGCTCTCGGGGCAGAGCTGGCTGTCCCCATTTTAAACATCTGCCCCTTGCCTGGGTGGAGAGTTGGGTATGAGGTTGGTTTCCTTAAAGCAGGAACACCTCACTGAGCACAGCCCCAAACCCAAGAGCTGGGTATGCTCCAAGGTGGGTTTTGGTTCAAAAAGCAGACCTAGAACTGGCTGGTCCCGTTTTGCACTGCATTAGGAACAGCCTGGCAGATAAGCCTGTTTGGTAACAAAGCAACAGCACTGGCAGTCACTCCGTTGGTGCACGTTCATGTTTCCCTTAAGTGCAAGGCTGAAGAACAAACCCAGACACAGTGCAGGGCCCAGGTGTTCCTGGAAGTGGTGGCCAACACGTCCTCACATCACTGTGGGGAGCTGTGTTGGACTTGAGCTGGTTTATCTGTATAGAAAGTGGTTTATCTGAAGCTGTCAGTTCAAATGGCACAAAAACCTCTGACACTGCTGGCTTTTACTGGTAACAGGGCAAACTGAGAAGTGAAGCCTGTGTATAAACTGCCCGGAGACGAATGCGCCGCAGGGATGGGGGCGTGGGGGAGGGATGTTCTCCTTTTGCTTGGCACACAGGTTTGCCATTGTAACATCTTCCACATTCAAGTCCTTAAATGGTCTGCACCACATCAAAAATGCCAGGAGTAAACTGTCTCCAGGCCATACTCGTCAGAGAGCTAGTTAGAAGTAGACATGTACGAACAAAGTAGTTACCAAAGTTCACTGAGTCAGACAATACAGAGGCCAAAACAAAACAAAAGGTTCTTCAAAAGAAAGGAGGAAAGAGGTTTTTTTTTTTATCTCGCTTATTTGCCCTTCTCCCCTGTGAGTAGTTCAGCAAGGGGAAGTGCAGAGTCCTGCACCTGGGGAGGAACCACCCCAGGCACCAGGACGTGCTGGGACAGCTGGGGAGCACCTTGGCAGAAAAGGACCTTGGGGGGACCTGGTGGACACCAAGTTGAGCCTGAGCCAGCACCGTGCCCTTGTAGCCAAGGCAGCAAATGGTCTCCCAGGCTGCATTAGACAAAGTGTTGCCAGTGGGTCGGGGCGGGGGGGGTGGCCCTGCCCCTCTGCTCAGCCCTGGGGGGGCCACACACAGCTTGGGGGGGCTGAGTTGGATTCAGCTGCTGTCTGTCCAGGTGATCATGGAAACAGGGTCTGTGTCTGTCACAGTCGCTGCAAAAGAAGCAAATAAAATGGACACAAAAGGGTGACGTCCTGCATTTGTGAAATGACAAAGCCCTCTTGCTAGCAGAAAGGTAAGGAAACAAACACCTCAGACATTTTAGCTTAAAGGTACAACGGTTTGGAAAGAAGGTAGCTTGATGCAGTCAAATGAAATTCTGGTATCGTCTTGGCCAACTGCTTTGGGCAGCTTCCAAAAATATCCTCAGGGAAAACATTGTTTTAAGAGTAGGAACCTCCCTCATTCCCCTGGCAGAGGTGATGAGCGAGTGCCCTCTGAACGTGGAGCTGCTCCCTGGGCGGGAAGGGGCTTGGGCACAACAGGACCAGTGGGCTTTTGGAGGAGCAACACGTTACCAGGGCTCTTTGTTAGGGGATTTCAAGGCTGAAGAGTGACCAAGTAACAAGCAGCTGTGAACTGTTGAGATCTGAACAAGATAGCAAATCTGCCTTGGTAAATTTAATAGGAAGGCACCTGCCCCTGTGACTATAGCTCTGGGGGTGGGGGTGCCTTTGGTCCCAGTGCCAGGCAGAGCTTTGGGGCTTGGGTCTCTACCAGGCATCCGACAATTCAGGCATCCGTGATGCTGAACATGTGCTAAGAGGATCTGTAGCTTCGAAAATAAGCGCTTGTCTGTTTAGGCCCTTAAAACATACAGAGGTGGGTGGTGGGAGCGGGGTGTTTCTCTGCCCCAGGTCACGATGGAGGTGGCACAGAACTCTTCCTCTGTGCAAGGTCACCAGGTGGGCCACAGGTGCCATCCAGCACCACCGCCCCACACCAGGCGCCGTGCCTGACCACGCTGGGCTGCGAGCACAGACAAGCCCCGCGACCGCCGAGCGAGGGGGTGAACGCCCACCCTGATGTGGCTGCGTGTAGGCTGAGCCCAGCACCTGCACCTACACCTCCCCGCTGCTCAGTCCCACCAGCTCAGCTCTGCTGCTCCGCTGGCTGCCTCTGCAAGTGCAGCCACTTGCACATTAGGGAACTTGCTGCCAGCCTGACCCGTAATAAAATAAATATATTGTTTTAATTATTTTTTTAAGTAGGTCAAAGCTCCCTCCATTATCCTACTTAGAAGGATTTTGGTAACATCTGCTGCGTTAGCAGGGTCAGTATCTGAAGGTTGCAGATGATACAAAAAAGCCCTTGAGTTATTCCCACATGCTGTCCTTTCTGGATCTGAGCACCACAGACACGTTGAACTTGGTGCTATGAACCACTGTCATGGCAAAAAAACCCAGGATCGGCAGGAAGAGAAAATGAGAAGAACTCCTATGATGAGGTGAAACTAGTGACACAACTTTTGTATATGGAAGGCCAAGCTCAAGTAACGCTCGATGGAACCAATTGTTATAATAGTTTTAGAGGACTCGGAGCCAAATACTCAACTAAATAAATCAAACATCTCTAGAGATGTACCTCCAAGCACATCTTAATGTGTGTGCATTGAGAAGAGCCGGGCTCCATTTGTTTACGCTCTGCCATTTAGGTATTTATACACGTTGATACCCTGTGATGGATGATCTTTCCAGGAAGATGTCTCTGAAACTTGGAAAGCCAGAGAGATGACCACGGTCAACACAACAGGACTGTAAACGCCACCATGATCTGGTAGGTTCAGTCTGTGAGGTGTTTCCATACACCTGTGGAAACCAGACAGGATTAAAAAGACACACTGATTCTGGGTGGGGCAATGCTGGATCTCCCGTCATAGCTTGTAATAGTCCAGATGAGCAGAAAACTTCCCTAAAGCATTTGGAGATTTGGCCATTCAGTGCATGTTGACCGACTCCCTGGCAGCTCCTGAGGTGACCCACAGCCCAGGTGACATTACGGTAACGAACAGGTCACCACAGTCAGTGTGGCAGGTGTACTCTGAGAAACAACTCCCCACTTGATGAAGAAAGCGAGTAAGAGCAGCAACCTGTGCCGAATTTGGGAGGACACCTACGGTGAACATGGGGAGTCCTTGAGGAAAAAGCAGAGTTTAAAATCTTGTTAGTAAAGCAGAGCCTGATAAACTGAATTTATCTCCTCAGAAATGAATCACAGCACAGGGCCCTCTTTCTCCCCAAACCCTTTTACGCTAGAAGCCGAGCTCACGTAGAGGAAAGTGAGATGAAGTGCAGGAGACGCCGTGTGCAGGCACAGATGGACACAGCAAAGAGGGCCTGGAGGAATAGCTGGGAAGCAACATACTGTGGCCAGGAGGCTGAGAAAAGGGGATGGGGAAGGGTGCTATGGACAGGTACAGGGCTATTGCTGTCACGTCTACTCCCAGGGCCTGCAGGGGGGCTTCTGTGTCCATGTCGCAGCCCAAATGCTGTCCTGGTGTAACAGCACGAGGGAAGAGGAGCAGTGATTGCTGCTGCTACCACCACCCAGAATAATTCATCCACGCTACGTATTGCTCTCTCCTTTCCTGGGAATACCCAGGGATGGAAGCAGCCAAGAGGTGATGGCATGAAGTACTTGGGCAGTGACAACCTCTCCTAATTTCACAGGAAGCAAAGAAGTTTGTGGGCAGCAGGGAGCAGTTCAGTGTCCACGCAGGACACCCTGCACAGCTCTGGAAACAGCACGTGAACCTCCTGGGAGAAGAAGGCTCAGGCCTCTGCCACCAGTGTAAACCCACCCTGTTTGTGGTTTGGGGGCAGGACTGAGATGGATGATGCAGAGACACCTGAATATATAGCAAAGCAAATGGTATTTTGAGTTTTCACTCGTACCACAAGGCAAAATATTCCGAGTTTCCCAGCTTTCCTTGGGGTGGGGTACCAGACCACGTGCCGACTGCCCAGCCAGACGCTGGCTGTTGCAACTTTTTCATGCCAAGGTAAGAAATCAGATGATTGCCTGAAGCATGCAGTGATAACCCACCTGCTTTACAGCAATCGGACCCATCGCTAAAGCAACTCAGCCATCATCACCCACCATCTCTTGCTTCAGAAGCTGTGGCGCAGCAGGGTCAACATACATTGATCTCCGCTTCCAGGGCAACAAGAGGAGAATGAAACGCCTGAACTTAAGCAGCAAAACCTGTATTTCTTGTTCTGGCGCACGCCCGCCTTGCAGCGCTATGAACACACATCCAAGCTCTTGTGGCTGTTCAAAAAACAGTCTTGTCGTGGGAGGAGGACGCTCAGTGTACACAAAGTTAATTGTTCGTGTGCTTCTTGCCTCGGCTGACACGCTGCCAACAGGGCTCTGCTGCCTGCATGACTTCGGCAAGTAACAAACGAGCTCGGATGAACCTCTGTGCTCCCATTGAAGAGCAGATGTGTCTCCTGATGGCTGTTCCTCCTCATCAAGTAACACAGGGCTCAGCTGTGCCACCCATCTCTGTTGCCCATGGATGTCTCAGCTCTGCTGACTGTGGATCTAGCACTGCAGCTGGTGATGAACCCACCAGGTTCAAAGTTGAACAGCTACTTAGAGTCACAGAATCATTTCTTGCCAAAGTTGAAGTGGTCACCATGAGTCCTGACTCTTCCTGCTGTTGAGTCCCAACACCAGCCATTGCACAGTCAGACAGTTCCTGATAGAAGTTTGTCATGACTTTCACTAGGCTGAAACACAGAGCAGATGTTCCGTTGCAGGTCAGAAAGGTCTTTCCCTCAGGTGAGCAGGAGGACTTCTTTCGGGGCGGTGGTAGATGACTGCACGCTGCCTGCTGCTGGCAGCAATCCCAGTGACTTCATGCAGTGTGTGTCAGGCACCTGTGAGTGACACCAAGGCTCTGAGGAACACTCTCACCGGTCTTTAGACACTTGTGATGCCGACCAAGTTCAGTTCAGTTCCTGGAGTAAGCGTGGCTGCTGCTTCAGCTCTTCGAGCCCGAGTGAGGGGGAGATTATCCGAACTGGAACAAGTCTGAACTGACCTTTTGCTGTGGTCCTGCTCCTTTCTTTACAAGCAGCTGCAAATGCCAAAAACTTGCTCATTTCCTTTCAGACTGCAGAAAATAAGGCCAGGAACTTGCCTTGCATGAGAGATGTTGCTACTCTGCAAAGCATTCTAGTGAGTCAGGTTTGCGAACAGGATCATCCTGTGGGTCACCACAGTGACTCGGTGCTACGGAATCTCTGACAGGAGCTGTGGGACTGGCCACCTTCAGGAAAAAGATCACAGAGTGTGAGATCAAAGGGAGAAACTGGGTTGCTCACCCTCTTCAGTCTCTCATGTGGTAGAAGTAAAGGAATAAGGAATTTTGGATCTGCTGTCCTGACCCAGGCCACGCAGGAGGGAAGGCAGAAGCTGTCAGCCGCCACCTCTGCTTCTGTACCAGGACTTCCAAGTTCTGTTCCTGAGGAAGTCCGCTCTGGTTTGCTGCCTTCCAGGAACCAAGGCCAATGGATCCAGGAAATGCTGGGCTTAAAAATTCTTTAAGGAATGGAAGCTGCTGTTGGTCTTTGAAGTTCAGGAGTATTTTATCTTACTATTGGAGCTTCCCTCTGAACATCTGAGTACCTCGGGTACTCATTGCAGGATGAATCCCTCCTCGTCAGAAATGTAAGTAGGGGAAGGCTTCAGGAGACATATCGAGTGCTGCTGTACTTTGCTAATTGGTGTTTCACACGTTGCTGTTCCCTGCGCCAACCTGTTCCTGCACAGAGATCCGATTCCTCGGGCCCAGCCCAGCTGTCCTGTGACTGCTGGCTGGTTATCAGCTCCGCACACCTGCAGCCTGGCTGGCAAGCCGACTTCACAGCCCAGCTGCTTTGGTTCGGGCAATTTCCTTCAGCACCGGTTTGGGACTTGATTTCCGTGCACTAACCCACCTATTACTGCTGACAAATATAAAAACGGAGCACACGTGCAAGCAAACTAGGATCCATGTAGATGATTTCTTAAAGAAGCCAATTTCCCATGTATCGTAAATGTTTGGTGATCCCACATCTTTTTGGATCTTCAGAGACAGTTGGACTGTGATAGCCCTCTCAGTTCACTTGAAACTCAAGAGCCAGTCTGATGTTGAACCTGGTCCAACAAGTATCTAAGGGCTGGAAGTAAATAACAAATCCTTATCTAAAATGTATCAGTTCTAAAACTGAAAGGCTTGACAGCACGTGCAGAAAAGATTTGTAATGCATGTTATTTTTCCTGTTTAAGATTGCTCTAGAAAACATTATTGTTTTGTCTAAAACAACTATTCAGATTTAATTTTGTTGAGTAGTAGAGGGTTAGTAGATTACAAAGTATGTTCTCAGAACAGCCTTACAGTCTCACTGCTGGGAAAGCCGGGCAGTCCAGGCATCAGGGGACACACAGAAACAGAAATAAATGTATGTCTGCTAAGAAACAAAGCCACACTTTCATGAAGATGGGAGCTTAAAGATGATGAGAACTTAGCTCTAATTATGTAGCTGAAGGTGAAACCTCAGCACCTACACAGGGTAAGGGGCATGGGTTTTATCAGGCTTCTTTTTATTCTTTATCACACATTAACAAGTAAAAAACACCAAGCATCAGTTTTCTTGTTACAATTCTTACATATTTTAATACCCCACTATGGCCAAGTACAAAACCCCCACCTCTTTCTTTGGAATAATTTGCCTCCAATTCCACAGTCTCATACTGATTACTCTTAAGCATCAGTAGCAATGCATAAATTATGTATGCATAACAATTTGTTGTCCCCTGTACTTCCCTGTGTTTGTTACAAAGGCTGACGGTTCCAGGTGCTGGCTGGCAGCTGCTGTGAGGAGCCCTGGCCTCAGGGGACGTGGTTCTTATCCAAAGAGGCAACTCCAAACTGTACCCTGGCAGCTCTCGGGACTTTGGAGAAGGACAGAAGTTCTGTGTGTAGCCTTGCCTGGGGCAAGTTCTGATACGAAACCAGTGGGTCACCAGCGGACCTTTCCTAGAGTTCATATGCTGCATTTTTGCTCAGTCAATTATACTGTTTTCTGAAAGACAATTGCAACCCCTGCTCTAAGTGTGGCACTGAACCTCCAAAAAACCCTTCTAACCTAAATTATTCTGTGATGACACCTTGAATAACTTGACATTTGAACTGATTAATAACTGACCAAAAAAAAAAACAAACAAACAAACAAAAAAGCCAAACCCATACCAAAAAAAACCCAACATAAACCAAAAGGGAAAAAAAAAAAAAAAAGAAAACCATAGACAAAACCAAAAAACTCCATAATTATCCACCTCACAAAAATCAAAGCTTTTGGAAAACCATTCTGAATATTTGTCAAGATTTGTAGATTCATCAAATCCAGATTTTAAATCATTGTTAGAAGCACACCGTAAGGTGCCAAAGCTAATTTCTAAAAGAGAGATTCTTTTTTAGGTAGCACTGGAAGACTTCTAACAAAAACATTTAAAATATGGCTTAAACCAAAATACTGTAACTTTTGCACGAGGGAAGTATTTGACCAGAGCACTAAAAAGAAACTACATTTTTGATCAGCAAATCTGTCTTATTTCAGCTTTTAGAAATGAAAACCCTGACGGATGTCTAATTAAATGCTTTTAAAATCCTCCCAGCCTCCCTCCACGGTATCACAGTATGTTAGGGATTGGAAGGGACCTCAAAAGATCATCCAGTCCAATCCCCCTGCTGGAGCAGGAACGCCTAGGTGAGGTCGCACAGGAATGTGTCCAGGTGGGTTTTGAATGTCTCCAGAGAAGGAGACTCCACAACCCCCCTGGGCAGCCTGTTCCAGTGTCTGTCACCCTCACTGAGAAGAAGTTTTTTCTCAAATTTAAGTGGAAAAAGCATCCATCAAAAGCATTTCAAATCCTGCAAGTCGAAGTGCCCTGTCTGCTCCAGGAGCGCCAAGCAAACCTCAGCTCCTGGCAACAGCATCCAGCTCTTCTACACCGAATCCAGGGACTGCACATTTCCCTTCTTCCCACACAACTCTGCAAGTACCTTCACCTAGAACACTTCTCTTTTACACAGGATAACTGTCTGCATCACAACTTCTGTGCTCAACGCAACATTTCGATGAAGGTCCATGCACAGATACAGCAAGTAGTTTTCTGTGAGAGAAAAAAAAAGACTGGCACGTGACACCTAGAAGCGTTTATTTTATGCAACAAACTTAAATATGATCATGTGTACATAAAAGTGTACACTGTTTCTATGCTGAACAATGCCAGGAAACATAATATTGATGCAACAATCTTCTAAAATAAACATTAAAAAATGAGCCTGGACAGGAAGACAAAATGCAAAACAGACTTACTTCCAATCAGCACAATGCTTAAAATTGAGAGCAATCCTAAACATTTCCAACTTTCCTTACAAAGCTGCCAAAGTCCAACTATTTTTAAAAATTGATTTTTTTTTCTTTACATCAATAATAAAAATCTGGTGGCAAACATTATAAAATCAAATGCTGGACTGTCTTTACTCCTTTAAAATTTAGAATATTCCAACAGAACCACAGGAGTAAAAACACTTAAAAGTGATATATGTTTTTATAAAACAAACATCAATATGTACACTTATTGCAAATTATATTAAACTAAAATGGAGGGAAAATTAAAAAATGAAATGTCTACTTGCGAATTAATAATAATTTTAAGTGATTACTTTCCCACTCTGATAAAAATCAGAAAGCAACATTTATAAAATTGCCACCACATGACTTTTCATAGCAGGGACTGAAATCTGTACATCTTATTTTTGCAGAAAAGTAGGCAGGCAGAAAGAATTATACATAAAACAGTCTCCAAAAGTAAAGCAAAAAACTTTTTGTGAGCTTTTTTTCCTCTAGTCTTGTTTAAAATCCATTCAGTAGACTTCTACTTTTTCTGTGAAACATGGGGATACCTGGCTCTAGGATCACGAATTTTCAATGTCAGTGTAAGGACCTCCTCTGGCTTTCTTTAAAAAAAAATGCAGCATGAAAATTAATGGTGTAAATACACTTTTAAACTCCAGAATGCAGGAACTGGAACCAAGTGTTAAGCAATTTGCTTAATTATTGACTTTTCATAAAAAAAGTCTCTGGGGAAATAAGTACAGATGCTTTTAGCCTCTCTCTCAAGAGTTTCTGCTTTACATTTCCATTGAGAAGGATTAATTTCAGGTGAAAGGGAAGCATAGTTTTCCTTCTGGTTTCAGAGCTGAAAGCTGTGTGTTTTGAAGTAATTTCAGTTCTTGTACAGGAAATTTCTGAATCCTAGTTTTTGCAGAAGCTTGGAGCATGCCTTTATTTGGCCTTCATTTCCTCCCTTTTGGAGCGAGTTTTCTTTTTACCTTTTTGGGGGCAGAAAAGGAAAGAAAAGTTAAGGACATGGAAATTACAACTGATTTTGAATCAAATTCCTGCCTACATACTTTACAATTTAGCTTTTACACTATTTTTTATATTCTTCCAACTCCATTTTGTATCTTCATAATAATTACATAATTAATTGAATATAATTGAATTTTCTTATTGCATAGCACAAGTTCCTAGTAAACTTGGAAATACACAAGTTAAATAATAATAATTATTCCATAACCGAGTAATGTCTTTTTCAGCATAAGCAGAAATACATTTACCTATAGCTTTTGCTGGAATCAGAGAATAAGAATGCTAACATGTTGTAATTTACTGTATTTAATTAACTAGGTTTATAAAAATAGCCTTACTTAAGAACCAGCACTACTTCTAAAGTTTTTCCAAGCATTTACAGTAACTTATAGATGTCTACTTAAAAGCAAAAACCCTTCCAGACGTAGCTATTTTTACACACATTTTTCTAGAAGACAGACAGACAAATTTCTTTGATTCCTTACTGTATAAGCTACAATAAGCCGCCCCCCGAGTTGTCCTATATAAGATGCCTGCTACACCTTAAGGAATCCTCCCTCTGCTATCTCTGTCTCCTCAGTCTCTTCCTGGCTGCTGCCACAGGCCTTAAAAAGATCCATTGCATTTTGGGAATATTCTGGGCTGGAGTCTATCTCCAACAGTGAATCTCCATCACTTCCAAGCACCTGGCTTCTGAAAAACGTTAACAATGGTTTGGCATTTTTTCCAACAAACACTGAGGTATTACATATTTTAAAGAAGTTGTCCAACAGAGGTGGTTTATTAAAGGCTATGGGTAGTGCAATTTGTTATGAAGACTTAAAGAATTTTGATGTATTAAACAAACATTGCAAGGCAGTACACAAATATTACTCTCTTGAGAGACCGAACAATGTACTAGTGTATGAATCTTGCTGTGAGAGCAAAGGGTAATTCTTTTTGACCAAGGCTCTCTGCAAGATCTTCAATTTACAAAATCTCCAGAAAGAAACAATTCCAATGATTCTTTCCTCTCTTAGATTAATTTGTGATTTCTTCCAGCACACAGGTTTGCTGACCTTATTGCTCTACAGCTTTGGACACTCTTGCATTAAAATTATTATTGTATCAGATTCAGCTAAACAAATTGCTTAGCGTTTATGTGCATTTGTGGTTTGCTTATATTAGAAATCAAATCAATGTACATAAATGCTACAGTACAGAAAAATAAATTATCATCCATGAGCTGTTTTGAAATTTACATAGTTCCAAATTCTGCTTTTCATTTACTTAAAATATATATTAAAATATTGTTAATATTAAACAAGCACAGACCAAACGTATCAGAAAGAATTACAGCTAGAATTACAGTTTTTTCTGTTGATTAAAGATGATAATTTTTCGAGCCGTTATTATCAATGAACTGGAGCAGAGCACAGCACTTGAATCCCTGTGTACCTGGCGGTAATGAAACAGCCTCAACTCTCAGTTCTTTTACAGAGCAGCACTAGTACGGGGAACCAGGATGCAACAGGCAAAAACGGGTTAAATTATCCTG
Source organism: Streptopelia decaocto (assembly GCF_964273445.1). NCBI lineage: Eukaryota > Metazoa > Chordata > Aves > Columbiformes > Columbidae > Streptopelia > Streptopelia decaocto. The sequence goes on along the minus strand of NC_138658.1, from coordinate 53,837,473 downwards.
TTCTCACCAAACAAATTCATTTCTCCAATTCCAGCTGCTCTGGTACTTACTTTGAAAAACAGAACACAAAACAAGATACGCTGGACCATTGTGTTTATAAGTCATTGTGGTTTAGTTGTGCCCTTTAACACAGGTTAGATCTGCTATAATGGCAAATTCGGGGTCTGACTCGAGACAGGAAAGGCCCACCCCACCCATGTATTTCATTGGTTTATTTTTACCTTTGTAGATCGATTTGTCTCTGTGCTGCTGCTGGCTTTTTTGCTGTGTCTTGCTGTTTTGGTGCTTTGGCGTTACCTGCCTCCAAACTCCCTGGACTTTCTTGACTGACTGCTGCCCTTTTCCTTCCCCTGACAGGTGGTTTATTAGATTCCTCATTTTTTGCAGAGGTGCCCTGAGGTTCAGGTTTGGATGTTCGCCCTCTCCTGGTTTTTGCTGCTAGTGATGGTCCTGTTTCATCTGCATTTTTTTCTTCTGGTTTTTGATGAATATTTTCAGTTCCAGATGCCGTTGCTGTTCTTTTTTTCCCACGTTCAGTGCTGTTTCCTTGTGTCGCCTGATCAGAATTAATCTCCTGGAAAATAAAAAACATTGATGTGAACAAAGGAAGGATTCCCAAAGGTAAACTCAAATTGTTACCTCCCTCCAACGGAAACATCAGTTTATAAAACAGAAAGTAAGCATTGTTATAATCACTGAATCATGTAATCATTTTGGTTGGAAGAGGCCCTTAAGATCATTGAGTCCAACCATAACCTAAATCTAGCACTAAACCATGTCCCTAAGAGCCTCCACATCACATGGGCTTAGACCTAGTAAAAGGTTTTACCAAACGGGATTTCTGACATTAACCTTGCAAAAAGATTTTCTACACTGTGTGCAATGTTAGTATGTGCACTCAATCTATCTTGCAGTTGCTTGAAAGTGAGATCAGAGTAAGATTAATAATCTCAGCTCTTCTCCTGATGGTTCTTCTGGGCAAGCTCCTTTACTGCCTCTCTGCCAACCAATAGGGGAGAACTGAGGAGCAAGAGTACCGATTCTGGTACAGCAAATTACATTTACTTCAACATACGCAAATTTTGAGGTCAACCTTCAGTACAAGTGCAGATTACTACAACCCTAAATGCCAGTGAAAGGAAAAAAATAAACAAGGCTTGCTGGGAATAAAGGGAGTAAGACCTAGTCACAAATGAATCTTGCAGCCTTTGGTAAGTCTTTGTCTAAATAGGTATGGCCTATGTGCATGTTTGTCTGATTCCACTGAAGAAAGCAATGGAAGTCATTGCGTTTCACAAAGTGGTGCCTGTGTATGTGAAACAGAAAGGATGGTGACATGGTGACAATGCCGGTCTCTGCACAGAAAAGCATCCCTGTGGGAACCAAGAGGGAGCACCTGGATGCTGGACCTTCATTTGAATGCCGGCTTCCGAAGCAGCGAGGCGGAGCAGCAGAGAAAAGGGCACTGCAGAAGCATGGCCGGGATGACTTCGCAAGTTCCAGCACCGCAATCAAGGTCACTCACTATTACAAGCGCTGCATCTGAACCAAGGACTATTTTGTTAAATGTTCTACTGTTATTTCTTGACTGTTTAACTAAGTCATGGGGTCTCTGTAATCTTTATTACTGTTCTAGCAGCCATAGGAGCCATTTACACCTGTGATTCAGAAGTTAACTGCTCCTTGAAAACTTCAACCTAAGACAGGTTTCAAGAACCTAGAAAGCATTTTTTTAAGATTTATTTCATAAATGCTTCGCCTAACTGCTCTGACTTTTCCAAAGAACCCTATTTTGGGGAAAAAGAAGAAAAAAGGAACTAGCGTATCTTGAAATTTGGGAGACTTTTTTTCTTCTTCATTAGCTCATGGATGTGAATATCACATGGATTTTATTTTAAAAGATTTTTTTTAAAATCTGAATTCTTCTATGAGATGATACAAACCCAAAACACCTGCTTATGACTTTCATTTCATCCAATCACAAAGAGACTGAGTAGATATATAACTTCTTAAAACGTGTACAGCATAAACCAGCATGTATCCCTACATCGTTAAAAAAAAAAAAAAAAAAAATCTGTTTTGCTTTTAGAATCAGCTCTGGTCAAACCTTCTGTTGAAAGCAGGGCCTCAATTATCCAGGGCCCTCGACAAGCCAAGCTGTGAGCCACAACATTCCCCCACTTTTCTGGGCAACCTATTCCAGTATTTAATATTCCTCACAGTGTCGAGGGGTTTTTTTTTGCTTCTACCCAGATGGAATTTCCCCTGAAGCAACTTCTGCCTGTAGCATTTTGTCCTGCTGCCATGCAGCACTAAGAGAGTACCTCCACCAGCTCCATAAATACCTTGAAGGTACTGAAAGACGGATCAGATTCCCCCAAGGCTCCTCTTCTCTAGGCTGAACAAACCCAACACCTTCGACCTTTCCTCATACAACAACCTCTCTAAGCCTTTCTCATCTTGGTGGCCCCTCTGCAAGGTTCTCTCCCGTTTTTTGGAGTCTCTGCTGAAGTGGGGAGGACACAGCATTCCAGGCGTGGCTGAATGAATGCCACAGAGGGTGGAATAATCCCATTCCTCGATCTGCTGGCTGTGCTCTTGCTGGTGCAGCCCAGGACCCTGGCTGCCCTCACTGCTCAAGGCACGCCGCCAACCCACACTGTGCTGCTTGTCCCCTGCGATGGTCCCCAGGTCCTTCTCAGCCAACCTACACCCTCAGCCAGGCAGATCCCACCTGTTGCTCTGCTGCCTGGGTTTAAGCTACCCCAGGTGCAGGACTTCGCCTTTACCTTGGTTAAACTTCTTGCAACTGTACATGTTATAAGTTAAGAAATCATTATGATTTAAGCATGATCTTCTCTCTCCAATAGAAGGTGGGAAAAGCATTAGAATTCCTCAGAGTTTAAATAATATTTATTTGTGACACCATCCAAAAGTTACATGGTGATTTCATGCCAAAGGAGCACTTGAAATTTTCCTGGCAATATCTTCAGTTAAAGCTACAGGTGTCAACCATCACTCTCAATCACAGCCTTACTGTTATTTACACTGAAAAACACAGAATAAAGGTGGGAATCTTTTGGAATTTTAGAAAAAAGAAGTCCCTTCCAATTTGTCTGTGCTATTTTTGAGCACTTGAGCTCTATTAATTACTCCGGATAAAATAAATAGTTTTGAAAATAAGGGCTCTTCTATTGGAGTAGGGAAGTGATATAACTACATGAAATGAAATCAGACATTACCAGTTCCTTGGAGACCACGTGCAGTGGTGTGCACGGAATAAACCCCCAATGCCAAGCTAATTGTAGAGACAGTCCATAAAATCTCCAGACATACCTTGTTTTTCACAGGTTCTGTCTTTGCTGGTGTGACTGAAATAATCCTCACAGGATTTTCTTCATTTTCACTGACCCCAGTTTCTGATATATCTGAACTTTGTTCCCTGGTAGCATAATTGGAGACAAAACAAAGCCAAAATACACAAAACAAATGAAGAAAAATGCTTGCAATTATTTAAATAAGTAAATAGATATAAATCAATGCAGACAGGCTAAATTACTTTAAAAAGAGTTGAATTTTCTTGAGTCTACACTTATATTTTCTCTCCCAGAACTAGGAAAGGTCTGAAAGGGACTGGCTAGTCACTGAGCCAAATTCCTTATCAGAGACACAATGGCATATAGTTCTTTTTGCAAACTTAAGTCCAGTGCTCTAAACGAGGCCGTATTCTTTTTCAGATAGAAAAAGTCGATACTGGCAAAGGTAGTGAAGATAAATGAAAACCAGCAACATTCAAACGTCCAGTTAATTTACACAAACACACAATAGCTCCAAAAACAAAGTAGTTAAAAAAATAATCAAGATATCACAGCATATATCACACACACTAACAGAACAGATTCTGAACTGAGCTATACTTCATTTTGGCCTTATAAAATGTAGCAACCAGAACTGATTTTCTCTACTTTCTTTAACCCCTTACCTTTCTCTGCTTTCTTCAACCCTTTACCTTAATAATTCCAAAACAAATAAAACAATCTTAAAATCTGAAAGTGAAAACTGGTTCTCCAGATTTATGACAAATTTTAAAACTCTGGATCCACATAAAAATAACACTTATTAGAAGACAGACCAAATACTACAATCATATGTTGCATCTTTCCACTGAGATCCTGGTCCTCTTCAACAAGCTCATTTTAATTGTGTTAATCTTAAATAGGTCAGAATAATTCATTTACATCAAAAATGTTTCTTGTTACTAGTCATGACTAATCCTAATTTTTACATCAAAAACGTGCAAGTTGCAAAATCTGTTTAGTATAATTATGGCTGGTCTCTTCATATATTTTCAGATGTAAAATGTTATGAATATTAACACCCAAAATTTCAGACAGTATAGTGTCCCTTCTGTTGTATTATATGTTATTACAGGTGTACCACACCTAAACACCGTACTCAGTTTTTGTCTACTAGAAGAACCCCAAACAAAAAGCAAAGATGGAGATTTTTACCTATAGAGAACTATTATTTTTTTTTTAAACTGGACAAAACAAAGACATTCTCCAAACACATAAGCACACACACCAAATCATCTCCTGTTCTAAAACATATAAACACACTGGAGAACATGAAGTAAAAAGAGCTGATGAAAGAAATTTCAAATTCCTGTACCTTGATCTGTTTCCTGCAGAAGAGCTGAGCTCAGAGTTCACACTGATGCTGCTGCCAGTCTCTGAGCCTGCAGTTCTAATACACGGTCTCCTTCCAGTTGCAGATAACGGTTTGTTTACTGTACCTAATACACCAGTTGGTTTTGGCTAAAAAGAAAGGTTTAATCTTAGAAATGGAAACTTCAGATACATATTTAATCCTTAAAATATTTCCTTCAGTATTTTCAAATACTTTTTCTGGGTTAACAGTCTCAATCACAGTGCCATCATTTCAGAGCCACAGACCTCATCTTTAATTAGAAAACACTGTCTATCCTACTTTTATTTCTTGTCGTTTGACAGCACTTCACCAACTGTCTTCGAAGGGGTAGCAGGTAGAGAAGTCCCAATGAAACCCAGAACGTTAGATAATATTAGAGGACCAAAAAGGTGTGTCAACATCCTGTATTTCCAAAGCAAAGCACCTCTGGGGAAGGCTTTCCAAAACGTAATGCAGAATTGGGTTCACTAAGACAGCAGAAAAAGTATACGCTTTTACTATACAGAAAACCAATGTAAAAATATTTAACACCATGTGTCTATTCTGGAGTTCTCCAACACAGTAATGATATTTTAGATTTTGCTGCTGTCCTTTGCCTGACTTGGTCATGCTAGGTAGGCAGGAAGAAGTTTATTTTGTCTCTGGAGAGAAGTCAAGGAAGTTTTCAGAACTGGCATGTCACATTCTTCATTAATTTTACATTTCCTCAGAGACCAGGCTAATTTATTAAGACATTCTCATAAGAAAAATTAATTCCCATGTGCTGAAGTTATGAGGGAGCAGGAAGGAGAGAGATACCACAGATGCTGGAAAACATTTGGCTAGCAAAAAAAAGCAATGTTTCCTGTAGAAACAGCTTGTTACTGAGCACATGTTCAGTAGCTGCATCATCCCAGCGCTAATACTGCACAACATTTACTTAAATATATTGTTCTGGTAATGTTTTATTTGATCTATTTATGGAGTATTTTATGAAAAGTAGGAAGGATTTGGTGCAATTAATAGGAGAAAACGTTTAAGGGAGAAGAGAAAGTGCTTCTGCACAACCCATAGGTTGCGAATTGCTGGCACCTCGTGCCACAAGGAGTTGTGAAGGCAGAGCACCTGGAGGTTCAACGCTGAGCTGACGGATTTGGGACATCAGCAACATCAGCAGGCACACAGTCTAACATCCCATTATAAAAATTCTGAATGCTGGAGGAGTATGAGGGGGAACACACTGTAGAAAGTGGCAAGGCTTGCATGCTCTCCCTAATCACGCTGTTTCAGCCCAACAGCCAAAAAGGACCACTGGTCTGAGGCAGCGGGACATCCTTATACATCCATGTTTTCCAAAATGGAAGTAGACAGAAAAAGAATCCAATGTTTGTGCACTCTATTAGAGCATGGAATAAATGTCTATTTTCCCAGAACATTGAAAATTACCTCAATATTACTAGCTTGGTATGGGACATCCCTCCCCCTCAAATCTGCATGAGAGAGGCTTGTCTTACACCAGTAATATTTTTTAATTGAGGACATAGTTTTAGTCTGCATTGCTGAGTGCCTTATCAGAAGAGAAATGTAGCAAGTTTACACAGCAAATCAAACTTGCTTCAAATGCTTCATTCATTATATTTGAATATTGTCAAAGGTGAAACAACCACAGCAGTAGAGAGATACCTCCCCTTCTGAGGATATTTAAAGCACGAGGCCGGTACTGGCTGCTGCTAAAGCAGGTGGTGGGTTCTCAGCCTGCTCCCTTCCTGAGGTAACCCCAGCCCCGCTCCCAGCAGCACCTCAGCTGGGCTCACAGCATGGACACAGAGCAAGGAGAGGCAGGATTCTGCCAGCTGCGCAAACCTCACCCGCGTGAAGTCTGACAGGGGAAACTTTTTGTATAAATGCAAGATCAGTGTGAGAAAAGCAATTTTAAATGATATGGCTATTTACAGAGGGATCATTTACCACAAAGTTCTGCTCTAATGGAAGACCTTATAAACTAATGCAGTAACAGTTCATGGAACACAAAACATGAAAATTAACATGAAATGTATATAAAAACCATGATTTATACTGTTCTCAGGATTTTTATATTTTACGGGACAGTCAGCATTCTTTCAGTAAGCTCAAAAAAAACCCCTAACAATCAACCTGCTAATTTATTGAGTTAGACAAAAAAGCATTCCTACGTAATTTAACCAGAACCTAGGAAGGACAGGTTCAGAATCCCAAAGAAGAACAGCTGATATTAAAAGGTATAAAAACGGGTTGGTTTTTTTTTTGTATGTTCCTCCCCCCGAACCAAAAGACTTGGTATTTTCTCTCCCCCGTGAAGCTATCAGCCAAATTATGTCTGAAATAAATGAGAGATTCAAAAGGGTGTAGACATTTGCATTTGATTTTAACATCGTTAACAGCTATCTTAAAGATATTAAGATGAAAATTTAAGACCTCCAACACTGGTGGTATCACAATTCAGTATCTGCATCCTAACTTTATGCCACACACATCTGAGTAATGGAAAAACCTGTGGTCATGTGTAAATCTGTAGTTAATCAAGAACCTAAGCCTCAGTGCACAGGTAACACTCATGGTGTTGTGTACTCACCAGGTAGTACGTTAAAGGCATTATTTATGCCATCAAATAGAAGAATCACTTATTATTGTACACAAAGTCTTGATACAATTTTTAAACTACAGCAGACCAGGACATTTAAAAAAATCTCAAGAAACATTAGAAGAATTTTAACTTGTCAAAATGCAGTACCTTTCCTGTCAAAAGAAGAACCCTTATCTCTTCTGAAATGTAATTCCTGTCATTGCAGAAATCCTGTACAAAAAATGAAATAAAAATCAGTTTGTGTTTGATCTTTCAATCTTGCTGTTTTATTCTTTATATATACACCAAATTAGATGCTACTATCAAGTGCTACAGATATTTCGCACCACGCAACCTGCTCACAAATCGTCAGTCTAATAAAGATAGGTCAAACTAGTATTTTAGAGGAGATTTGTAGGGAGCATTGCTGAACGACAGTATGCCATACTTGAAGTTGGGATTAGCATTTTTTCTTCTTGAATGACATGAATTGTTTGAAATGAAGCAGAACTGCCGTTCCTATTTTTTCACTTACATATTTTTAATGGGAAGTCCAAAGAGGAAAAGAGATGCCGTGTTCTCTAAAGTTGAAAACTGCTGCCTTTGTCACTCTGAGTACAGTTTACACAGAGCAAAACACTAAATCTGAATGCGGGACGCTATCACAGACACCAGCTCCCTGTCACCACGGCACCTGCCATTTCACAATTAAAAAAGGAAACTAGATTTTGCTTTAACAGACTCTGGAAAGGCTGCTATTTAACAGCGTAAGACACTGAAAAAACGTGAAATATGTTCTTCAGTACAATAAAAATATCAGGTCTAGTCCAGAGAATTACTTTAGTTCCACTTACACTTTTCAGAAGTATTCCCCTTAAAGAACAGCGGGTGCTGCTGCTGACAGTAGAGCTGTGCTCACTAAGACGACTACCAGTCAATTAAGGGGACAAACTGGTACAACAAGCAAAACAGCCGAACAGCTACTGACAGATATAAACATACCACGGATAATATAAAAAATGTTCTCACTTTTTTTTTGGTCTGCTTTGCACTGTAATTCAGTTACACAGTCAGACTACACATATATTTTCATATATTCAGATGGCCTTGTAAAACACTTTAATGAGAAGATCTAGCAAAACAGACTAACATATCAATATTTATTCTAATTAGCTCTCACCTGGTTACAAACATTTCTGGCACACATTCATAAGACAAATAACATAGCATATAGCCGATGTTAAAAAATGTAATTTGTGAGGATAAAATAGATGCATTTTCCCACTCATGATATTGTGTTACGGAGATAACCAGCTCTCAATTATAAAATCAAAGTATTTCCCCTTATTACTTTGGAAATTAAATTAATAAATGTACCTTCTCAGGTTGTGTAAAAAATTTGGTTGGCAGTACAGGGTCCTTCGGTGAATCTGCATTGCACAAAGCACTTTTGCTGTTGATTACACATAGTGCTACATCACATACCGTATAAAGTTTCTGAAGAAAAAAGAAAAGTATGCTTTAGGAATTACTGTTTCTACAGTGTATAGTGAATGTAGTTTTTTTAAAAGTTTATGTGTTAAAATAACCACTATTGAAGACGTATTTTGTAATGACATCATTAACCGTACTGTTGGCTTTTCAAACACACACAGTAGTCCCTTTTTTCATATGATACTATTTAACAGAAACTAATAATACTTTACATGCTTATGCTGTACAATAGAAACTCCTATTCAGTCAAATCACCATAGATGGATTCTCATCTCTGCTAGAAACTAACAGGCTTAACAGTAGCTACATAGTACAGTATTACCCAAAAGAAGAAGATATGTATGTTGGGAAATTAGGCAGTAGAAGTTAAAATAAGGCAGGCAGGCAGTAACAGGAATAGTTAACAAATTTTGCCTATTAACTTCATTAGGCACTGTGTGCTGGATAAGGTCAGCAAGGTTCTGAAAGAATGAGATTGGCAACATACAGACAATGCTCGCAATTAACACTCTCTCTATAATAGACCATAAAAATATCTGAGCTAGTGCTTTCAGATTTCCTGCAAATCCTGTTCATCAACTACTTGTGCAATCCTCTGCCCATCACCCAACACTTATCTGAACTGCATTTCTTACTTCATTTGCCTTTGGTTCATCAGGAGACTGAGCATCTCGGGTAAGTTTGATGTTTTCTGCCATTTTTTTCATGAATGCATGGCTGTTGTTTTCATTCTTTGTCATTAAAACTTCAAGCATGAACCACAGACACCTAAAATGCCATAAAACCACAAGCAATTATATTCCAGCTTGTATACTGCAGGTCCCACACATAGCAATGTCTTAAAAATTTTTGACAGCTGTACTAGCTTTTCCTCAAGAAACCACAACCAATTTGAAGATATCATAAACAGATATTATCATCCGACGGCATAAATAGAGTCTAGACCTTTAAAACACAGTCTCAATTGTACTCTTTGGAATAAATCTGCCAAATTAGTGTGCTTCTCTTATATCTGTAACCGCTGCCCAACCCATCAATATTCTTCTCTTCCAAATACGAATAGAAGCAAGAATTCTGGTGCTGCCATCACCTAGATAAAATTCTGTAATCACTGCTTTGAGCTATGTCTATATTCCTATCAATGATGTACCGTAACCACACTCAGAACAGGCTTAATCAAATCCTACTGCTGCTGGGCAGTTATCCATAAGATGAGGATTAATACTCGAACTCACACAGGAGAGGAGATCCAACACTGAACAGGTCAGATACTTGCTAATGAAAAGAAATCCTTACATATGGGCATAACGGAATTAGCTTTCACAGTTTTATTTCTTTAAATCTCGTTTATTTATAGGGAGAACCCAATATATTTTGACTAAAAGCTTGTTTTAAGAATTTTTCAATTATGATACAAGGCACAACTAGCTCATCCACATTCGCTGTCAAGCTTCAGAGCTGCACGTGACCAGTGGTTCAACCACAGTCATAAAAATAGTAAAATAACACTTAGCTGGGAAAGACTGAGAAATGCAAACTTCGCCAGTAGCTAATTTAATTCAGAACTCTGGAAGAGAGATTATCTTGCAGAAAGAGGTCAATAAAAAACTAGAAACACAGGATGACTGAACATCAGAATTCCCTGTCCACAAAAGCCCCAGTCTTCTTAACTGATACAAATTAAAGATTGTAATGCAAGAGATGAAGCAGCATTTATCTCAAAAATTCAAAGTAAACAAGGGTTGTGCTCCATCAAAATACATACTTAGTTATCTGGTGTACAAATAAAATAAGACGTGTACATTCTGACTTGCATCCAAGAGCTACAAAGGCTATAAGTAAACAAATGCATCTGATACCTTTACATCTACCTATTCACTATTCTCAAGTACTTAAATGAGATTAATACAGGACCGATAAAATGCCACGCTGACCCAGCATCTCCAAAACCCTGTGCCATCCAAAGATTACTATTGAGGACAAATTTTACCCTGGTGATTCCAGTTAACACGTGTCAACTTCAATAGCTTGATTTCCTCAAAAAATCAAAAAACTAAATAAATCATTATCAACCCTGAAAAAGACCTTTCCAGAACAAAAGTGGGATTTCATGTAGAAAAATATGCACTGAGAAGAACACAGTCACATAAAGTAAGCTCATTCTCTGTATCCATTTCAGTATTTTTGGAACATGGAATCAGAAGAAACAAACACTGACTCAAAAAACTCGCCAAACTCAAACCCAAACATACCGCTGTAGGACAAGCTTCAAAAACTCCATAAGAATAAATATCACAGACTATGGTTAAGGAACTTGCTAAGCATGTACTTACTTTATGTGGCTGTATTTAGGCCACATAAAGCCAAGATGAACTACAGAGACAACTACAAAATGCACTGCCAGTCTGCTTTTCCAAGATTGCAAGCATCTATGTTAACACTTCAAAGCCAACACTGTGGCTCTCAAAACTCTTTAAAGAAACACTGTATTACATTATATGAGAAAAATGTTTTGCATTTATCTCAGGAGACTCTTCAGAGAAGTATTCCTGCCAAAATTCCTGTACAGAGTATTTCTTTGTTTGGAGCAGCCCTCTCTGGCTAGTTCAGCCAGCCTCTGACAAACACGAGGGAGGAAATTTGACAACAAAGGAGAACTATACAAGCAGTTTCCAAAAAGGCTCTGCGCACTAGAAAGCACTTCTCAGAGCAAGTATTAACAACCACGCATCAGAACTTGGTCCACGCATTTTGGATAAAGTACTTGCTGGAGAGTGCTTTCAGATGTTGCCAGGAACAAGTAGTCCTGGGACAGAAAGTAGACTAGACGATTAGGTAAGAAATCTTCACTGACTTCGGGTTCTGATCAGGTGTGAGTGAAGTAACTCAGAAAACAAAACAAATTATTTTTTTCATTTAAAGAAAGAATCAGACTTGGATTCTCACAGGTGAAGGTGCAAAAAGAATTAAGATGTGAACTGGTCTGTTTGTGCCAAGAATGAACTGCTTTTCTGATGACGTATATTGTAGTATGTGGTTATAAATGCCTTTGTAATACCAAAAGAACATAGCTCACACTTCCATCAAAAATAAATACAAGAAAAACATGAAACACTAAAACTAAAGTTGCAGAAGGGATGCTTTAGCTATTTTTAAGAAGTGCTAAAACGTAGGTATTTTAAAAAATTAATTACAAGACAAATACAAAAGCTATACTTAGGTGTGGAAGTTTATTTAAGGCACACCAGGAGGTCTCAAACTGGAAATAGAAGAGAGCAAGCTTCTGTATGACAGGCTTCTCTGCTGAATACATTAAGAAGCACTAAGGCTGCACTGCAGACGTACAGTGCAAACGATAAGTCAGCAGCAAACTTAGCATGAATTCTAGTAGGTTTCCATAGGAAAGAAAAAAACAAAAGAGTTTCTAGAGAAACAGGACTCTGACCCTGCACTAGTGGCATTATATTTTCAATTCTTGGACGAGCTCTATATTTTATAAGTTCCAAAATATTAATATTTGAACTGAAATTACTGGGCATCTCCTTAATGTGTTGGGAAATAAAATAATTTAGGCACAAATAAGATCATCTAAAATCATTACAATACTTCAAAAGAAGCTTAAACAACTCATTAATTTGGTATACTACGGTGTGATCTACAGGCTACCACTTGGGCTTTCAGAATATGCCGCTAGGCAGTTATTAATGCCTTCTTCCCTTGGTTAAAGTGTTACGCGTTTCCAAGACTGCTGTTTTGCAAAATAAGGAGTTACTCTTCCTAATCAGTTTTTTCCAAGCACAGAAAAATTCTCAGCATAACAATTATAGAATCCTTTGACACTTACTCTTTGACATCACGAAGCTGATCAACATCCTGAGGTTTTGTGAAATCTGGATCATGCGCCAGCAAGTGAATCATATATGGTACCACGTATTCAGGCAGCAAGGACAGCAATTTTTCTACAGTAACAAAAAGAAATAACGAATAACCTCTTTATTACACACACACATATCACAAGAAACACTTTTTCAAAGTAAATTTCGACTTGCATTTTCTTCCTACGGATCTTACTTTTAATGCATCATTAAAAAGAAATGAATGAGTTTTACTAGTACAAAACTGCTTGGTCTTACTTCAGGAAGAAAGTCATAAAGCCTAAAATACCAGAAAACAGAACTTCATTTTTTGAGCAAAACAACTCCCACAATAACAGCACTGTAGTTTACATACAAAATTCTCAGCAATGTACAGAGAAGTACTTTATGCTAAACTAAGTAAATTTAGATTTGAATGTATCTGCTAAAAAGATAAGGAAAAAAACTTATCCAGCCTTTCTTTACAAAAACAATTTACTTAAATTTTAATGATTACTCCTTCCATTTTAATATTTGACTATTATATTCTGAACAATTTAACCAAAATACTAACCGTTAGCCATAGGATTCTGTTTAATATATTCTCTCCGTATACTGATGTTTTTGAGCAAGCACTGTCTGGCATGTGCTCTTCTCTCTTTCACAGGGTCTTTGGCACACAAAGCGAAGATTGCCATATATTCCAAAGGGAGCAGTAATTTCACAAGTGCCTTATGCAGTTTCTGGGCAAATATCTGCCTCACTTGGTAGCACTCATCCTATAGCAACATAAGAGTACAACCATAAAAACCTTGGTTTTTAAAATAAATAAATAAATAAAATTCAAGGTAGAATTATGAGGAAACATTTAAAAAATGTCAATGTGTGTAGCACAATAAATATTTGAAATTTCAAGAACTCTTCTGAAAGCTGCAGTGAGGAATAGAAAATACTCAAATTTGCAGCAACAATAAAAGCTCATATGTAAGGACTCTGAACTCAATTAATTGAAAGTCACTTCAATTAAAATGTGGATACTTACATTAATGACAAGTGCACAGAGCTGGAACTGTTCTGGGGTAATTATTTCATGGTAACAGGGTTCCTGTGCAAGCTTCATTATTGCACTACCAGCAGCTAATCGCAGTCGAGACATATCCGATTTACTACACAAGCATGAGAGGGAAAAAACAAAACACAACTCACCACAACTATTCTTAAATTACTTTCATGTCAGGACTCTTTTTAACAAGATCAATGACCAATTAAAGTTTTTCTCTGTCAGGTCAGATCACAGTTCTATAGCTTCCGATCAAGCTAAATTAATTCAAGCAAATTTGTGAAAATAAGGTGCTCTGCTTTCCCCACAAAAAACTTCCAGTCAAATGAGAAGAGTCAAGTTTCTTGTTTTCATATCGCTGTCTAAATGAAAGCAACGATTTTCCCCACAGATTTTCTCTTTTCTGACCTGATTCGCTTCTGTTCTGTCAAGTCTCCTTCGCTGACGAGCATAGCTGATAATAACCGGAGTGTGGAATTTGCAGATTTGGACTGGTTGTTTTTCATACCCAACAGCCAGCGTACCAACAGTTTAATTGCTTGCACCTATCAAACACGAACAAATCAACAACGAACTTACTTCACAGATAAGGCACTATAACCTACTGTTGTCAAATTGAAATTTCCATTGACTCCTATTTATTAGAGCTGGTATATTTTTAAAGGAACAGAATGAAACAGTAAATATTTACAGAGTAAAGAAGGAAGTAGCAGCCTTTGTGACATCAGGACATTTCAACTATGGTTCAGTGTCTTCTCACAAGTGCATCTAGAGGATGCAGGATACTGGCTACATGATTAAAAATAAGAGCAACTAGATAAACATTTCTAGAAATGGCCATAATTAGATTCACAGCAAATAGCCTATGAAGATGAATTAGTAACATTCATCAGGGTCTCAATTTATTTAAAATCTGTTTACAGTCAGCAAAGTCAAACTACCTTTCTTGTAAGGAAAACTAAAACTTTTTAACCTCTTATTTTTTTCTCAACATAATTAATATCAGTAAGTGAAGACACCAAAATGCATAGTTTCTACCAGTTCTATAACTGTGTGTATCATACACAAAAACTCTAGAACACTGCATATTCTATGGAGACCAATATAAAAGAACTCAAAGGGATTTATTCTAATACTCTCAATTGCACAACTTGGAAAAGTGAATTTTAAATCTCACATATACACATTATTACTGACAGCAGATCATTCACCTTTGCTAGTACTTCTGGAGAAACTTCTTCATCCGGAGACCACAATTTGCCATTTTGCTCACCTGTTGACTACAGACATTCATGTAAGTTTAAGAAGTCGTTCAAGCCATACAGAAAATTCAGAAGTAAAAATGGAAAAAAGTCACGGACTAAGCTTACTTTCACACAAAGATCTTTTCTAATGCAATTATCACTGTACTAGCCATTTACAGAATGTTCCTTTATCGACTGCTTTAACAAAAAAGCTCTATTCCCCACGGAACTAATAACAGGTGAAGAGAATAGTATGGACTTACCGAAAAAGAAAATCTTACCCTGTCATTCATTAGGAGATCTTTTACAATGAAATTTGCAACAACAGATTTCATTGGAGAAGCAAACTGGTCTGGAGCCAACATAGAAATATGACCCAATGAGACCAATGGAGTTATAAGTTGTTCTGGCACATCAGCATTCAAACTTCTACTAAGAGGCTGAGGAAGGAGGAAAAACAAAAAGTAAGCTAGCATGACTAAAAACAATTTCTTTTACTGTGGGATTGGTGATGGGTTTCACGGTTTTTCTATAAGCATTAATAAAGTTAGCAAACCAAACCAGAAAGAATGTGATTTCCTAATGAAATGATTAACCAAAATCTCACGAGATAAGGGCAAAACAAATTTTGTATTTTCTTCCTGTTTCAGTGATAAAACACATTTAAACCTGGGAGACATGGGAAAAACTGGCTCAATTGTATTCAGGAGCTGTGAAGATCTCCAAATGGCAGGAAAACAAAAAGCAGGTAAAAAAACCTTGGAAACCACCAGGGACATTTCTTTCAGTGATCAGCATTTCCCTTCCAGGTAACAGTCACCAGTGCTGCTGTATTACCCAGCACTCTCACACCAGATTCTGGAATTAGGGAGGGAACATGCGCTCCCACAGATGTCAAACTCTGTAAGCTTAATTGAAAGCTTTTCACACTTCTGAATTATGCATAGGTTCAAAGATAGCAGAGATTAAGAACCTAAGATATTTTACAAGTGCAGATTAATAATGTTATTATTTAAGAGATTACTGGGAAATGCAATAACCCCTCTGCTCTGTATAAGGTGATTTTTTTGCTTTACAACTTGTCTAAGCAAGCAGTAGATGAACAGTAAGCTAATGTATGAGCTTATAGTGAAGTAGTTATTCTGCACTAGCTTCCTCAGTGAGAAAGTGCTGGATGTGCAAAGACCTTAAAGCATGGTAATTTAATACAGCCTGAAAGTAGGAGATGTTATGTCTCATTTAGTATCTGCTAAATGTGTCCTCATGGGATTTAGTGTGGATCATTGCAGCATATTTAGCTTATTTCCCCCTAACTTTTCCTGTGTAGACAAAAAGGAGTACTTTATCTATCAGACATCAGAATATTAAGAAATTGTGACTGTAAGACATAAACATCAATAATTAGATATTGTAAAGTTAATGACTTATCTTGACTACCATGCACCTATAGGCTTCCTGACCTCATACATTGTTATCTATTAATAAACAGTATGCATTGAGTTAATGTTAATTACTAGCATAAATTAAGAACAGCAGAAACAAATGTTAAAAACAAAAAAGACATACCTCGAAGATCTGTGCAAGTTGCACTTCTTTATTTGAAAATATGGCATGTATACAGTGAACAGCTTGTTTTGCCTGATGAGGTGTGCCTCTTTTCGCTTTCTGGTGCAAAATTGGAATTAGTGTTCTGTGAACATTAAACAAAATACTTCAAAATGCAATTTGCAATCTACAAAAATAAAGCTCTTCACCTATATAAATGTATCTTTACAGTCTTATAAATCAAGCATTCCTTTGAAGCCTGTTCAGGAAAGATCGTAATCACAAGGTGAAAAGCAGAATAGAGCTGTATTTAGTGATACTTGTTGAACATGTGCCTGTACACAGTTAAGCAGAAAAAAAACCCACAGGGAAAAATCGAACATGAAAGAAAATAATGATCAAAATAAGGCGGCTTAGAAAGCCTATATTTATGAGGTGGAGAGAACCTGACAAGTTCAGCTAGGGTAAACTCCTGGGCTTCTTATCCAAGCTGAAGTGACAGGGCTGAAGAAAACGTATGAAAGTTTAGAATAACCACAGAACATCAGCGTGTTTATAGGCCTGTCCTGCTTTAATTTTGGTCTTTAATCGCAATATATACTCAAGCAAACTACTGCTTTGTTCTGAACTTTTGAATTTGAATCCCTCAAAATCCATCTGCTGTTCAGAGGCCGCTGGAGGGAAGAGCGGGGCAGAGGCCACTGCAGAGGCCAGTGGGAGGTTGGTCAGAGTGTTTGGTTCCAGTCCTGAGCGAGCACTGGGAGGCGGCCTGGCCGCTGAGACACCAGCTCATGAGGGTTACCTCGCAACTCGCCCAGCAACTGACTTGACAAAACAAAATTGCCTAGAAAGCTTCTGACACAGAAACATCTAAAAAAACTTCCTTGCATTCTTGAAGGGCTCAGTAACAATACAGCATTCCGTGCATGGACTGTTCAGCACCCAGCCTTCACTGGCACATCCCACATAATCAAAATCAGCACCAAGAGGTGGAAGAGCCTGAAAGGTTGAAAGAATGATGTCTCAAACATTTTCCTCAAGAACCACACAAAACCCCAAAACAAAAAGACCTCTAGAAAAATGTTAACAGTATCCTAAAGTAGGAGGATGTTCTCCAATCTGTTAAGACGTCACAAACTGGATTAAACAAGAACCAAAATAGCAAATAATTAAGTAAAACCCTTGTTTAAATTAAGGACTTCAGCCAAGCCTCGGTGCATCAGTTGCAAACCATACCTCATCGCACCCCAACCGACACTGATCTGCAAAAGGTGAAACCTGACCCGTTTACGTGCACATTTACATGTCTTACATCTACAAGTTTACACGAGGTCGCAGGCTCTCTTTGAGCATGGCCAATGATTCCATCAGACTCCAGAGTCATGCAGCAGTCCTTGCCCATCAGCTGGTGCACAAACCCATTCATTTTCCATGTGAGAAAGAACTTGGGCTACTGCTGGTGAGCACTGCTTCAACACTCAGCTGGTGGTCTGCTCACAAGTGGTTTAAAAAAACCCCATGAAACAGGTCACTTGAAACAAACTATCTGGCTGATTATATAAAATCTTTTGTTTACAATAAAGACTTCTGAATACATCAAATCCAGAACACCTGCTTGTCCTCAGACTTCTTTTTCCAGTTTGGGCTTTCAGAACATTAACCTGACTTGCTTGCAAACCCTGCCAAGGACTAAACCTCCATTTTGACAGTTACATTTTTAAGTTATTTGATGCTGCCCAGATGATACTTCAGCAATACCTGGCTAAGGTATTTGGCACAAAGCCAAAAGAAAAGTCAGCAACACCAGCTCCTTTAACAGAAGATGACATTCTCTAGCAATGCAGAGTCTTGACTGAAGTCTAGCAGGGAACTACAGACAATTCGGACAATACTGGGAACTACACTGACAACGGGGAATTGCTGGGCTTTTCCTTCTCTTCACCTCTAACAATGTCTTGAAAGGCGTCTCATATGTGATCTTGTAACATTTTTCTTTTGCCCCAAATCTGATTCAAATCCATAAGAATCACTGAGGTTACATCTTCAATTCACCGAGAACTTAAGGTGTACACTGGTATGCATTTTAGCAAGATGCTATTTCAATATACAAGAACTTGAAACCCGTGCTTTATAATCTGGATTAGTGAGCTACTAACAGGCTAATTTTAAGGTTTCAGACGTTACCCACAAGATTTTAAATAGTCTGTGAATACCTAGTAGATTATGCAGCTTTAATCAGCAGTTAAAGCATGAATTGCATAATGACAACTTATAGACAGCCAATTATTCGTTGTTAGAAATTAATGCCTGCTTTTGGATCTTGTTTCCCAACTTGTTTCGTAACAAACAGAGCTGTTAACCATCAGAGACTGTACTTTTGTTCCTTATAAAGACAGAAAAATTGTGTGAAGGACAGATATGAGTAGAAATGATGCCACAGGATTATATCTTTGCCATATTTTTGCCATTGCTTCTTTTGTAACCTATGAAACATGCTACCTGCTGGTTTTAATGAGTCTATAATAAAGAAGATTTTTAAGCAGCACCTAACATCTTCGGTAAATACACAACAATTGTTAGAATGCAGAATTTAAAAACGAAGAGACAGGTAGTGAAGGAATACAAAATTATGGAAGAGAAGCTGTTCATATTTACAAGACTATGAAGTAATTTTAGGGGCAACATAGTGAATAAACTATCAAGAGGCAGAATTCCAGGTATGAAAATCAGGACGTAAAGAAATACACTTACGATCTTATCTGTGGCAGGTCTGTTTCTATTTTGTGACCCGTGTTTCTGAAAATCTGTATGGCTGCCTCAGCTACTTTATCATCTTCCATCCTGAGGCACTGCAGCAGAGACTCATACGTCTCTGCAGAGTGGAACGAGGTAGGATGTGTAAAGGACAGAACCTGTAGATACACATTAAACCAGAGGTATATTTATTCATGGCAAATGAATCATCAGAAAACAAAATTATGGCTGTTTATGAGCATTACCATCAACATAAATAGATACTACATGCTCATATGAGATTATTACACTCCATAACTACATTTTGGAGGTGATACATGTGTTTTCAAATAAATTAATCTATGGTTTGTTCTTCAGGTCCTCCCCTCTTAATTTCTCTAGAATCTATAGTCCCTGCACAGAAGAGACATCAAGAAGGTAAGATATCTACAAACAAAACATAGATTACTGTCCTTTTAATCCAAAGCTAATGAAATAGAACCCATTCTGTAATAATAGAAATGTCAACTAAGAAACTAAGCATGCAGGGATTCAAGGTAGGGCAAGAGAGAACAAAAGGTTACCCCCAACCAAAACTACATTAAGTTCAGATAACATAAGGCAAGGAGAACGATGAAAAGTTGCATGTATTTTGGGTATTCTTTGGATTTATCTTATCTT
Organism: Streptopelia decaocto; assembly: GCF_964273445.1. Taxonomy (NCBI): domain Eukaryota; kingdom Metazoa; phylum Chordata; class Aves; order Columbiformes; family Columbidae; genus Streptopelia; species Streptopelia decaocto. The sequence goes on along the minus strand of NC_138658.1, from coordinate 53,817,571 downwards.
GGTTTCTTTGATTAGAGTTGCCTACTTGAGTATCAGTGTGTGAAATAACATTCTTAAAGATATCCACATCACAGCACCAAAATATTCAGCCTTGGCAGGTTTATTTTCTGGGCTGCATTGGCAAACAGACATCACTTCCTTGCATACTCCTGTAGAACTATTTCTACCATGGTTGCCATTACCAAATTTGGCGCGATATATCTCCACGATCTCCACCTCGTTCATTCATATCTCTGAAAAGTCTCCCTTTAACTATGTAACCTTCCTCTCTGTTCCCTCCTATATTTTATACTGCCCTTTGCAACATGTTGAAAATGAAGTCTCATTAGTGAACTGCCAAATCCATCACAGATGTTTTCCAGATATTTCAAATCCTTCTTTCTCCCCCAGCTATTTCCCATCACCACTGAGAACACAAGTTCCTCTCTCCCCTTTTTTCCTCTACGTAACTTGGCTCTTGGTTTATTGCTTGCGTTCCTTCCAGTACCATATAGGCCCCAAGGAACATGCCTCTTCTAATTTCCCCATTTCTCTTCCTCTCACTTTACCTCTGCACCTTCTTCTATTTGACTGCCCTAAGCAGAAACAAATTTATACTTTAATGTGCATATTTCAACTCTTGGCAATCTTTTGAAAACATATGTCTTCCAAATTCCTACTTCTTCCATTATTCTTTTCCCAAGCACGTACTAATAACCAAACAGTTTCACACATTAAAAAAGTAATACCTAAATAGTAACTATTAAAACCATGCTAACATTAATTCATTAGTCATACCACTTTTGTTCCTTCCATTACAAAATATAGCTGCATTAATGTAGATTACCTTGAGAAGTTCAAGTCCTGCACGAATAGCAGTATCAGGACTTACACCCTCCTCTTCATCATCAGCTGTCCCCTCTATGGATTTATTCATTAGTTTTACTAGTGCACTGAAATAAGAGATAAAAAATAAAAAAGCAAATGAATGTGACAATGTACAATGTTAAACAAGTAATCTTGCTGTTATCTCCAGCCTTTTTGACAATAAATAAAGGGAAGGCAATAGTCCCTTGTGGGGGAGAGGTCTTGTAGCCTTTTTTTTTTTTTTTAAAATCTATCAAGCTATTCCATTATTCCTTTTCCTTCTGAATTAGCTTTCTGCAAAATTAATTCTTTAGGGGGAAAAAAAATACACAGTAAAAAAAAAATGCTGCATGTTGGCAGCACTCAGATCAACACATAGTTGCATGAGTTTCAGAATATAATTAGGTTGCCAGACAAGTCTCAGAAGAAATCCAAACATTCTCTTACACAATTCCACAAAAGCTAATTAATTAAGCTGCTACATGGAAGACTGTATTGTAGTTAACTATGTGAAAATAATGATCATCATTTTCACCTTAAGCCCTACAAATAACAGTTTCACTAGGAACAACTACTACTAATATATTTTTTAAATAATTTGCAGATGGCACTGCAAAGAAGTAGGAAAAAAATCAAATTGCATTCTCTAGGCTGCCAGAAATGAAGATACCCACACTTTTTTATTTTTTAAAGCATATGCACAGACTAATCTAAATCCCTTTTTTTTTTTGGTCATTCAAATCACCTTTATAATAATTCTTGAGTTAGTATGATCTTTCAAACTTACCTAATGGCTTCTGAGTCAATATGTACAGGGGCAATTCGTTCCAAAAGAAATTTGACCATTTCCAGAAAAGGATTTGTTGGCTGCTTAGGATTAGCAAGTTTCCGGGCTATCTCTCTCTACAAGAATGTCAGATACAAACAAGAATTATACTCACTTTTCTTACTACTTAAGCATGTTGACTGAACTAAATATAGCCACTTCATTTAACCACAGAGATTGTCTATATAATCACTGAAACATATTTTAAGGGAGGGCTGTTGTTATCTCCAAATCTTTCTTGATCACATTATATTGAAAGCAGACATACTTTGCCAAACTATTTAAATGTAAGATGCATTTAGGTTTCTAGTGAGAGTTCTTCAGAGCTTCTTAAGGAATTGCAGGACAGATACAAAACAGACTCAAGGAAGAGCTAAGTGGAATGGTAGAAGGAATTTAAATATATGTGTTGAGAACAGTAATTCATAAATTTGTAGGCAACGCTGTTGTATGTGTGAGATTTCATATGCAACAATGAAAAAATCGCACTAAAAGCTACACTACTGTAGATGTGCAGAAGCACTACACTACCTTGGCTACAACAGACGTTCAGACCCCTATGGATGTTCTGGATCCAAAAATCTGGTTTTCCCCTCTGAATGCCCCAAATGTCAAGAACATTACTTCCAGCTGCAAACCCAGCAGAAGGTGGATAAGAAGATATTTTTGTTTTGAACAGAAGTCTAAAATTCTCTCAAAGAAATGGCTTCTTGACCTTCCTTCTCTTAAAGGGTTGGATGCTGCAGACCCCAGAAACTAGGAAGCGGTTCTAGCTTTTATGCTAAATTATCTTCAGGAAGAGGAAAGAAACCTTCCTCTTGAAACTGCATCACTGCGCTCCCAAAGTGCAAGATCGACTGGTTTAGAAGGAGACACATTCTTCACATCAAGTGGTTAGGACATAATTCTGAAGGTCATTCTGCTCTCTTCCCTGGACAATTTCAGAGCCATCAGACAAAACCCAAGAAGCCTATGTTTGTTTGTTGATGCTCTTTATTGCTATTTCTGTCAATGAAATTGCTTACTTTTATTTTGGGACCATAATGGGAAAAAAAAATATCTGTGACTGCTGGCACAATCTGTATGTCTCTGGAAAAGCCCAGCTTCTTATTAGAATGCGTATTTTCATCAAAGAGGTTAAATAGGTGAGGGGTTGGGACAGGGACTGATCTCAAAATAACATTCTGAGAAGAAAAATAAATGAATAATATGCAGATAATATTTGGCTTGCTGGTACTCAGAACAAGTTTCATCAGTGTCAGAAGAGAGTTTAGGAACTTTACCACAAGAGACACTCAAAATAAAATATTTTTTTTTTTAAATTAAGCGTTTTAGACTTCATGCTTGATGCTCATAATCTCAGGAAGGAATACGGCTAATTTTTCTTAGGAGGCAAGATGATGACCATAAATTACATTTTCCATTATCTTTACAGGTTAACCAAAAGGTATTTTATGGAAGTCAGAAATATATCAAACTCATGTTAAGGTACCAAAACAGACCATTAATTCCAAGTAGGTATTAAAAGAGACCATTAAATCCAAATAACCATTTTAAGCACAAATATTTAAGGTATAAAAATTTGCTGTTCCATTTCCTTACCACACAGACATCTGCCTGTTTACAAGAACACGTAGGGCTAATTAACAGTTCAAGCTGGGACCGAAGTTTCTCATCGTCACCCAGAACCTGATTGAATTTCTTCACAAAATCTTGTGCTTTTCCAGGATCTGGAAGGTTTTCTGTATGATTAAACACAATTTAACACTTGAGTATGCCAAGCTTCACAGAAGTACCATTTCCAGGAATGCTGTAATAACAGTTTATAGAACTTATTATGACTTACTTGCTATGGTCATCAGCTTTCCAAACATGGCAGCACTGTTTGCTTCTGACTACGGACAACAGCAAAAACAAATGAATCAGCAATATCTCCTTTATAAAATATACCTTTAAGCTGATCTGCTAGTTCTTTTCCAGCACTTAATTCTACTCTGGAATCTTACGTTTTATGTTTTTGTTTTAAGAATAAACACTAGAATAGTATAACAATATCATCAGCAGCTATTACATACAGAAAAAGGGAAAAAATCTCCCTGCAGTATCAAAGAACTGGAAAAATTAACTAATTCACATAACTGACCAAAACAAATTGTTGAAAAAAGACCTTGAAAACAAACAAAACAAAAACAAACAAAAAACCCCCTCACACAAAACAAAAAACCCCCACAACCAAATAAACAATTCCCCAAGCCCACCCTCACACCAAAACTCCAAAGCAATGCCCCTCTATTTAAAGTTTCTCCTAGTTTGAAGATGTGTTTATAAGTAAAATTCCAGTATAAATACTTTAAAGCTTTAGTTTTTAAACAAACAAATCATTGCTTTATTTTAAAACATATTCCATTCTCAAAACATGTTATAAAATGAGAAACAAAAAGGTCTGTCACAAAAGGAAACAAAAAACTTGGAACATTTTAAAAAAATTTTTCCTAAGTAATTGACCAGTAATACAAAATAATAGTAAATGTAAGGAGGCCATTTACCTTTAAGCATTACCAAAACAAACTTTACTTAATGAGAATGGAACATTGTCTACATATAGAAGTCAACAGAATAATAAAGTCACACTGAAAAAATAACATAGTATTAAAAAAACCCAGTAAATTAGTCTAACAGGTCCATTGGATAAAGCATTAATATTTTCCAAACCGTACAGTGGGCTGCTTATGCAAGTCTAGTAGTTCTCGTACGTGACTCCTTAGCATGTTCTGGCACTTCCACATCTCATTCAGTGCTCTGCGAAAGTGCAAAACCAGAAAAGTTTACCAATTTGTTCATGACAAGAACACGGTGGATGTATTGGTAAACAAAATTATTTATCTATCTTACAAGCGCAACATCTGCTAGGCACAATCAAAACCTACCAACTATTAAAAATAACTGTTCCAAAGAAGGTGGAACAGATTTTCTCTTTTTACAGAACATCACTTGTCTTATTATTCTACTTGGAGCAATTTCACACATGCAGGACAGCCACAGTATGTCTTACAACCACCCAAATTATCTTGAAAATAACCTTTTCAAAATAAAAACCAGGCCACTATCTCTTCATCATGGGCCCTAATATTAGAGCAAATCCAGAAGTCATTATTTGGACATTTTAAACTCAGAGTTATTTTTATTGGATGAAAACAGATGTATAAACCCACTCCATTCAAGTATCGAGGTATCTTTTAGTCTAATGGACATGTAGAGTTTGTATATAAAAGGGAAATGTTTTGAAGTACTACTTGCAAATAATGTTAAGAATCGATTACTTACATTATTAATTAAATCCTGATAATACACATAAGACAATATAGATGGTGGAAAAGCCTGAGAAAGCAACTATTTGCTGAACACAAGCTATACTCACTTGACAGCATTGGGATCCAAGCTAGCATACAAATAGTACAAGCACTTCATTCGCTCTTCTGTTTCCAAATTGTGTGGAACGAGATACTGAGCAAAGATTTTCTCTACCAGTAATCTGCAGGAAAAGAAAAAATAAAAACTGTATTTCCAAGAGTGGTGATACCTTTCAGATATGTTGAAAGATCAAGAAATATCAGAAATCATTGCAACTAGTTTTTTCAAAATGAAAAAAAGTAGTTGTCTTTTTCTCATCTGTAAGGATCCCTTACACCACTGATAGAAAGATTAGCAGAACTGCTTCTTGAGAGCTTTTCCCTGTTCTTTCATTTTCACTTCCAAGAGGGAGTAATTGCTTTATTTGTCACCATCCAAGTTCTCCTTTTTCTTTAGGCTCTCAGAATCTCCCTTTGTTCAATCTCATACATAAGAGAAAGGGATATAGACAGTAAAAAGCCCAAATGAAGGAGAAAGAATAAAAGTATATAACTCAAGGGGTAGGAAATGTAAAAATCTGAAGTAGACTTGAGGGAAAGGTTAAGATAAAACTGTAGTATTTGACAAAAAGCAAAACATTTGAAACTACTCATTACGCTACTATAGAAGCTAAAAATCAAAGAGCCTTCACCACGGCAGTAGTAAGAACCCACCGTCAAAACTGGCAACTGAAGGAGGTGATTAGCCCACCCAGACTAGTCCCTAAGATCATGAAACACACAGTGGTAGCAGACTGCATAAGCAAGAGCTAAGAATTGCTACACAGAAACGGCTGATTTCCGAATCCGCGGTATTAAAAAGCTAGGCTGAAATTCTGTCTTCATGTGATCTCATAGTTTGGCTTTCCTTGTGACAGATGAAATATTAATAGCGAGAGTTGAAAATTATTGTCCAAAACATTGGCCAAAATACTCTTCCCTAAGCCAAAAAGGTATTTCAAAAATTAAAGGGGCTTGAGTCACAGAACAGGGAATATGAGACAACAGCAGAAGCATCCCTGATATTTCTTCAGCTTTTGTTTTTCCTAAATGCTCCATTTCTACATAGCACACCAAAAGGAGAAGTCTGAGCACGTACTGTGGTGCGTACACGCATGAAGCTCACAGATGAGGGATGTGAACACGCTAGCCTCTGGGAAGCAGTAACGCAAACAAGAGCTGGGCACAGTAAATGCAAAATTTGACTTTTTTGTTTTTTCTACACGGTGGTTAGTTAATGACAAGCTACTATCATCATAGATCTACTTCCATCAGTAAACAGAATGAATACATGAACAGATAATGCAACCATCCTGAATATCTTAGTACATGTCTTAATGATTATTAATTAAATACATCACACTTAAAACCACAAACACAGAATGTGATATAACAGCTTTCTCAGGATAAGCACATATTTTCAGAGTATCTCTTATCACTATACAATTAAAATTAAGAAAGCTTAGGTTGACTCACTTGTCATCAATGCTATTTTGATAATATATGTGCAAAAGTTTATCCTTTATCCAGCTCACTTTCTCTGCAGCATCTTTTCCAGCCTCGGCATGAAGACAATACTTCTTGTATAGCTGGGCAAGACCCATCATAGCTTCTTTCCTTACTCGCCACTTGAGAGGGAAGAAATGAAAAGGAGGGGGGGAAGTGGTTTTGGTAAATAAATATCAAACATATACCAAATACATTAAAGACGTAGAAGTGTGAAAGACAAAACAGCCACATTCTGATCTTCTACATCTCAACACTTCAAAAGCTGAAAAATGCTGTTCAGAGCCTCCAAATGAGAATCAGTAAAGCCCCCATACGGGGCTTCTTCCCCATCCTATGCAGATTAGGTATTGTCTGTACAGAGGAATCCAGGACTCCTCTGTGCTGAGCGAAGAAAATCTGGGAGTGAGTCACTATAAAAAAAGTTAAGTACAGCTTAACATGTATGCCTGAATAAGCAGCTTCTTGAGCCAGGATTTGGAAGACTTATCTATCCAGAGACAGACATCAGTCAGAGGTGGAAGTCGTCTTTCTCCCCATAGCCTTGCACTGTTTTGGAGGACACTTGTCTAGAAATGGGAGATCCAGAGCTTAGGCCTGGCTAAACCTGCTAGGACTTGAATTCTTAGGCCACTTTCTAGGACAGCAGGAGAGGCCTTTTCTGCTGAAGCCTCGCAGTAACTGCCGTAAGACTCCAGGGATCCAGGAAAAAGCCAGACTACAGCATCCACAGATGGAATTCCCAGGTTCTCATCCTTGCTTTTGGTGGTCACTACTTTGTCCCCTCATGTAAACAGGAAATTCTCACTATTTAATGGACAAGATCTGTAAGCTCTCCTATGCTAACTTCTGGAAGAAATCACACCACAACACTGAGGACTAATTTAGTGTCCCACTGAATGATTCACACGGAAAGCCTCAGAAGAAATTTGTTTTCCCTCACCATATAAAAGAAACGTGTGAAACTCAAACTGGAAGAGATAATTTCTTCCCAAACACTCTAGATACCAATTTTGGCCTTGAACTCCAAGGACTGTGCTCAAATCATCTCACCTTATCAAGCATAAACATAGATACTGTAATTCACACTGTGCAGAACTTCGTAGGGCTTGTTTTAATAACACTAAGTGAGATACTGCACATTTAATTTCTTAATAGTTTTACTGAGTGACTTCCTTTTCTTGAGAGGCAAATAAAAGAAAAATCGTGAAGATAATATGGCTTATGTCAGCACAACAGCCTTAGACACCACTAACTGTTGGAGTAAGTTGCATTAAGATGATGGAAATAACGAAATTGTATTTTGTTACATATTTCTTAAATATTAAAACCACAAGTTAACAGGTCAAGATGCTAATGACTTTGACAGTATACAGTATAATACTTTGTTTTCACAAAGGAGAACATTTTTTCTATAAATAGAAGTTATTTTAAACTCCTCTGCAGGAATTTGCTCACACCCATTGTGATCTAAAGCACATTTTAAAGAAAATAAAGGTCTGAAAGAGAAACATTTTCAGAAAATGATTAAAATTTTCTGCATTCCAATATACTCTTCCAATGCAAGTGACAGCTTCACCAAACAGGAAACATGGCAAACCTACTGTCAGAAGATAATTGAGAAGGATTGCAAGAAATTATTCTAGAAAATTTAAGCCTAAAATGAAAGCAGAGTATTTAACAAGGGGTTGTAAGGAAAGGAGGTTTGGATTGTCAATAGATTGTTGATCACTGAAATTGATGTAGAGAGTAGAAGTCAGAGAACACAGAAAAGCATTTCCAGGCAGAAGACGGAAGGCACTGGACAGAATCCCTTTAGAGAATGCTTGGAGACACCATGGGAGCCCATCACTGCACAGGAGATACAAGAAGGAAAAGAAGAGTAGGGTGCTACTGGGAATTACATACATACAATAGGGTAAAAGATAAATGAAAAATCCAGGGGAACGTAATAATAAGTTTCAAAGGGAGCAGAACACAGCTAACAGAATGACTACCCTGATTTAATTAGCAAAAGAATTTTGACAGTCTTAGCGTCCTTGGTTAGTCAGCATAATCAAACTCCTTCACTGAGGACTGCAAGGCTGAGTTAAAAACCCGTTATTCAAAGTTCAAAATAATCCCTTGCCTGTTGGAATAGTTAACCTATTCTTTCCATAGAGTTAACAATATTAAAATCTTAAAATCCTTCTCCTTCATCTGGAAGAAGCCACAATGTTTTTTAGTACAAACAGAGAAGGAGGAGTTAGTTCTAACATACACAGAAAAATGTGTCAAGAGAAATAGGAAATGGGAGTCTGTTCCTATGGCTCCTCATCCTACAGCTTTTGCCTTCAAGCTGGAAGCTTCCAACCAGACCAATAAAAATGGATTTGAAATCCACGGGTTGTGGTTGGGTTTGCTCGAGGTTTGTTTGTTTGTTTTTTAAAATAACCTGCAATCATTGTGCAAATGCCCATACAAAGCAAGTTAGCTAAAGACTTTTTTCAGAAAACTAAGTACTGTCCCTTTAGCCAAAAACTTCTACCTGAAAAAAGTTATCTGGCTATCTTTACTAATACTGTACCAATTAGAATGTGGTCAGGAGACAAAACAGCTCACATAAATGGCATAAGAGCCAGCATAATTTAAAGTTTTCTAGATTCCACATTGTTTTACAAAGAAAAAAGAAACGAAATAACAGATTAGTGTGTTTAAACTATCAGCATTTTATTTCAGCCTGTTAGATCTAAGTGTTCTTTTGGTAGTAATATCTATACTCATTTGATAGATGATTGCAGGCCTAAACAGAATTGGATGGAGTCAAAGAGATAAATGATCACTTAGGGGTTTGCAGATTCATCCAACAGAAACCTGGCTACAATGGGTAAATGCAATCGGCAGAAGACAATCCAGTTATTTAAAGCAAAAGAATAATTAAAATAGGTATAATGCACTATGTCTGGAACTGGAAAAATCCTACACAGAAAATATAAAAGACAGTTACATGGACATATCAACCTCCCTCCATCAACTAGAGAAAAATCCTAAAGAAAATAAAAAAAGCAAGCTGAAAGTTTACAAGTCCTTGATATTAATTTTAAAACACTTTGTGTATTTACAAAGACATGCTACATTGTTAAGGTCTACTTCAAGCGCTAAGCATTTGTTGTAGTAATTTCTAGTCAATCCCCAATTTTCATTTTACCACAGGATGTATTCTCATTGAAGCTCTCTCTAGAGATTTTTAGAAGAGAAACATCATCTAGAGGTGAAGTTATTTTTCACTGATGAATGCCTGAAAAGGCACCTAACCTTGAAATGTAACACACCATCAAACCTATGACTGGTGTGAAATCACTGAGTCGAATATATTTGGAACATTAAGAAGTACCTCACTAGGTTTAAGGCTACATGAACTGAAAAACCCTAGCTCCACAGAAATTAGTCTTAGAGCTGTACAACCAACTGCCCCTTCCTGATAGCAACATGCTAGAGGAGAAGAGAGACATGTGTAGAAGACACAGTAACAATCATCCCATTCTGACCAGGTGGAAATCCAGTGGGAAGTGGTGCTTATGCCAGAAGTTTTTACATCTCATAAATGACTTTCTGGGCATGTGTGTTTAATGGGTGAAAAAGAAGGAAGGTGGTATACTCAAAATCAGTACTTCTCTTTTTGCAAAGATGACAGCCTTTTCTTAAAATCCATTACAGTAAAATTTAAAAAGGGGAACATAAAAAAAGCTAAAAATATTTTAAAATAATTAAAGTAACTGCTAGAATGACATAGGTTATAGAAAGGATGCCCCCCATCAAAAGAAACAACAAAAACAAAAATCAGAGCTACATAGCACAGTGAAGTTTGATATTAAAACATCATCCTCCAAAGATCATGAGACCACATCCTAATGAGTGTAAACATGAAAAAGTATAAGCTCTGGCAAGTGGAAGGTATATCCTTGATGAAGCATGGTAGAAGTTTCAGAACCAAATTATTAAAAGCAAACTAATTAAACATCTTCACCAGAGCATACAGAAGCAGGAAGTCTTCTAGACTCTTTTGTAGGGCTGGAAGACAAACGAGATACATTCTGGGAGAAATGTCTGAAGACATTTCTTAAAGTATCATTAAACATTTTAAAAATCAATAAAATCAGCAGTAACAAAATAATTAAGAGCAGGTGGTGTCCCATCCACGACTTCTACAGGAATTTAGAAATGATACACCAAATACTAACTATTCTGTTAGTGCAATCTGTCAATGAACAGATTGAACACAGCAAATGTGAAAGAAGCCCAAGGGTCCCAAGAGGAAAAGAACACCATTAACCAGAACTTCTGATTTGCAATGGGTAAACAGGTTGAAACAAAACATTAACAACAACAAAGAGTAGACACTGCTGAAAAACGAAGTTATGGGAATCAGTCATTACACTTTACATAATGAGAAGTTCCAACAAAGTCTTGCACCAGAGGATTTTAAAATAAAAATCCTATTGTGAATTAATTATTAATTAAAACATAGGAAACAATGGGTGGAAACAAATGACTGGTTTTCACAATGAAGGAAAAGGGAACTTACTGATGGAGTCAGAAGGAATCCGTGACACTTAAAATATGAAAATTATTTGAAAACTAATTCAGTGTTTATAAAACTTACTGAAGTAGTTAGATCTAACATGATAATGAAGACATTCAGAAAAAGGTCATGCTACTGAATCGTTACAATATGAAGTGAAAGAAATTCAGATTAAGTCCAAGTTTTCCCATCTGCATTAACTCTGCATGTATAGTTTGGGCAATGTATCATCTAAAATTTTTCAGGAAAGATACTGAAGTCAATATGGATGTTTTCCAAAATTGTTGGCTTAGGGCTCACAAATAGCGTGAAAGGCAAACAGAATGTCAAAGAATAAGAAAAAAAATCATAAAGTATGTACACAACACGGCACACACCTTGTATACCATGGTTGAGTCTGGTCACCTTGGTTCAACAGGGTATAAAACAACCAGACAAGAATGATAGAAGTGCACAATAATCAATTTGTGTGGAAGTTAATCAGGTGATTCTTTAGCTTGGAAAGTAGAGGAGTGGAGAAGATATGGTATACATATTTATTAATCATAAGTGGGTCAAAGAATATCTATTATTTCACATAATGCAAGACCTATGAGATACCCAGTGAAATCAGACAAGTTTAAAACAAACAAGTCAAATTACTTTTTCCACACATACATTAAACCTGAATTTACTGATGCAGATGCCATGAATGCTTATAAAGTACAAGTAAGTTCAAGAAAGAGCTTGATAAATTCATGGAATAAAGTTCCATTGAAAGCTATGATGAACACGATCAAGCACAAATTGCTGGGAGCCAAAACTGACTGCTATGAGAAGCAAACTGGGCTATAGAGACCTTTGGCCTAAACATATGCAGGAATTCTTATATTCTTACAATATGATTGTGTTCCTCACAAGCCAATGATCTTATCTGCCTGGCAGCACTTCATTGGTGCCTCCATAACATGAAACCTACATAAAGATGTTCTGGTAAGAAAATTCTTTTTCCCCACGGCATTCTATTTCATTGTCAAGTCTAGGATTCTCTGCATCTGGGGGTTTTGGTTTCTTTTGTTTTGCCTTTACCAAATTATATTAGATGCAAATATTCCTGAAAATAAAATGTTAACACTTACCCGTTTGTCTAGCGTTCTTTCCCTTACAAAGCCAAGCAGCTGGTCATTGACTAAAGAAAGATCTCTCTTGCCCGCAGTAATAATTGTAACAATTACATCATGTCGAATGGCTTCTTCTGGGTCATGTGATCTAACCTTCAAATATTCTGTTATGATCAGAAACAATGAGAAGCTTGTCTATTTTTATGTAGATATGATGTATTCCAATTTATTAATAATGTTAAAACAATTAGATGTCAGTTACAACCATACAATCTATTAAACCTGTAACTGCTTACAGGAAACATCTGTTACATCATTTTCTATGTTAAATATAAAACAATTCTATAATTATAAATATCAGAAGAATATAAAGGGGATAGCTTTTACAATAACCTCATTTGCAACAGGCAACAAAGCTAAATTAAGTTGATTAGAATATCCTGAAAGTAAAGGGCAGGGAGGCGGTGAGAAGAAATAAGAAGAGCAGAGACTCTCATTCCCAAAGAGCTAAGAAGGTAAATAATAAATTAAAAATACTGACAATTGCTGTAGGTTAGCTTGCACGAAAAAGAACAGTATTTTCAGTTAAGCCTGAAATTCTGCTCGTAGTTAAAATCATGCTGAAGGGAAGGAAGAAACTTAAGTTTAGATCAGCACAATGGCATTTTCTAAACTCAGTGGAGAGGAGTACTGGGGAACACGCTGACTGTTTTTGAAAATAAATCAAGACATTGCACGAACATTTGCTTTGACTTGCCAAAAGTTTCATTAGCATCTGAAATGACTTAAAAACTCATTCTGCAATGGGCCGCTTCTTAAGCGCTCACTCTGACAAAGTCCAGTTTCTAATAAGCAGCACTTGTCTTCAGCACAAAGTAATTACTCAGTAGTTTGCTCTTCCACCCTGCATCAGGCATTGGGCTGGATACATTTTAGAACTACACTGCTATGTACAGAAATAATTACATTCTTCCTTGCTCACTTCTTAAATTATTCTAAACCCCTGTAAGAGCATCTCACCAGTGAGGTCTTTTGCTAAGTCTGGATGGTTCATTAAACAATGACTGGCGAATTTCACACTCTCTAATCTCACAGGGACATGGATATCATTGAACCTGGAGGGATAGAAGATGATGAATGTTAATTTTTAATTAGCCTTGCAAATCAAGATTATTCTCTATGTAGTAACATGTGTTGATAGTATGTTCCATTAACTATTAGAATACTTTTATATGGCAAAATAATACAATAGAAATGTTTTTAATTTATCTCCATAATGTACCTCATTCAAAGTTTTATGTTATTTCTTGTGAAATTAAGTCAGGACTTAAGATGAATATGCTATATGCGGATTTGTCCACTGAGTTTTGAACATAATTCTCTATACACTGACAATCATGTGTGTGCATGCGTGTGATATATATATATATCTCAAATTATAAAAATATAATTCACCATATAACATATACTATTTGAAAACATTCACTTTGTATGCAATTCTCTACTTCAAAAGAACTTGTTCAAATACAAGCAACCAGTTAAATCCTCTAAAAACACAATGAAAAAATGCAATACTATCAGTAAAATCAGAACAAAAAGAAAAGAAATTCAGAATTCTATCCCAGTTTGTCTCACCGCCCAAGAAAGCACTGCCAAAGAGGACGATTTTGTGTGGCCAGATCAGAATCTTTGGAGCCAAAGAGTTTAGCCAGAAGTCGAACGACAGCCAAACGTTCTTCTCCATCATTGCTCTAAAAAACAAGTATGAAAAAAGGAACTGTAAATCATTATCTGTAATATCTTAATAATTTTTGGCTCCCTTTTCCTTCTCCTTCTATAAGTTAGATTAAAAAGTGAGTTTGAAATAATGTCTGATAACCCTCAGTCTCCCTAATTAGATTATTAAATGAATATGAGTAAAAATACACAAACACCTTTTAAGTTAACCTATTACAGCCACTGAATAGATGTCTGTGCTTTGAAAAGTCCTCCTCTTTCAGGAATAAAAACCCATGCATGGTACTTAGAATACAATATAAACCTAACAATTACAGCAATGAATGATCTTATTTTTGTTTTAAAACATACTTTAAGACTATTTCATTTGTGGGGAAAAGACATCAAGTAAGACGTTACAAACAGATGTGCATTAATAAAATATATATCTAATTTCACCAAATAGCCATTTCTTGGTTATTTTTGTTTGTTGCCACCATACCCTATATGTACATGCACACAGATAAAATTATTTCCCTTGTCCACTTACAACCTTACAAAAGACAAACAGCTTTTTAATTTAAAACCTCAAGCCCCCAAATCAGGATAAATGAACTATTTCCAAGGATCCCAACGAAGTCAGCTGAATTTATTAGATGATTATGACAAATCTGAGAAAATATTTGGAAATACTTCCTCTGTTATTAAAATAAAATTTCACAGAAGAAAATTCTGCAAGTCAATACTGAGGCTGACACACTCGCGTTTCATGAGATAAGGCAACCATAGCCTAATTACTTTACAAATATCAGGTACTTAATCCTTGGATTTCATCTACAACTTTCGTATTAGATCATATAAATTTATCATTATAATTATTACATATTTTGTGTGCAGAATACACATTTGCAAGCACAGAAAGCACACAACTGCATACAACTTGCCAGTGTCCTTCCTTTAATATTACATTTACCTTCAAAATAAGGTGATAAATACAAAATTTTTATTCCTCCAGTAGAACAGTTAATAAATCTACAGCTCTGCACTCTTAATATCCACACAACATTTGATTACTTGTCCAAAGCTACATTGTAACCTACCTTCAGCTTGAATTCCAGCTGTGGCATGACAGAGAGCAGTAAGTGAGGATCTATGGCAAAAAGCTCTTGTATCAAGTCAAACACATGTTCTGATAAGTCACTTACTGAAGACTTTCCCAGAACCAGAACCTGGTTAAAAAACTAGAATACAAACAATATTATCTAGCAGATTTTCCTTCATTCATGCAAACACTATTTTTTAAAGTTATTTTAACGTAGTATGTCAATACTTTAATTCTAATGGACGGTACTCAATGCACTTTTTTTTAATTACATCAAAGCATTTCATCCTTACAGTTTTTGCTCAAGCAAATTACAAACAAACATCTTTTATAATTCAGTACTATTACATCCATCAGGATCAATTAATTTACAGTAATTTGATAATTTAAAATATCAATAACCACCTCCCCAGCAAAATTAACAGGTAATACAAGAACTGATAATTTAAAAGCCATATTCCTCCAGCAGAAGTTGAGAAAAAAACCATAGTGTCCTATTTTTAATTTTCTTATAATTTAAAATCAACTCAAATTGAAGATGATTGAATGCTGAGAAAGAAACTTCTCTACTTTTAATCCACTTTAAAGAATGTCAGATTGCTTTATGATACGTCTTGTGATACTTGATGGTAACGTACCAAGGTTGTTAGCTATCTAACAGAAAAAACCTGAGCAGCCTAAAATATGAATGATTCCTTTTGGATTTGTTAAATTTTAATATGCTTGATATACTTCCTATTAGATACTGTGGCTTAATATTAATATTATTTGAGCAGTGCAAATGCTATGAAGCTATTACACACTTGGATGAGAAAGTAAGAAGAATAATATTAAAACCAACTCAAAGGTCACTCTATGCACTTTCCTGTGTCCAAGCTTAAAGCTTCAAGAAACAGGGGAACTGGGAAGTGGTACTTGTTAGTGAGACTCCTTGAGCTTTTCAGTACTTACTGATTAACCTTTTATGAATTTGCATAATTCCCTTTTTAAGCTATTCTGACTTTTAAGTATTCTATTGGCTTCAGCAACAAGGAAAGGCAGCAGAATGGACCAGACTACATACCCCTACAAGACTGTAGTAGGTATTTTAATATGTAGACCATACAACACTGACATTCAACAAAATAAATTATAGTAGAAGGAAGCCTTGTAAAAAGTCAATTCTTTCAGTCTTTATGACTAAAACAAGTTCAGGATGGAAAAAACAGTCTAGTACAGAGCTGGTAGTTTGAAACGCTTCATCCTAAAGTTTGATATGAAAATGTCCAATTGCTGAACATACGAAGCACTAACAACTCCTTTTGTTGCAGCAGGATTTTTTGGTAGTCATCTGTTTTTACAGACTGGATTTAGGCTTATCCTTAGACTAAGATGGGTAAAAATCAATTTCCTCTTCACTGATTTGAAACAGCTCAAATATTTCTTTAACAAGCAAGCTAATAATATCCTATTTAGAAAACTGTACTCTTATAGCTACATTACAAAATGTGAGTTTTATAAACAATATTTTTTAAATAAAGAAACAAATCTCCAATAATTCAAGACAGTAACTTGAACACTTGTTACTTGTAGTTAACACGGATTAATTAATTTACATACATTGGCAATACATGGTTCAATGGTCTGGACGGTCCTTTTCAACAGGACTTTTGCAAGGTCAAATGCTTGTTTATTAAGGTTCTGAAATAAAGAAAAAAAAAAAATAGAGACAGATTACTTTACTTTCTCTCCCAACCTTAAAAGACTACGACTTTATAAAGGTGTGTTTTACCGCCAATCTGTTTTCGAAGCTAAGTTCAGTTATGTTAATTCCACTTAGAAAAATCTTAAAACTAGTTCTTCACACAAAGAAATCTAACCCAAAACCATAACTTCCTGCACATTATTCTACGACTGTCACTCCAGTTGTTACCTTTAGCATTGCATTAATATCTAGGAAAAGTTTACACATGCAATCACATAAAAAAAAATGCGAAGAAACATTATCACATCTCCATACTTTGACAATTAACGGGCACCAAATTTTGCCCACTGAAAAATCAACTATTCTAATTCACTGTTTAAATGTGGTTTTGTTTTCCTCTCACATAGTCATTGAAGGTACACCCTGTAGCCAAAGCTCAGCGTTATCCGGAGGGTAAGACGGCGCTGCCTTCTCCCCGGAGGGCAATGCCCACTCTGGGACACCCGTGGAGAGCACAAGAGCACCTGCGCTTGGGACGGGGGAGCTGCAAACTTCCCACAGGCACATTTGATTGCAACATAACAAATCTGAACAGGGGTTTTGTTACTCTTGAGCAAGATAAGGAATGTAGCTGCACATCTGAAAAATGTGACTGTCCAAATCTGCACAGAATCCAATAAGAAGTATTTCATCTCATCTAGGGATTAATGCAGCTTGGAGGAGGGGGAAAAAAAAAAAAAAGGTAGGTGGATTAGCTGATTGCCCTGAAAATTACAGATGGCTGCAGACAAAATACAGCTAAAGCCTCAGAATGACTGATTCTTGGAAAGAGGGTATTTGGCAAGTCTACATTGGGAATGACTCCCGCATGTTCTTCTAGCTGATGAGATGACAAACCAAAAGACAATTCATCAAATGATAGTAAAGAGAATCAAATGGCCAAAGGCTGAAACAAATATCTCCTCAGTTACCACAGCACTAAATGGATGTCTCATTATAGACAGATATGTATAAATTCTTCTCAAATTCAAAACAAAACAGTTTCTCTCCAAACCAGAAAATGATTAAACTCTAGTTGGCAGGTATGTCTGTACTAAGCTAAAGGGGCTGCCAAACTCACAGAAAATATATTTTATTTGTATCTTCAATACAGCTTCAAACATTTATTGCTATGAAGTTTTATTGTTTATTTGTTTGGGTTGTTTTTTTTTTTCCCTAGACAGGCTCACCAGAGCTAAAAAAAAACCTCGAAAACCACAAAACAAACAAAAAATGAACCAACAACCACCCAAACAACAAAAAAAACCCAAACAACACAACAACAAACACCAAAACAGCCTAGAAAATACATCTATAATGACAAAATAAAGAACTATTAATAAATAATAAATAAACGATCAGACTGTTAGGAGAAAAAAAAACCCTTGAAGGTCTGGATTGCCCATGCTGTAGAGGATGAGGAAGAAAATCAAGATTTTTAATACATGAAACATATGCCTTTAAGGGATAATCTTGATAGTAAGAGTGCGAAGAAAACTATTAACTCAGTAGTCCTGGTTTTAAAGTTGATAAAAAGAATTACAGTTTGATGCCATAGGTGTTCTGAACAAAAGGTGACATACCTTACTGCTGTTGAAAACCTGGACTTACTAGAGGAGAGCCACATTAGCACACACAGAGAGAACAATGTACAGTAAAGCCATTTAACTGGTAATGGATTTACAAATTAATGTAATTTAGATGCTGAGGTAGACTTTACTTCATGTCTAGGTACCAGTACATTTCTCATTTTTATTGCAGAATTGTGTTACACAATGTAAGAAAATCTAAAGCAAACAAAAACACAACTCACAAAAAAGCTCAAGAAAGTAAAGAATATGTTATCCAAAATACATATTTCATCTCCTTTACAAAGATGAACTTCCATTAAATGTAACAGTCTAGCCACACCGATATTTCTATTGTGTTGTAGCAGAGAATAACTAGTATTCAATTGCTTTGCACAGTCATAAAACTATTGTTGTTACATTTTCTCTAAAATAAAATAAACTGTGCTTTTCAAGCTATGGTGCTTCTGATTTACACACCTAAGGACAAACAATTAATATAATCAGAATTTCCTAGGAGATCTGTTCATAAAAAGAGAACATAATTACCGCAGTAAAACTCTGCTAGGCAGAGCAGACAGAAGAACTTTCCGGGGTTTTGTGTGTGTGGTATTTTTAAACACTACCATGGTAAAGCAGTAGTTTAAGGTCTGTTGTTACAGGAAACAAGTTAAAACAGACCAAAATACTGACCAAAGTACAATAGTGAGCACTGACCATAGTGTATTCTCAGTCATGATGGTCAAGAGCCAGTAAGGACTGGCCACCAGTCTAGAGGCCAACATACTAAATATGCAGTACGACCCAATATTTACGCTCAGTTCACCCCCCTCTTGTCAAAGCCTTGCTTGAGAATTTCTTTCACTAGGCAAAATGAATATGATTAAGCTAACTACATTAATGCTAAAGGATCTTATTCTCTTTTACTTGGCCTACACCAAGTAGTCACAACACACTGTTCAGCTGTACAAGGTTTAGTCAGAGTAATGCCCACCATTGTTAACAGCCTGAGCCAGCACCTGACACGTACATCTCCACTCCTCTATTTCCACTCCAGATATCTACTGCCTATAATTGATTAGAGACAACTTTAAAAGAACAGCATATTTTCAAAAGGACTCTTTTTCTATTCTTCTAAGAGGCCTCCCTTCCTGTTAGCAGTTTTAATAAGACACCATCTCATTGCTGTCAATAAAAATGAGTTGATAGAATGATATTCACATCTCATGGTCATGACAGAAGGAATGCAAACTGATCTCAGATGACAGATACACATACCTGGTAATCAGAGTATAGTTCACTTACTGTAGCTCATAACTGAAACTTACTGTTCTACATACATTTTTCAGTAAGAAGCACAAGTGTCTTAGCAAGGGAATTTTCTTAGTCAATGCAAGGCAACACCAGCCTGCATCTCACTTCTTGTGATTTCACAGCTAAGGGAGTTGTGTTTATTCTCCTTTCACCTTTATTTAGCTATTACAGCAAAGGTACTTCAAAAGCTCAACTGCAGACCCAGTGACCAGACAGTCAGTCACACAATGAAACCAGAAGGGTGGCATCAGTGACAGTTCATGAAGCTGTCCGTAAAGGAGGAGCCTCTGAAAAACCTGCCCAAGTAGCTGTGTAGATGGGCTAAGACAACACCAGCGTGACAGTGACCACCTGCTAGGAGGGGCTCCCGTAAGAGCCCTCTGGGAGGAAGGGCGTCACTTACAGTGAGTTAAAGGGATGCTGAACTCTGCAAAGGGCAGAAAGATTGTGGAACTCATGAAAGAATATGGAGCATTAAAAGCAACCAACTAATTAAAACCAAAACAAAACACAAAAAACAAACCCCAAACAACAACCCACAACCCTGAAGATACGTTCTCCTATTACATTTGCTTGAAAATACTTTATTACTGTTTCAGTACAGAGTTCCTGAGGTGACAAGTACGTGATACCAAACGATCTAGACACAGCTAATGAACAGCAACAACTAATTCCCAAAGGAAATTTTCGATCTACTGTTACAAGGCTGGGGAGGAAAAAAAAGAAAGCAGATATGATGGCTGAAATGTGTGGAGAGATAAACAAGCAAAAGGTAAAAAGAATTATTGTTATAATGATATACTACTATAGTATTTTGCTTTGCAAACCTTGTGTGCAGGAATGAGGTTAATCAAAATGGAGTCCAGCAGCTCCTGAGTTACTCCGTCGCCTTCCATGATGATAGAACTCATCAAATCCAGCATATGCATTTGTACCTTCTGGTTGTGGCTATTACTAAGAAGATAAAAGAATATTAGCAATACTAAATTTTCAGACCCTGACAAACAGTAACAGTACTGTTAAGAAACAATGTCTAATGCTGTCCAGCTTCCCTTAGAGTCTCCACATCTCAAAACTATTTTATGCGCCTTTCCTCTCTTATAGAAAGCTTCAAAAACTTAGAAGACTCTAGCTTTGCTTTGAGAAGTGAAACAAAACAAAAAAAGAAGAAAACAACAACCATGGAAATACAAATGTAGATAAATGAGTCAGAAAGAAGTACACTGTTGTAGCACATGCAAGAGATTTTAAAACACATCACCCTCCATATTGTCAGTAATTCGCACTCATTTGCTTTCCCTGTATCCCCTTGTTTGGAAGAATATGCTCTATTCAGACATATCTATTTGTAGACTATGCAAGGATTCAGTCTACCCCAAAACTGATAATATTTTAATATAATTGAAGCAACGCAACTTACTTGATAACTGAAAAAAGAGTCCTAAAAAGCTGAATAAAAATTTCATTGCAATCTTCCAACTCAAAGCAGATGTTGTAAGATTTAACCCAAGCTAAATTCTAAAACAGAAATAGGATATTTAGGATATTACAACCTCACATTAAGGCACATAAATATAATCACGTTAGTTACATTTTTTTCTGTTTAAGGAAAAATATTATACAACAGATTGTACACCCTTTGGGGAAAGAGACTGGATATTTGCTTTGTATATGAAGAGCTCTTAAATCAAAGGAGCTTTGCAACATATATCCAGGAAAAAAACTAAATATAGAATAATCTCATTTCGTATGTATAAAAGCAGACTGACAGAAACTGTTAACAAGTCCATGTTTTTAAGCTTCTTTCTTCATGCTGTGAAACAATACAGTTTTAAACATCAATAAAGGTTTACAAACAAGATACTCTTTCTAAATGTATACTAATAAAACCCCTTCGCTCCTTTCTCAAGAGTATGTTTCTCTAATGTTTTTAAACCAAAATCTTACATTCCTTCTCCCATCACCAATATAAGCAGATTTGCATTTTAATCAGCATTTGAAATTCTCTCTTGATGAGCTAATATAACCTTAAGGGTGCATGATAAGAAAAACAATGTATAGAATTGTAAGACAAAGGCTAAGTGTTAATAAATACCAATCATTTTAACGTGTCATCAGCTACAGGCTGCATGAACTCATTAAATGCAAACAGAATTGTAACTGCTAAAAGAAGCAATTAATTGAACTTTAATGAGTCTGGCACGATTTACAGAATCAAAGAAATTTCCCAGGCATATCGGCACATCTGGAGAAAGACTGATTACATTTCTTAGGCTTACAGAGCAAATACCATCACTGAAAGTTACAGTTATTGTGTTACCTCTAACAAGTAAAAGTATCTGTTAAATTGAGGGCTCTTCGTGTCCTCCAAGCCTTTTAATTGTCTTGTAATAAACAAGAATATGTCCTGTCAAAAAACAAGAAAGTGTTTACAAGCTTGAATCAGCAGAGAATAAAAATACAACCCTTTAGTAGTGACACCTACACACATTTACAAACTCATGATATGAGAACATCAAATTGCCTTTTCTAGGCACTGACAGAAAGCTATCCCCAACACAGATACTGGCTGTCTAGTGTTCCTTTACACATCTCTGGCCCTTAAAGTACTACACTGACTCACAGGACCAAAGCAACATCTCTTTAATAAAACTGAACATCAGTATAAGTATGAGTAAAACAAAACAAAACAAGTGGGGTTTTTTTGTTTGTTTTTGTTTGTTTGGTTTTTTTTTAAGAGTGGTGGTGGCTTTTTTTTTTTCCCCTCAGTAAGAGAATGAAGTAGGAAGAAAGCCTTTATTTCATAAAGCTTTTTTACCTTAAGTTTGTCATGGGAAGTATATGGAGCTTCAGGAGCATAGATACGAAAAATATCAGCCAAACAACATGCTACAAGGAGGCGCACATCTTTATTGGGATTCCTGAGGAAGAATTCAGACGCAAGGTGCAAGGCTAATGGGAGATACTGCTGCTTCTCATCCTCCGAGTCCTGGTCCATATCCATGAAGGTTTTTACCACCATCTGAAAAACACAGAAAAAAACCCCACAAAACATTGGAGTGCTTTTTCATTTTATTCCTAATTACTAAAAAATACTTTCTAAAAGGATGGAATGCTGTCAATATTTGCTCCACTGCATAATCACAGTACTACAACTTTTTCATTAGGACAAACACCAAAAAAAGGGAAGTGTTAATCCAATACTTAAAGGCTTATTGAACTCAGTATTTTAAAATAAGACACTAAAAAAAGCTTCGCAGCTATGCTTTCTTTGCCAATCTTAACACACCGGTGAGGTTGGAGATGGCAGCACCTCTTCATCAGAGCAGTCGCAGACCTCTTCAAAGGGAGGACTTGCCTCAGTAGGGACAGTACGAGGGGCTGCAAGCCAGCTGGCCTGATGTATAAGCCACAGTATAATGCAGCTGCTTTTAAGAGCTATGCCAAGACTTGAGAGGAGCCTAAGAAGTGAGTCTTGTGCTCTGCCTGTATCAAAGCACAGAACTCAAGGACTATTTTACATAGGCATAATCCTTTTAGCTGGTTTAAATTGACTAGATACCAGGTAAAAATTTAAGGCCTCATGTACAAAATACCTAATGTTACAGATCTGTTCTCTGCATACTGAAAATCGTGTCTATAGCCTTATCTATATAACAAAAAATATCAGCTTTGTAGTTTCCTTGTTTCTTCTGGTGCAGCTAAGAACTACTAATTCCTATGAAATGCCACCAAATTGGTTTATTTTTAATTACTGTAGAACCCCAGTTAACTGAAGGATCTCAACATAATGATTTGGCAGAACTGAAAGCGAAGCTTCAGTTTGAAGAAATAAAAGGTTGCAGGTTTAACTTCTGGAATAGGGTTTGTTGAAGGATGAGGACGGCTTCTAGGATGGCAGGACAGAACTGGGATGTGTGCCACAGATTCTTAGTCTGACCTTAGTCAAATCGGTCTTTGCATCCCATTCCTCCATGTCACTTGAGCATCCTTTGAGGTAAAATTGTGAAGGCCAGCCATATTGCATACCAGTAGCACACCCATTACAAACACAATAAAGAGACATAAGAGACAACATGAAATGATAAAACTTAATGGTCAAATTCACCTCAAGAATATTAAAAGTAGAACACACGAGGAGACTGAGCTCACACAGCTAATAAAAACATCTCTTACCACAATTCTTCTGTTATGATGTCATTCAAATTATACTAAACTTGTTCCTCCATTATTAAACATGCCCCTGCTTCCAATATAGAAACACTGTCTTTCAGCTTTACCTTCTCCCTGAGTTTCAGAACCCAGTTTTAAACTCAGTAGATCTTATAAATTAAAACAAAAGTTGGACAGCAACTTTTCCTATAGTACATTATTTAAAACTCCTCCTCTATTTCTATAAATGTAGAAGTACATTCCTTCATGAAGCAACTTATAGAGAAAAAAAAAAAAAAGAAAAAAGAAAGAAACAGAGAAAAAGAAAAACAGACAACATACCAACAAAATAAAAGAGAACTTTACAGCCGCAGCCCACAGAAGTCCAAATTCTACCTGCACTGGCCTTTTTCCCTAAAAATATTCTTAAGCTGTATTTTGAAACATTAGCTGAAAGGATGAAAACATCTGAATATTGACAGTACAGGCCTGTCTGTTACAGTACGACACATCACCTGTCCTTCCCAGATACTGGAACTGAAAAAATAGATTACACAGTTCTCAAAACTTACCAGGTTCTTTCAATAAGGAAGATTTAAAAAAACTACAACCAACCAACTAGCAACAGCACAAACAAAAAACCCCACACAAAACAAACAAGCAAAAAAACAAACCCAAACAAATTAACACCACCACTTAACCAAAAACCAACCTGACGCAAAACCCAAAAAACCCACATCCCACTCTCTCTGCTGGTGACAGGACAGAGAATAATGGTCTTGACTTGCAGCGTGGGATTCAGATTACTACTACTGAAGGCTTTAGGAACAGGGCAGAAAGGACTTAAAGATCTGTGGATCCTGCCCTGGAGACTGACAATAAACTGTCTCTGTACCATATAAACTCATCCCACTGAAGTTCCTTCCAGTCTTTTTACTCATGTTATAGATAACCTATATGAGTGACGTTTTGATCTTTCACATAAACCCAATCTCCTTTCTCCCTATTCGTATCACAAGCTTCCTAACCAGAATACCCTCCTATATTAAGATCTCTCTTTGGGTTCTCATGTTCAGATGACAATATGCATAAATCTTGCATATATCCCTTCTCTGTCATGTCAAAAACAGACAAGGTAAGGCAGCATAGTGCTATGAGAACTCACACAGCATTCCCATTTGGTAACAAAATGTTAGGATATTCTGGGATTAAAGCAATGAAACTAGTCTTTGGCACCATCTTGTCTGTTTGAAAATACACCACCCTTACAAATTCTCCTATGTTGCTCTTGTATTCAAAAGGAACTGCCAGCAAATTTCCATAAAACCTCATTCTATTTCCCTGCAAAGCACTCCTTGGTATTTCTTCTCTATTGCAAACCAACACTTGGGCAGTAATCGGGTCATTGGCAAGCTGCAACTGCTATTTAATACACTGATTAATGTTGCCTCCATTGTTTCTTTATGGTCCCATATCTGCTTGTATTTGTGTGTTGTCTTTTGTTTTATAATAAAGTATTCGGTGCATGACGTTCTGCTTACAGCACGCACAAGAAACGAACAGAATACTCTCTTGGTCTTTATCTACGATTCCAGATACCAAAGCAATACAAATAATGAATAAAATGTATGGGGTACAGAAAATATATAATATAATGCAAATAATGAAAGTAACATATAGACAAACTACAGAGGGCTATACCGCAGTTAAAAGCAAGATGTAAATTCTTGCTAGTGGCAAGACACATACAAGATTTTGGGAAAAGGAAATTAATAAAGACTTGCATTTAAGTACAATCCATAAATTTGTAGGACTGTCATCACAGTTCAACAAAGAAATTATACACATTTCTTCAATACACGCAATTAACTACACCTAAAATCCTATGGCCTGGGAGTAATCTCTGCTATAGCCAAGCAACTGCTGTCACTGATTAAGGTATTACACAATAGAATTATTTCCAAATGCCCGCTAATCTCCATATGAAATCAATTGTTAAAAAAAAATTAAAATCAGACATTAAATTCAATATATGCTTGCATCTTCACACTCATTAGAAACCCAAGAGCTCACTCAAAATTTCACCAGTTACAGGACTGGCACTCTTGCTCTCTAGCACAACTGAAAAAAGTAGTTAGCAAGCAACTATCAAGAGAGCAACTTAAGTCTTCAGATGTGCAAGACACTGTATGTTTGATGACATCACTTAATAGAACCGCATATCCTGAAGTACAACACTCGGATCAACAGCAGTTCCATGCTGTCCTGGGACACTCCCGTCTTTCTCTCCACAGCCATCATCGTCTTGTTTCCTCTATGACAGGAATCACCTTCCCTTCCTCCCCCCCATTTATACGATGTCTAATAGACAGTCTTGGTCTAGGACTACAGCTCACAAATACATCCACAAGACAAAGAAACAAAATGAGAACAATACAAAGAAACGAAATGACAATATACTGCAAGTTCTTTTCTGTGTTTAGGTCTGACAAAGAAAAGTTACTTCTAATCACCTGGGATTGGTATTACTTAGGATACACAGCATCAACAGAAATATTAACATGTAAAGTTAGGCATACTTATCCTGCCCTCGCCAAAAACTCTTTCTAAAATTTTATTGTAGTCATAGTTCTTGTAAAGAACTGCTCATAACTGGTTCAGAAAGGTTTTCATAGCTATAATTTCCTAGCCATACCACTGCAATACAGGTATTGTGACACCTAGAAAATTAATTTATTAGAAGAGCAAAACTGAAAACCTGAAGAAGACTGAAAGTCAAAATAATTTAAAGGTTTAAATTGTTTTTAAACCCAAACTAGAAACCATTCATATAACTAGTGATATACATAAACACAACAATGAAGGCATATGACAAAGCAAGTAAGCACAAGAAAATTCAAGGCTGTGGTTCATACTTTGTTAAAGCAAATTACATTGAAAGTATCATCTGATCCATCCTAACTACCCTTGTTCTAATTGAAAAAAAAAAAAAAAGCCCCAAACAAACAAAACCCCACTCCAATTCCTCTTTTTATTACAGTTTTCATTTTAGGTCTAAAAGGAATCTCGACTTCCCAAAGTTTTGATTCAACCCTATATAAATATTTCTCTAGCCGAATGAAAAAGTTATTTCACAGTTGGGTATTAATTATTGTATTATCATGCTAAGTCAGTTTTTATTCCAGGAAAAAGTGATTAAACTGTAGTAGGAACTCACTACTTTTTCAAATTACAGTACTATTGCCTAACTGAAGTCTTGTTGTACAGTTGAAACAACCGTAACTAGGGCACTAAAATTCATTTATATAAAACACTACAGACTCAGTAGCTTCCACTACAGAAAATTCTTACTATCCTCTGTGCAAAAAGCAGAAGACAAACCAGTATTATTTAAATACATTAAAATAACATCACTCATTTTTTTATCAAACAATTAAGCACTCGATTTGAACACTAATTGCTAGCAAATGTAAACAAAATACAGTTATTGACATTTACATTCATTCTGCATTGGTTTTGATTTAACACATCTCCATTAAGTTATCACATATTGGTATTGTAGTTACCTTGCAGAAATAAAAGCGTTAAAACTATTCTAGAAATTTTTGTTATTGCCATTTTACCACAGTACCCTGAAACTCTAATTATCAAACCAAGATTTCACTCTCCCGGGCTCTGCAAACACACAAGTGAAATAATCATAGCATTGGAGATGGTACAGAAATGCAAACATCTTCACTCAAATTAGCAAGAACAATAGTTAAATTGAGACTGCTAAGTCAGTCTTGTCACATTATGAACATATTGAAACTTGAAGACTGCATGAAAACACACCCTACGCAAGCCAGTCACTCGGGGCTACCCTTTCACCCGCTGGAGAGAAATGCACAGACCACGACCGAATTCAAGCACAGATGTCTATGATGACATCTGCAGATGTCAACTCAATTCTGCTCTCGAAGTGCCTAATTCTCTGCGCTGACCATGAAAGCAGCTCAGTGTGACTAGAGGTGAGATGAACTCTACCTCCAGCTCCTCCTGAGACTGCCAGCCTTTCAGTTGCATTGAAACACACACTGGAGGTTGCCCAAGTGTTGTTCGCCGTCTGCCACACCTCACACACAGTTTCCATGCAGCCTGTTTGCAAAGACAGTAAATCCGCATGGTAGCTTGTCCTTGCATGACTCAGCTGCCTGTTGCTCTTGTGCAAGACCTGTGCCTCAGATGGGAATACTAACTTTTGCTGTTCAGGTCCTGTTTTGTGTTTATTGACCATGTAGATTTAGGTGCATGGTTTGCTGGATCAGGAAGCTCAAGCTATGGCTAAAAGCTGAGCTTTACAGGGAGGAGGGCTATATAAACACAAAGAGAAGAGAGGGTGATCAGTGCAGATAAAGACTCAAACAAGCGCTTGCAGAGAGGAAGCAGCAGGCAGATGGACGGAAGCCTTGCTGCAGCTGGCAGGACAAACACAAACCTCCAAGCCAGTCACAGCACGGGGTAGGTGTGTGCAGGTTGCATTTGTTTTACTGTTCACACAGCAGCTTATTCTTATTATTCCAAAGAAGTAACATTTAACCACCCTTGGCTTGAAAAAAGACCAGGGAAAGATAGTATTTAAAAACTCGCCTTGAAATCATTGAAAAAATAAATTTAACGATTGAGAGAATTTGATACCATTTACTGATATAGGAATAAAAACATCCTCAAGTTGATGTGAGCCCCACCTGACTCTTCCAGAGCTTGGACAGTTCAGGGAAAGATGTCAAAAGAAGGTTGAAATCAAAGTACACTCAAAGGCTGCAATTTCCAACTCTGCTATCAGCGTGGTTTTGCTTTTTTTCCTTACATGATTTAAACAGTATTATGAGTGACCCTTGCCATTAGCTATTAACAATAAATTATGTTCTTTGACTAAAACCTAATTGTAAAACGTAGCAAAATCCACAGATGTCTATCTGGAAAAAATACTTCTAAATGGTGCAGATTTAGGATGAAAAGTCTTGGTCTCCCTCAGATATAGTCTTATCTATCAACCAGAGCCACCAAACAAACATGGAAAAATTGAAATTACTGTGAGGATAGAAACAAAAATAAAATAACTCAAAATATTCAAATCAGGAGGGCTAGATGATTGGTATTTCAGAATCTTTAAATACCTGACAAAAAAAAAAAAAATCACAAAACTTAGCAACACAGGTTTAGTTTGCTTTTATTTAAAAACAACAAAACAAAACACACACAGGAACCAACACACAACACAAAGAAAATTCCACAATGACAAACCAAGCAGGATACCAACTGGCCAGAAATTAGCAACTGCCAACCTAATAATCAAGAAAGAAGATCCTGCAAACACATCCAATAGACTGACATCAACAGAAATTTATAATACAAACCTAATTTGTAAAGGCTAAATAAACACAGAAGTTAAGAGAAACAGGGTAACACATAGAAAGATAATTACTTTGCTAACCTGATGAACTTCATTTGATAAGATACACAACTCTGCCGACAAGGAAGAACGAGACAGGCAATTTGTCTGAGTGTCAAGAACAGCATCACACTGAGCCACATGGAAACTGAGGACACTGGAAGAGACGAAGCTTAGTCCAACACTTCCTCCTTACCCCCTTCCTGAAGTGTTAAACTGAGAGGACCTTTTGGACCTGAATGAATTTATTGGTGGAGAACAGTGTTATAATTGACCCTATTTGTTATTTTCATAAACAACCATGGTACAAGAAGCAGGAATGGAGCATAATGACAACAGTGAGGGACTGGCAGTACAGGACATTATACGAGACAAACAGAAATACCAAAAATCAAATTGCTCAATGGTCACAAGCTTAGTGCTTAAAAAACAGAACTTGTGCTATTAACAGCGTATCAGCTGGAAACACCAGGAGAAGAGAAAGATGCACATTTATTAAGCAGTTGTAAAGAGATTATGAGCCAACCACAGGCTATGTGCATGAAAACAATGAAAATGCAATTACAGGATATGACAGAAGTACTTCCAGTCAAGGAAAGGAAAAAACAGCAATACGACTCCTTAAATGCTAAAAATACTAAATGCTGATTTGAAACGCATGACTTAGGTCTGACTACCCTCACTGACTAAAAGAAAAATAATTCAAAATGGGAAAGGTACAGAAGGTGGCTACCAAAAGAGTCCCAAGAGCCTTTTCTTGTAAGGGGACATTACGAGACTGTGGTTTGCTCAATCCACCAAAACAACAGCCAAAGGTGTCTCTTTTAATATGCCTTAAATACAGGGGTCCCATTTATGCACTGGAAAAAGACTACAAGGAGAAGTGGCTAGAAATGGGCCAGCAGCATCTCCAGGCTGAGAACCAGGGCTGCTTTATCACAGTATCACAGTATGTTTGGGATTGGAAGGGACCTCAAAAGATCATCTAGTCCAATCCCCCTGCTGGAGCAGGAACGCCTAGGTGAGGTCGCACAGGAACATGTCCAGGCGGGTTTTGAATGTCTCCAGAGAAGGAGACTCCACAACCTCTCTGGGCAGCCTGTTCCAGTGCTCTGTCACCCTCACTGAGAAGAAGTTTCTTCTCAAATTTAAGTGGAACCTCTTGTGTTCCAGCTTGATCCCATTACCCCTTGTCCTATCATTGTTTGCCACCGAGAAGAGCCTGGCTCCATCCTCGTGGCACTCACCCTTTATATATTTATAAACATTAATAAGGTCACCCCTCAGTCTCCTCTTCTCCAAACTAAAGAGACCCAGCTCCCTCAGCCTTTCTTCATAAGGGAGCTGCTCCACTCCCTTAATCATCTTGGTTGCCCTACGCTGGACCCTCTCCAGCAGTTCCCTGTCCTTCTTGAACTGAGGGGCCCAGAACTGGACACAATATTCCAGATGTGGTCTCACCAGGGCGGAGTAGAGGGGAAGGAGGACCTCTCTCGATCTACTAACCACCCCCCTTCTAATACACCCCAGGATGCCATTGGCCTTCCTGGCCACAAGGGCACAGTGCTGGCTCATGGTCATCCTGTTGTCCACTAGGACCCCCAGGTCCCTTTCCCCTACACTGCTCTCTAATATGTAATCTCCCAACCTATACTGGAACCTGGGGTTGTTCCTGCCCAGGTGCAGGACTCTACACTTGCCCTTGTTAAATTTCATTAGGTTATTCCCCGCCCAACTCTCCAGCCTGTCCAGGTCCCGCTGGATGGCAGCACAGCCCTCCGGCGTGTCAGCCACTCCTCCCAGCTTGGTGTCATCAGCAAACTTGCTGATAGTACACTCAATTCCCTTGTCCAAATCGTTAAGGAATATATTGAATAATATTGGCCCCAGCACTGACCCCTGAGGCACTCCACTAGATACTGGCCTCCAACTAGACTCCGCACCATTGACTACCACTCTCTGGCTTCTCTCCCTAAGCCAGTTTGCAACCCACCTCACTACTCTATTGTCTAGACCACACCTCCTCAACTTAGCTGTGAGGATGCTGTGGGAGACTGTGTCAAAGGCTTTACTGAAGTCAAGGTAGACCACATCCACCGCTCTGCCATCATCCATCCACCTTGTTACATTCTCATAAAAGGCTATGAGGTTGGTCAAGCATGACCTACCCTTGGTAAAGCCATGCTGACTGCCCCTAATAACCCTCTTATCCTTGATATGCCTTGAGATGGCACCAAGGACAAGCTGTTCCATTACTTTCCCAGGGACAGAGGTGAGGCTGACCAGTCTATAATTACCCGGGTCCTCCTTCTTGCCCTTTTTGAAGACTGGAGTGACATTTGCTTTCCTCCAATCCTCGGGCACCTCTCCCGTTTCCCAAGACTTTCTGACAGTAGGAGCACACGCTCTGGAGCACCATCCTCTGCTGGGTTTCACTTCATGGCAAACAATTCCTTTTCAGGGTTCACATTTATCAGAGTCGTAGCTGGACAGAAGTAGATGCACAGATTAAGCAATGGGCATGTGTGAATCACAGAAGCAATGAACTGGAAAGGAGCCAATGGATTTTTGTGAAGTTTTGCTGTTGTCATTAGTAAAACAAAAAGTGGTGCTCCCATCATGGTACTGTTATTAACTCCTGAAAAATACATTTTATTGCCAGATTACCACTATGAATTCTATCTCTAATCTCTACACCATGACAGGACACTTAATAGGTTCTGAGTAACTCAAGGAAAAAAAAAAAAAAGTTGAACAAAACGCTATACAAAGCATGTTGCACACCTTTTCAGGCAAAGACTATTTGCTGCCTTCTTTATACCCTACTTACCAAGTGAAGCCAATGACCAGGGTTTCTAGATGTGACTGCAGATGTGTTATAAGATATTTAGGGCTTATGCACAACAGCGATAGCAGTCTGTACAGTAAAGTCCCTGTGACTGGGCAAACAGTGTCACTGGCTGCCCTTCCCCTGGGGACTCGCCTACACTGGGTTTTTCTTCGGAGGTTTGGCCAACTGCCAGATCACAAGCTAAGAAGTCTTAGACTTGTAATTTACCACTACCTGCACATTGCTAGAACAGCATATTCTGTATTATTTTACTTACATTGAGCAACTCTGACAATATTTTCCAGGATACCAGATGTTCAATTAATCTGGCATACAAAAAACCAGAGAGACCAACTACTACTTATAATAAAAACAGTATGCTGAGCAATTCAGGAATTATTTGAAGTAACTTTCTTGATACATGTTTTTAAGTAACTACATAACAAATATAAACATGACACACATACATCATAATCAAACCAGGACAAATATTGTTACCAATTTGGGAGAGAGGTTGCACAATTATCCACATGTTATATCTATATAATTAACAAATAGCAGAATTCCAGTTCTGCTGTAAATCTAGAAGATTCCTCAAGTAACATAAATGCAACAAATGGGGAGAAAAAGGCAAATAAAAGAGAAAAATCAGATGCCGTAATATAAAATGTCTTTCACAGCACACATTGGAACACACAATTTAAATAGTGGTGGAATATTTTGCCCTGCAAAATCAGTCATGTGACGTTGATATATTGATTATAATAACTTGTATGGATTACTGCAAGGAAAGGTTGCAAGGAAGTCTGCTTCCCAATATTATAACAGCACAAAAGGAAACAAAACAGTGTCCTTCCTGCCCATCAGAAGATAATCCCAATACTATTATCACCACATGTGATAAATCTGTACTCTTTGGCCATGAACAAGCCCATGGGAAAAATCAGATTAATGATGTGCAAAGAAAATGCTACATGCCTGTCCTTAGCACTCAAGCTTGACAAAAATACATCATCTTACTCAGAACTGAGTACTTTAGACAGTATTTACAGTATTTGACTTTAAATTTTTATTGTAGCAAGATCTAGAAGACTCAAACCCATTTTTATACCATCTCAGTTCCTTCACTGCTATATGTAATTGTGAGGTGCTTTTTCCTCCGAGCCAAACGATACTTTAAAGCCAAGTCTATTTTTTGTGTGTGTTTAAGTGGGTACCTCTATGCTTCATGTAAGATCATCCTGTAAATTCATTTATACCTGCTGTTGTAAGAATAAGAGATCTTTCTCATCTCTCCTCTCCTTTGAAACAGGGACTATTTTAAGCTGCTAAAATAAAAAAAAAAAAAAAAAAGAAAAACAAAACCAAACACTCCCATCAAAACAGGCTGTGCTTTTGGTAGTTCTGAAGATGTTAAAATTTGACATTAAGGAGAAAGTAGATTTTAATCAGCTTTAACAGTCAGGAATTTAACAGAACTTCCCTTGTAACTGACTGGCTGGAGTACACACTGACAGGCTAAAAAACACTAAACAAGATGAAACAGACAGAAATTCAGAGGTATTTGCCAACCAGGACTCTCAGCAGTACCCAGTTCAAGCCCATCTGCCAGTAGCTACAGTTTTGGTTTCACGTGACATGATGGAGATCCAGTTTAACCACTTGCTGCCACCATCTCCTTCCTTTCCTGCCTCTGGCCATACAGTGCCACCCCATATTTTGCACTGGGCCACAACACTTGTTGAATAACTCTGGGCAGTCTTCTGACAGGCATAGTTAGCTCACAGACAGCCATACATTACAGAGCCAGTAGAAGGGAAGGAAGATAGAATTCAATGGCAAACACCAGGGAGGGAAGAAGAATTTAGCCTTCTAGTACATAAACTCTTAACAAGCAACCTTAATAGTGGCAAGCACGTGAAGCCTGAAATGGGCAGCTATATCAAAATCATACTAGTCTCCCAGAAAATTTTCCTCTGTTCATTAGAAAATGCCATAAGCATAAGATGTGATCACTGATAGTTTTAAATTCAAGGTCCCAGAAACATGTCATTAAACTCCAAAACTTGTACCAAATATGTATCAACTCATTCATTCATTTGAATTTAATGATACATTTCCTGGTTTTATATCGTGACATGAGACAGCAGAGGTTCCCCGTTTACCCTTCTAGACCATCATTTTTACTCTGCCTTGTAGGTTCTTATTCTCATCACATCCTCATCTCATACCTTTGGAAGCAAAGGTTCACTAGAACTGCAGTATTGCACAGAGCACATTCACGCAGTATTCGAACCAGCACGCATGCCTAATTTATATAAAGGAAGCATAACATCCATAGGAGCATTTGGCTCCTTACCCATCGTTAAGTTCTATTAAATTTTTTGATAGAAGCTGTTCAGTGAGATTCCACTGAGCAGCCTAGATTGATGCATCAATCTTCCCTCAGTTCTTTACAACTTCATAAAGTCAGTAAATAGTTTTGCTCACCGTTCCTCACCTTCCTTTTGTTGACGTTAAGCCTAAAAGCTTCCACTGGATTCACCCCACTCATTTAAATTATTTGGCTTAAAAGGGATTCGTGAAATACTCCTTGGCTGTGACCAACCAAACCAACTCACCTCATCATATTTCCTATTTCCAAAACAGCTAGAAGGTTTTCAAGTGTGCAGAGTACTATCTAATCTCATGTCACTGTATGGTTTGTCACTAACAAAAATTATTTCTTTAGTTCTCTTTTTTGTCAGCTTTTTATGCATGACAATACTTGGCTACTCAACCCAAGACCTTTTAAAGCAATTTTAATGGAAGAAACTTCAAGAAGTATTGTTAGTTTGGCCTTAGCATATTGAAATCCTTTTAAGTATTTTGTTGTCCTAGTTTTAAGCTGTTGCACACAACTTTTTATGACACATGCTATAATATCATGGATCAAATCACATTTTAGCAATGTATGTATATTTCTTCTCAAATAATGAGGAGAAACAGTGCATATATTTATTGTGACTTTATCTCCTCATACTCATGCTAGTCACCACCTCTTACAAATCCATGATTAGATGTTTGAGTGTGGTGCCACAGCACTAACTTATTTTTTTTTCTTTCTTTCTTTTAATAAAGCAATCCAGTCTTTGGCAGTATCTAGTCTTTATTATTGGAAAGGTTTGTAATGAGACTCTTTCCAATTTTCCCTGCAAAGTCTAACAATTGTTTAAGTACTCTAAAAGGGTTCATAAATTGAAACACTGAAAGTTGCTTAAGTTCTTAGAAACTCTGTTTCCACATACATAGATACATTACAAAAAATACTTGCAAAGGAACTAAAAAGAGCCTATTCTTTAAACATTCTAATGATAATTCAAGACATCATCAGTTAGAAGCATTTCATTAAATAGTCCTTTTCCCCTAGGTATACTAGAAAGTGTTATATATGGCTGGGGCAAACCCAGAAAATTCTTAAAAGCGTATTCCCCGTGGTGAAGGAGTTTCTGTTTCCATATGAAGTTTCCTAACACTTTGATAATAGCCTCCAGATGTGAAGGAGAGGATTCTTTATAACCAGCTCACTGCTGTGCCATAATTCATTTCCTCTTGCAAAGAAAAGGTGGTGCTGGACAAAAACAGCAATGGCATTTTCATTTCTACTGTGAATTGACTCTAAGGATTCCTTTTATAGTGACTATTTAGGCTCAGTTCTCACAACAAAATCTTGTGTTAGAGTTTCACTTCAACACACAACTAGAGAACAATGCTTCCAGCAATATTATGTTTTAAAGACTATATCTATGTCTATTTCTACAGCACAGGGCAGGTGCATCCCGTGGTACATCACACAGTCTTCCTGACTCACTCATCCAGAAGGGGTGGTGTACAAATTGCATCATGCTCTCTTTCCTGCTTGTGTTCCAACATGACCTATACATGAGACCAGAAAAAGGTATTTTTTCAAAGAAAACACAGTTTTTCTATTTCAGCAATCTTGTAAATTGTGGTGTGTTGAAAGTCTGCTACATCTACTGTAGCAAAAAATTATATAAAAATATTTGTACCTTGTTCTTTTGGTCTGATTGCACAGTCTGCAACAGTAAGAGAAGAAATTAAAAATTCTTTCATGGAACCTGTTCAATGACTGGCAATTACACATAACACCATTGTAGTCAGTAGCACAGGAAGGCACCAAACTGAACAAGAAAATACTCTTCAGCCACAGCATTAATTTTCTGGTTTCTTTAGGAGCCAGATTCCATTGAGCATCAGGACTGAACATCAGAAGGCAAATCATGTGAAACCCTAGTGCAAAGCCTTATCTACTGATAAAACGGCACTGAAAAATTTTGCCTGTGTGCCTGTCATCTACTGGAGCTTTAACGCTGTCATATTAACCACAACTATCTAGAATGCAGAATTCACAAGTTTCCATTGCCATGTGAAAGGCTGGACAAAAATCAGGACTATCAAACTGTGAAATGTTTTTGTATGTCACAATCAAAATTACCACTACCAACCAGCAACAACAATAAACCGCCCCTATCCAACAGCACATCGACCAGAACCCGCTCCCGGGGGCACCGGCTGACATGGGCGCTCTGTTCATCACCCTGCAGACAACTCCAGCCAGAGGTGGGGAACCAGCTCCTGCACCTCCCAAACCAGACACGCTTCTGCAAGGAGCTTCTGTTCAGGCAAATTAGCTTCTCCAATGAGGCACTATTTCACTAGACCATTTTCCTACCTGTTGAACACTATTACCTATATTATTAATTTTAAAAAAGCAAAAAAGTTTTCTCCTTAGGCAGCTACCAAGTTCAAAAATAGGGCACTCTAGAATGGACCGAGTGCAAAATGCAGAAATTGCTTGCTTGGTGTGTGGATGGTGGTTTCATTTTATTTTTAAGTAGCCTCAATATAAACAAAGTATCTGGAAATTCTTAAAGCACAGGAGAAAAACGGTGCATGAAAAATTGGACCTGGAACATGTTTGGAGTGGTTTCCTGGCTAGAAGACTTATTTAATTCTTTAATAAGGAGGAAGAAAATTATGTATAATTAGTGCATGGAAAGTATTGTATTGGTAGAATTCATTTAACAACTTTAAATTATTTTCCTCTGACTAATGACAAGTATCCCTAAAGACTGATTTCTGATACACGTTAAAATAATTAAACCATTTTAAATAAATTTTCAATTTTAAAAGCTTTCTCTAAAATAGGTAGGAGACTAACGGAAAAATAAAAGGCCCCAATATTGCTGATGTAAGGATATGAAAGTCAAATCCACAGTGCTTAGCAACGGGATGATACTAAAGACATAATGATTATATGTAGGATATTCAGTTTCTGAGAAATAAGCTTGGGAAAAAATGAATATGACAAGCCTATGGATTTTATTATAATGTAGGTAGCAAAGAATAACATGAAAAGCCTTCAATAAATTCAACTTGTACTATTACCATCATAACTGCCAATATTAAAAGTGTGGAAATACTTCGAATTTAATACATTATTTACAGAAAGAATTTTGGAGGACTTTACATAACAGTATTTAAAGTGCTATTTTTAATGATGTTACTGTTCATTTTATGATACAGTGTTTCACACAAGAATATGGACTTTTCCACTTTGGATATGGGAGTGAGGTACATTTTTATGTTCAAAGAAAATCAAAAATTAAAAAGGCAGAGGCAGGAGTCTGAGGAAAAGATAGAAAACCCCCAGAGTTTTCCCCATTCACATCTCTACCTCATATCTGTTTTAATTTCTTTAGACTTGATGTTTACACCAAATCACCAGTTAGAGGACTATGTTTTCACTTGGTTCTAACTTTGCAAAACATTTTAGTAATATTTTCAAGGAATATAATTACTTTGAGGCAACTGAAAATTATCCCCCATCCAAAATATGTATTCTGTTTCCAAAATCAAGATCTTTTTTTTCCTAATTAAAGAAAAAAAAATACTGCTTTTACAGAGTTCTACTGTGCCTTTCTGGATTAGCAATACTAATTTAGAGGATACTATGTCACTTCTCAGAGTTTTAGAGGTTTTATTAATTTTCTGTAGTTATTTCAATTTCAAGCTAATAAAGTCTTGTCTGGGAATTCTTCTCTAATATTTTGAGAACTTTAAGTAACTCCCAATTTACTCTGCAAAAGTTCTGCAACTATTTGTCTATCGGTTCCATCAAATTCTTGCCTTGTGGATAATTAGAATATGCCTGTAACTGCTGTACCTGTCCTTCAACATTCCTCATACGTAATCACACAGTTTTATAGCTACTGATTTTGCTAAGATAAGAAGTAGGCAATATATCAGATATAAAGTGCTATTGCAAAGATTATTTTTTTAAAGAATATTTTCAAAATATGGCTGATTTTTTTAAGGAGTTCCAATAAGGAATTTTCTTGTATTAAATTTTCAGTGAAATATGTAAAGATCACCGATGTCCTAAAAATCACAGTGTGCACTGAAATTTCCTTTCTTTGCTAAAAATGGACTTCAGATGAAGACTTCATGGTATGACCATTTCTACTGCAAACATCAGGTGCCCACCATTAGACAGGTTCCCCAGACCATTCCTGGTCAATCTACTGACATCACCTGCATTGTGCCACATTTTACTATTTTAACCTTCACATTCACTTCTGCTTTATTTTGGATCTCTCTAATTAGTATAACAATTAAATTATCTAAGAAAAAAATAAAGTATTTTCTGAAAATAAAAAAATCATAACTATGCAAGGAAAAACTCAAATCAAGAAGACCTTAAGGTTAAAACCCAAAAATTCACTGTGTACAATTTTTATTAAAAATTACACTATTTATATGTTTAATATTTATCATTTATAAATGTAAAAAGACTATTTAAGTTTAGTGTCAGAATTAACCATGCTGAATTTAGATTAACGTTTCACTAAACTACGTTACTGAAATCAGCAACCTGCAAGTACTCATCTCCCTTATGACGAAAGGCTGAGGGAGCTGGGTCTCTTTGGCTTGGAGGAGACTGAGGGGTGACCTCATTAATGTTTACAAATATATAAAGGGTGAGTGTCACGAGGATGGAGCCAGGCTCTTCTCGGTGACAACCAATGATAGGACAAGGGGTAACGGGTACAAACTGGAACACAAAAGGTTCCACTTAAATTTGAGAAGAAACTTCTTCACAGTGAGGGTGACAGAGCACTGGAACAGGCTGCCCAGGGAGGTTATGGAGTCTCCTGCTCTGGAGACATTCAAAACCCGCCTGGAAGCCTTCCTGTGTAACCTCATCTAGCTGTTCCTGCTCTGGCAGGGGGATTGGACTAGATGATCTTTCGAGGTCCCTTCCAATCCCTAGCATTCTGTGATTCTGTGACTAAATGTAATTTACATAGCTGCCTGCAACTTTCTCATGAAGAATGCCTAAAACGGGAAATCATGGAAAATTTTTAAAGGTCCAGCATACTTAAAAAAGCACTTGAGGCACAGTAGTTCTGTATTTGCAGTATGTTTTGTCGTGTTCATCCAGAAAAATCACTTACCCTCTCCATTACAAAATTTGGGAAATTTCAAGCTCAAAAGTACAAAAGTACAAGTACAAAAGAACAAAACAATGCAAGAATCAATCCACTTCTCAAGGTTATGTCCCTGTTAATATTTTACCTCTTGCTTCTTTAAAATTACTTTAACACCTAGCTTATTACTAATAAAGTATTTTGTTAGCCACTGAATTTTACAGTTTCTAAGAGTCTCATATTACAGTTATTTAAACTTTTCCAATAAATTCTACCAATCCAACAGTACCCCTGTCTCAGGATGGTGCGCACACTGCAGCAGCGAGTAACTTTTGCCTTCACTTGAAAGATGCAGTGAATTCCCTTTATAAGATCAGAGACCTGAAACTATACCAACCTGTACCCCAAGCATGAACATAAATTGGGTACTGGCAGAGGATTTGGTCATTTCACACATGTCTGCATCTGTGACAAAGAGGCAATGCCAAAGATACAACTGAGCAGCTTACCGAGAAGGCAGCGAGCCTCAGCCTAAACAATTATGATTGCCCAGCACACAAGAGAAAGCGCATACTTCATCAAGAGTACTGGACTGAAGTGGCCTGAAGCCACAAGCAAAAATAACGCCTCATTGTTTAAAAATGATCTTTGTTTCTGTTTCTGTTTCTCTGACTTAAAAAAAAAAAAAATCGAACAAAGATTCAACTTCACTTGTTCAGCTGCAGTGACCTCAGAACGGCAGTCCACATGCACGTACTGGAGATTAAAAAAGCAGCTAAAACATAAAAAATATTATAACAGACGATGACTGGGAAACTTGAAAAAAGGAGGGGAAATGTTACCTACAAAAGGACACAACAGATCTCTCGGATCAAAACTGCAGCAGAATGCCAATTAGTTGATCAGGTGATTGTCAAAATAAACCACTTGATCTTTCCGAAGTATGACACATCAACCACTACATAAGCA
Organism: Streptopelia decaocto; assembly: GCF_964273445.1. Lineage (NCBI taxonomy): Eukaryota > Metazoa > Chordata > Aves > Columbiformes > Columbidae > Streptopelia > Streptopelia decaocto. The sequence continues at coordinate 53,777,045 of NC_138658.1, read as the reverse complement.
CAAAATTTTACTTTTCTTATCTAAAAACACCCTAGACTGTATGGTTATTGCCTTCAGGTCCTGAAACCCATATAAACTTCTTATGTTTGTTCTAAGCTTGCATACACAAGATGTAAAAGACAAAAAGCTCCATTGCTTTTAACTCTTCAAAATCCACAACAGAATGAAATTCAAGTTTCATTCATGTTCTGTAGGTTGTTTTTGTGTTTTGTGTGTGTGTTTTGTTCTGGCTTTTTTTTTTAATCACCCTCATGATCATAGCATGCAAGTCACTAGCATACTGAAATGGTTTACAAAAAAAACCCAAACTGTGAAATGTGTCTTGCTCTGTTTGTTTTTTCACATTCCCATCCTAAAAAGAAAAATGTAAAAGTACAATATTTTCAATATTTTCTTCTGGATTTTTTTTTTTTTTTTTTAATTCAAAATCAAAACATTTTGCAATGCATTTTCATAGTGAGAAAGGAAGACTTCAGAGTGTACTTTGGCCTGTAGACTGTGGAAGTTTTCAACAGCCTTCAATAGGTGCAGGAGCTCATTGAACATTCTAAAAATGTTGTTGGCTGAGATTTATAACAAAAGCTGTGAACTATAATCTTTAGGGCCTAAAATTCAGGCTTTAAGTTGAAGCCATTTAACACCTGAAAGGGCTGAGAACTAATATTTAACTACAAATTTTCTAAGAAATGAGTGTAGGAAGAGACAAAAAGTTGCTGCCCAAGTAACTTATATTGAGGAAAATGCTCCAGTATTTATGTTAGATAGTCCCAAAATACTGATACATTTATGATGGGATTAATCACAGAATTATATTCCAGATGTTGAGAGTAAAGTAAATAACCATAATCTGGATAAGGCTGAAATTCCAAGCCAAGTGGACGGGCCAGGTGTTACTCTGGCAGTTTCCTCACTAGTGGTAAATACAGCCCTGTATTAAAGACCAAAAAGAAGTAAGTACTAAAGGGAAACATTCAAAGGAAACAGAAAGATGGAGAAAGATGCTTCCTGCTGCCAGAGCTCTGACTGATCGCACACAGGGTTAACTTGATAGCTGTAAAATCACGGAGTAACATACAAATTAGGTGGTGGCCACCTGCGTACAGTTGACACTGAGCCTACAACATTTGTTTTGAATTTGCTTAGGAGCTGCTTTTGGATGTCAAAAGGAGGATTTCAGAAGACAGGCAGTCAATTCTTGTGACAGTTTTGCATGCATTCTGATCTGAATTAAAGCAGCGCAAAGTCAGTGTACAGCAAAATTGATACTGGCCTTCACCTAGCTTCCGTTTGCAACATGATTATTATCTACAATCAATGTACCAAACTTTCTTTGGGCTGATCAAGCCTCTGAACATTCAATTCATTGGTCATGAATGGTATCAGGTATTCACAAGTTTATTCTTTCTTTCGTATATCAAAGACTTGAAAGGTACTTAGAGATTTTGAATCAAGACTCACTTAAGGTCTCCAGAATTTATTCACAAACAAAAAGACTGAACCCCAGGAATCCCAGCTATACTACTGACTGGCGAATATATGCAAAGCATATCCACACATTAATTTCTTGCGCATTATTTTGAAGCTTTCTGATTTGAAGATTACAAATAAAGTTTTACTTTAATAATAATACAAAATGAAACAACTAAAACCAACAAGCCACAAACCCACTCAATAACGTAAGATGAAATCAAATTATTTCAAAGTGAAGATTTGTATAATCAAAATTATCCACACCACTTCATCCAGCAGTTTCTGGCAACATTCCCATGCAGCTATTTTCATAGCAGTTTCCATGTACAAACAAATTACTACTAGAAAAACGGGTGCTAAGGTTGGCCGAAGTTTGACAACTACAGAATTTCAATGCATACAGCACCACAAAAGTGCAAGCTCCTTGTAAACACTTGGCTCTTCAAAGAATAAACAAAATGATGTTCAAACATTTTTCAACAGCAGCCAGACTTCTAGCCTACCAAGGAGTCCTTAACAATATATTCTGCACACCTCTCAGGCCCTGAAGTGTAAGAAATACAGGTTAAAGAAGAAGAGTTCTCACTCTCTAGGAATAATTTGTAAGATCTCCATGTGCAACAGTAAACAGCTATGAGCCCTATGGAGTGTTAATAATGTTGGCTTTGGGATGACACAAAGAAAAGACTCTACTACTTGCATTTTATCAGTTCATGCTTGGGGGAGAGAAAGCTATTTATGGTGCCTGTCTGCTGGGTAGTACACTTTTTTTTGCACGTGTGATTATTTGGAAATAAAAGATTCATTTCTGTGTATATATGCACACACATATTCCCCTACAGACAAATATACATCCTGTGAGTTAGTGCAAGTCTTTGTTTAAAGAACAATCAACTACAGTAGGCGTTAGGAGGGAGAAAAAAAAAAAAAAAAAAAAAGAAAAAAAAAAAGAATGAGAGTTGGCATGAAGATAAATCTGTTTGCAAGCACTGGCCCGTACTGCCTACTCTAGTTCAAGTCACAGCACAAGACTCAGTAGTCTGGACTGCAGACAGGAAAAGACGAGTCGAAACATCAAAGACCACATCTCATAATCATAATAGTGGTACAGAACTGTGAGCCATCAGGCTTGGGGAGGCCTGAAAAACACGGAAACCTCAAATTCCTTCTTTTGTACAAATGGGAAAGGCAATAAGGGGAAAAAAAGAGGAAAGTGAATGTTCCTAAAAAAAGAAGCAGCATATGTAAGCACCTCTCACTAAATAGTACCAGATCGATTCTGAATTCCAATGCAAAATCAATTTATTTTCAAAGCAATCATGTACTAAGATAAATGGTATGACATATTACAGCAGCCAGTCAGCTAAAATATTACAGAATTCATTGTGGATTCCACAACATTCACATTAGTTCAAAATTACTGGCACCAGCACAATCTACACGTTTACATATGAAAACGGCACTGATTCCCATTATTTCTGCCCAGAGAACATTCTCCTCTGTATCTTAAGTTTCTTTTCAGACATGGAAGAGTAGCGTATCATTCACACACATTTGCAGCTCTCTGAAACAAGGGACTCCATTTTGTATACACGTACTGCCTCACCAAATTGGGGGAGCGAGGGGTGTCTGTAGAATTTCTTAGGGTGCAGTTTTACAGAAGTGTAAGTCAACTCAAATCTGTCAGACCTGTCCCTCCATTACTCCAGAAGGCATGCAACTAATGAGTGACACTACTGAAAAATCCCTTTTTCTGGCCAGGTTACTTTTCAGATAGATCTACTTCTGGAACCAGCTCACTACATGTCTGCAAAAATGCACAGGGGAGGCTAGGACTGCTTCAGCCCAATCTTATGGTGCAGTTTAATGAATCTTTAAGTTGATTTAATGCCAAACCAAATGAACACAGTGTTCCAAATTAAGCTGTCACTGCAAGTAACAGTTCTACCACCCCAAGATGGTCATACAGCTTCTGCCAGCACAAGGAGGGGATAGAAGGTGACTGCTTAAATCACAGTGATCCAAATTAAAACTAACCTGGAAAAAAAAAAAAAAAAAAAGAAAAATTGTTTTTTGAGCAGGATCACTTCCATAATCCAGCACGTGGAAAAGGACGGCCCACAAGCAAGCAAGGGTACTTCACTAGCTCAAAGCGCCAGCTTTGGTGTTTGTGCTTCCATGCGTACCAGCAGAGTGAAGCATATCAGGGCCTGACTCAGGGCAATCCCCCAGCTACTGGTGCAGCAACTCCATCCTTTCCAAATATACTACTTTCCCCCTCCTTGCCTACAGTCACTATGTGCCTCTATTTTTTTACTTTTCTGCACTTACTCTTCACAGACTTGATTTGTTTCTATGGCCTTGAGAGTGCTGCTGACTCAAATAAGGCAAACGACTTTGAATCATTGTTCTCCCTGAACAGCACCGGCAGCAGTGTGAAGATGAGTAACTGTTTCCTTCAGCAGCAGCATCAACTTGAGAGTACTCAAACTAGTAAGGTACAACAGTGACAGGATGACAAGCTTCCAAAACACAGTTCTGGCACTCCTTAAAGAGGACTTGCACTTTTTTAGGTTTAGATAAACTAACTTGCTTTCGACTATGTTAAAACGCCCACTATGCAGGTCAGCTCAGATTACTACTCTGACTCGCAATACTCTGCAGAACTAACCTGTCACTACTTACCCCTCCACCTTTTCACCTTCCTGATGAAATTATTTTTACACAGTTTTGTTTTCTAGCAGAAGATTGACAAAGATGATGAAAAGCAGTGGGGAAACCCTCAGCAAATCCTCTAAAAATGCTAGTAATTGATATTTTCCTTATTTCTAAAATTTTGAGGTTAGTTTTAAAATTAATTTTATGGGGATGTTGCATGATGCCAGGCTTTTAACCGAAGTGTTGGGAGACATTAGATAGTATACAGAAACTTGAACTCAGCACAGCCCACATACAGACTGAAGTTGGAGTGACTCTGAAGAGTCTCAAGATGCTGCGAATTAGGGCACAGTTCCACAGTACGACTCCTCAGGAGGCAGAGCTGGTGTAAGAGAGTCTCTGCAGATATCTCTCAAACCAGCTCCACTGCTAGATAAAATGTAGCGGGGAACTCCATCCTCACAGGTGTATATGGGGATCAGAAACTAATTTCAGCATCAGAAATAGACCGGCATACAGAGCTGCAACTCTAGGATAAGTAATGTTTTAAATCTATGTAACAAACAACTCAGAACAGAATGCTCCAACTTGCATAAGAATCTGAACTAAGAACAATAAGCAAAGATGTCAAAATTAAACAAAATTAAATGGCAGCCTTTTGATTTTGTAATCCAACCAAAGGTGTTTTAACCTTTAAAGGGAAACAAAGGCTAGGACGTAACTTTGGAAAACATTACATGCCACCACGGGTTTCCCAGCTGAGCTTTAGAAACATAGTCTTCAACTTGGTTTTCACTCTCAGTTCAAAGAGATTTTTTTAACAACTTATTAGGTTTTCTCCTGACCTACTTCCAGTTGTATCAATGCATATATATTCTACAAAGATACAGTTTTAGTACTTGGTGAACACTCTAATTTCCTAAAGCAAAATTCTTATGATTTTACAGCAGTCCAGACCACCAGTTCCAACTGGAACAAAGCTGAAATCTTATTTCCAGATTTCCCAATTTCCCTTAGGCTGCAGAGTTATGCCTACTTCCATATTCTACATACATTTTCTAAGAAAAAAATGTCACTGACAGCTCATAAATGCAACTCCTATACCTTCATTTACTGACTTCACACAAGCAAAAATAGTACTACTTTTCTTGCCACTGGAATTTTACTGGCGATAGCAGAAGTGAGAGCTTTAGAGAAGAGATGGACTAGTTTATTTTCAGAAATAGTGACACATGCCAACTACATTTACAAAGGGTGGCTGAATAAGGTATTTAAATGAACATTTTTCAGCAAAAAAGCTTTAAAGTTGCCTTGCATTTCTTTGTTTTACTTCGTAAGTTAATGAATGATAGCTCTGCAGCAATTCAGTAGTGAGAAAGAACCACCTGTCAAAAAGCAAACATACAGAGAAACCTTTTCGACCTCCCCGCAGAACGCTCAATTCTAATCCTACCATCAAAAGTAAGTATTGAGTTTATTTCATTCTTATTACTGCAGAAGCTTAAGAATTAAACTTCACTTATCCCAAAATACATTGCATCGCTGTGTGAACAAAGGCGCATAATTTCCGAATGATTCCTCTTCACTCTTTCATGTAAACAAAGTTTTTAAAGAAAAATTTTATCCTTTCTAACTGCCTAGGACATCAGGATTAAATCCCACAGAAAGGCTCTGCAGTCAGTGAAAGTTAAGTGATCAAGTATCAGGTTTTACTCCTTCACAAGAAAATAATTTTTTTATATTTTTCAAACTCTAATTTCAAATAAGTCCCTATTAAAATTTTACTATGGTTTGATTAAATTTCAATAATGAGTTTATTATGGAGAACCTTTACTGGACTTTGGATAATTAAGCGCATTAATATATTTTCAAATAGTAACAGAAGAACACAGTTAAAACATAAAATATTAAAACAGCAGGATATACCCTACTTTGACTACTCCACCCATCTGAAGGTGGAGTAAAAGCTGTAAAGGGAAATATCCAACATAATTTTCCTTTCATTAAATTGGTAACAAAAGTCAATCAGTTTGTTTTCAACAAACGACTTAAACTTCTTTTCACATCCACACTATAGCTCAAACTGCAGACTTTCTTTATATTAAGTACTTCCTAATTCAACTCTACTTTCACTGCCCAATTTTGCTTCAGCATTTGCAACACCATTGTGATTCCAAGCAGCCAAAATACTGGGGGGAAAAAAAAAAAAAAAGTAAGAAAAATAGTATAGAAAACACTAACTAAAGAATGTAGTAATCATCTTTTGAGATTTTTAGCTACTTTTGAGTGGTTTTGTTTTGTTTCTTTTTTTTTTCCCCTTCTCTTTTTCATTTTTGCTTTACCCTTTCTGTAACAGCATGTCACATATAAAATTTTCATCAAGATGATCAAGGAATGAAGGTATCGTTTTTAGTTTTAGCCAGCAAAGAAGGGGGTATGGAGACGCCAAAAATATTTGATTTCTCCAAACTCCTTTTAAAAGGTTCTTTCTCCTTCTCTTTCATCTGCAATGTCTGTATCACTTCAAAAATTATTTGTAAATAGAGAAGACATATGTCTCTTTAATGTTCATGAATGTATTTTGCCAGTACAAAACTTTTCCTCTGTTTCAACACTTTGGAAAGTTTTTATAAATCTCCTAGGGAGAGATGTCATAATTTATGCCATATTAAAATACAACACTAAAAACATAAAATAAAGCCTAAAATTGCTAATGACTACACCAGTGTTTCAGCAAAGCTGACAAGCTCTACTCATGCAATAGAGTACCATTAAGATTGGATAATATTACTGAACAACTCGAAAGAAATAGGAACTAACTCGAGAATAACTAAGACATTTAAAAGGCTGACCAGTCTTTGCAGTAAGTAAATTTGAGTGGATTTTTCCCCCCACTGTGGCTGCAAAACTGATCCTAACCCTGCAAGCTCTGACATCTCCATCAGGTAAGTACATATCAACTGTCTCAAATAAAGCATAGGTTTAGGATATCCCATGCTATCTAAGTACCACAAAGTTTTCAACCTTTCTTTCTAAGCAGGAACATACTTGGTGCCAATTTTATCTTTGTTTACCTTTAACAGTACTTCATCATGCTTAAGACATCTTTGCAACAGCCAAATTCTGATGTCAGCACAGCAGTGGGAATACAGTTCATTAGTTTACTGCAGCTGCAGAGCCAGCAAACACACTATTGCTTTGAGTGACACCAATAATAAGCATGTGTTTTAGATTTCTACGTAACAATGGTGATTAAGAAGATATTGCAGTCTGGAAAAATTTCATATACAAAGAACATTTAACATAGACTGGAGACCAGACAAAAGTTTGGGGTTTTTTAACTACAAAAATGGCTATAATATGTACTGTGTCTGTTGTTCTGCTTTTTGGTAGCAAAACATGCAGACATTAAGCAGACAAAATAATATTAATTCATTCAAGTAAGCAAGGAAGAAAAGTAACCTCAGATAATGTTTGATCTCCTTTCCTATCAATCATCTCCATATTACTGTCTGCAAACCAATGGATATTTTTTCTTTTACTTCATAGCACTGTTGTGAGATTAACACTTCACTGATGAGTCTTTTAGCATAGCTAAGGCTCCTGATATTTTGCAAACTTACGCATACAAACTCCTCATGAGAATGCAGTGATATGTCAAGAATTTTGTATCCAAACTTTATTTAAAATACTTGAATACACAATAAATATCCCACATTACACCAATAAAATACACAGTGGCAAGCACGCACACCCAAAGCAAGTGATTTGTATGATTAAAGCATGTTACTTATCTCTAAATAAAGGATCGGTTCAGCCCTGCTCTGCTGCAACCTGCCAGTATAACCCTAAGAAATATTTAACCTTCAACAGTTTTTAAAGTTTCAGTTTCAATTAGTGTTCTTTCTTCTGGAGAGGGTGCAAAACCAAAAATTCCTAATTTACTATGACATTCATTATTTTCTAAGCTTTTATCACAATAGCTCTTATTCATCTCTTTCCCAAGGTAAAGAATACTCAGTCCTATTGTTAATACGGTATTTGGTAAGTGATTACATACTCCTTTTTCCTTTTTTTTATTTTCTTAAAAACAAACAAAAAACTTGAAGCCATTACTTTGTTCAGTCCACAGAAAGGACTTGCTCTGGAATTAATCAAGGTTGTCTGGTAGAGGAGTGTATTGCCCAAAGGACACCTTCCTTATTTATTGAAGCTGGGAGACTATAACTGACGGAAAATATCGCAAGAAATGAATGCCTTGTTTTGAAACAGTTAAGCCTGAAGACCTGCATGCTAGCCTCCCACCTCTTACAAAGTTTCTATATGATGCCTGTTAAACAATCTATAACAAAGTTTTCACAGAAAACATTTCTCATTTCCTGGGTTCTTCAGCAGAGATGATGAGGCCAGGCTTACAGAAGTGCTAGGCACCCAGAAATATAACTGAAACCAAAGGAACTTGTAGACTGAACATGTAAAGAACAACAGAATGCACAGTCACTTCAGAAGTCACATTTTAGAAATGCCAAATCAGGCATATGAAGCCAGCTTACATTTCTTGTGTTTAGGTATGGTTTTTTTTTTCTTACAGTAGCTCTTCAGTTCTGCATCTTTTAAATTGTTATTAACATCAAGTTCTCACCTCACAAAAAAGAATTAGCACAAGAATAAAATCAATAATTATTTGAGTTTCGTAACAGAATAAATGAGAGCAAAACTTCTCAGCTACTGTGTTCATTTTGGTGGTCAGTTATCAGAAGTTATCATTCCTAATTCAGCAACCTCTATTTTTCTCCCTTCCAAATTGTGCTTCTTTTCTTTTACAATATATTTATCTTCTTGTTGCCAGGAAACCATTAGAATAATATTGTACATGTGAGATTGCCATTAATTACTGATGCACTTGTAACAAAAGAAAATTATCAGACACAAAAACAAAGGGTCTCGTCATCAATCATTTTGAAATTAAGTAACATCTGGGTGAACTGGGTGAGCCTACGTGGTCGTGTCTCTAAGGATTGATTAAATTGGGACATTCACAAAGCAAACAGCTATTATTCCATTGGAAAAAAAATCGGAACAAGATTTCTTCTTCTCTGACTAGTGGCCTGTCCTAGTTAATGAAAAACTTGATTGTTACAAGAGTCAAACTAATTAAAATGATTAAACTATGAGCAAAATCAAATTAGAAATTTGGCTTTAGGCTTATGTGGCCGGCAATAGCTCAAGAACATTGCAAACTGCAGTCTGCAGTTAAATACAATTAATGGAAATTTAAAAATTTTTAGAATAATTAACTGTGGATCATTTCTGTAACCTGGCTATATGACCTCCACAAAAATACTTATAATTCTTAAATGTAAGCATGTAAGTACATGCAAGTCAGAGGTCTAAGCCATGAAAATACACGTCATCTAAGTCCTGCCAGCAAATAGTATTTATTAAATAATACAATTCAACATACTTAATATGCATACCCTTTTCCCTCATGCATACCAAATTCTAGTGTATGACCCAACATAAAACAGATTTTCTTCTCCCAGATCATACTCTAATTTATCCTTTTTAGTTTTCTTCAAAATAACTACGTAAGCATAGCCAGGTCAGGTCAGGTCCATCTAAATACACAACCTCAGAGAGCTGCCATCAACTCATGCAGAAATACCAGCTTGTGTAAAAAGCAAGTTTTTTTTTCCTCTCACATACCTTCAGTCTACACCAAAACATTTAAGTAGCAAAAACCCCAACCTTTCTCTACTATAACATCATGTAACAGATGCCTAAAAAACGCCTGTGCATAATATGACGAATTACTAGCATTAGCTATTTCTAGTGATAGGAGGATAATCTTCCAAAGATAAAGGCCCAGCAGGCCCAACTACAAAGAGGCCAACATCTCATAACCAGAGGAACACGCAGAAAGACAATGGGAAGAAGGAGAGGGAGTGTTTGTTTGACTCTGGCACAAATACATATCAGATAACTAAGAAATGCCATGGGACAAGATAAGGAAGGCTTCAAGGCACACTAGGAGCGCCAGCTTCTCCAGGTGATCACAAGCTAGGCCTCGGGGTGGGGTGGCAGGGAGAGAAGTGAGAAGAAGGTGTGTGGGGGGGTTGGAAATCAAAAGACTTTCACAGAAACGGCCTTGCCAAACTGTCACCATGGGAAAAGCAACAAGACTACTGGACAGATTGAAAAGCATAAGGAAAAAAATCACTCCCCAAACCAAACAAAAATAAAACTAAAAGCAACAGGAAACACAATAGTAACCCCAGCTATGATAAAGAAGAACTACATTGACTTCAATAAATTATAGCCTATAAAACTCCTAATTTCACAAAGACAGGTTTTTTTACACTGCCTTAAACCTTTGTTAAACATTTCTGTGCTGAAGCTAATTTATCACTCCTTTTCCTTTCAACAGTTTCAGAAACGTCCTCCTTTTTTGGCGCGGTGGGGGGGAAGCACTTTCATATCTTCAGCTTCTGATTAAAATTCAGCTTTTATGAATTAGCGTTGCTTATACTGATATCTATAGGTAAAATAAAACTCTGCACTGTGTTATCAATTTTTCTACAAACTTGTCATACATTTTACCAAACTGTGTTTGGTATAAAGCTGTATCTCAACTTGTGATTGTACATTATTTATTTTACTTAAAAAAAAACAAAACACAAACAAAAAACTATCAGGCCAGATAGACATGGGCACTTTTGCATTGTTTCTGCAAAACTCTCTCAAAAGAAAGAGTTCCAACCTTTCACATTTAAATCAACTCTGAAGTTCCATCAACACTGCCACAGAAAGAAGTTACTTTTTCCCCCTGCGCCAGCACAAGCATTTTTGTGAGATCTCACAATAAATCAGGCAAGAACACGATTTAGGCTAAAATTAACACAGGTTTTGGTGGTTTTTTTCCCTCCTAAGTTTTAACCCAGATCTGTTCATCCACCTGTTTTGGCATGTGGCAAAACAAAATGCTTGTAGAGAAAGTACAGAACAGAGGTTGGGGCAAGCAGCAGTGGCAGTTCTGGCTTTGCCTACAAAGGCTGTTCTGTCACGCTCCGAGAAACACTATGTGTGTTGAATTGATGTGGCTATTTTTAGCATATCTGACAATTTAGTACACTACTAATAATCTTATGAATAATGATTACAAGTTTATATATAAATGACATCAAAATATTATCTTCTTACCAAAGAAAATGAAATCTGAGATTTAGTATTTTACTGACAACAGCATACAAGTCTAGAGTTTGACAAGGCAGTAAAATACAGGCAATTTTGGAAAAAAAAAAAAAAAATCAATAGAGAAGCTCTGCAGCAAAGCAGATGCTAAGTTTTTGAAACTTCTTTCAACCTTCAACTATCTTATGGGAAGAAATACAATATTGCTAGTACAATTGTTCTCAACTTGTACTGAGTTGCTGGCTCAATTTTGGAACTCAAGGACTACTTCTGTGCATTAGAGTTGTTTGTTGTTTTCTACTTCTATTGCTTGGTTAAATAAAAGTTATTACCTCTCCTCACAAGCCTTACTGAATTGCCAAGTATTTGACTTACAGCCCTGAAATCAAACACTATATAATATGAACAGTTGTGGTGCAAAGAGGAACATTAGACAAAAAACCCAAACAAATCACGTTTTGTAGTCTAAGTGCAGCAAGCTTCAACTCTGCTATATGCTAGCTGCCTAGTTAAGTTAAACTTAATTGGATCTGTTGAATGGACACTTGTCCCCACCCACAGCACACCACAGTTAAAATCACTTCTTCCATAGCTGAAATTATACATCTATATTGACCCACTCTAAGAAGGCACCGACCCATCAGTGCAATCTAACACACAAGAAAACACCTTTGACTCCATTAAGCACCGAACTAGTGTTTCATTCATCATACATATGCAATCCAGAGGCTTTTCCTTTCTAAGTCGCTTGGAAGGTACATGTTCATTTTAAAATTCTCAACTGTCCTTTTTCAAGACAGTGCTAATGTTACCATACAGATATATCAAAACACTGTAAATTAATCTGGCCTACATTTTATTACCCACAACTCCAAGCAGAAGGAGGGAAAGGATAGAAAAACATTCTTTTAAAAAGAAGTCCTTGGCACAAAAGCTGCTGCTCAGGCACTTTGGGACAAGTGCCCAGAATGTCTCAAGTTCCAATAATAAGAAAACCCTTCATTAAGAGAAGAGGCCTAGACACAAAAATACCGATGTGATATCAGAAAAGTTGATAATAAGGACACAAATTTGTAACCAATTAAGTTGACCATGACCTTCTGTAAGCTAAAAGAATTAAAAATTTGCAGGAACTGACCCAAAGCCTGACAGCCAAAACAACAATCTTCAGTAAGAGACACATAGAGCATCCTTAGATCATCCATGGCCAAGAAGGCGGCAAACACCTTACTTCAAGTATTGATTCATGCCTGAATGTGTACATTCTGCTAAAGCTGGCTTTTAACATTAAGCCCTATTTAAAGCTGTGCAAAGGTATCCTTTAAGTGAACAAAACTTTTTCACACATTTCCATCCCAAGCACTACATCATTATAATATTCCATGTGCCAAAGTGAATTAGTTTTTATAAATCCAAGTTGATAAAAAGATTTTTATTTCATAAATGAAGATTATATGTATGTCTACGCAAAAACATAGGGAAAAAACACTTGTTGGTTTAGTTCTAAAGTGTACAGTACTTCTGATTTTATTGATACTTCAGTAAAGCCAATATCTGATAAAAAAAAATCCTCAAACTCAGATAAAGCAGTACCAATAAGAAGGATCCTCCTCTGCCTTTTCAGTGACAGTAGGTCCACTAGAAAAGTATTCCCATTTAAAGTTAGTTTACAGTCTTGAGGTCACCTGAATTGCTTAGTTCATGGAAAAATGACAGAAAAAAAAAATCCGCTCTTAGCCTGAAAATTATGTCCAGCACACACATGTGAATTCAGCAAAACATATACACATGATTTTGAAATTCCTGTTATCTAGGAATGGCAAGCTCACCACTCCAAGTTCTCCAACTGGGATAAAATACCCATTTCAATGAGCACCTCAAAAGTGTACTCTATCCCATTCCACACAGACTTTGATTCAAGGTCTCTGTTGAAACAACCAAAACTATAGGATCTTCCCTTGCCACTGACAATATTCCACTGGAATCCTGAAAATACTAGTCTGGACTTGTCCATTCAATAATTTCCAAAATTGTAATTAGAAAGCAAGGCTCGTTTTCAAATCAACAACTGACATTTGTCTGGCTGCTTCAAAAGCAAAGCACAAAGCCTACATTCTCTTCACATTTACAGGTAAGAGACTTTTTGATGTACTATCTGACTAGCCAAGACCATGATTTTTATTTTTCAGTCTTTGTGAGGTCACTGTTATGATGGGAAACACATAATCAGATGAGAGAATATTTCCAATCTCTAAAAAATTATTACTACATCTCCACCCTTGGCATAGGACCAAATCCCAGGTTACGACAACTTTCTGGTCCAAAGACCATGGTGTTAACAAACGAGCTGTGCCAATATTTGATCAATGGTCAACTTTATTCTCTATTTTCAGTAAAGAGTTAAGAAATACTACCATTGTATCACATTAGTATTTCATGTTTTAAGTGGAAAAAGGGATTAAAAAAAAAAAATAGATAAGCCTCACAGTCCCCCAGGATGCTGTCAAGCAAGCAGAGAAGATGCTCTTGTAACAGACCCTTTTGCTTATGAAAATTTATCAACTTCACCAAGCATCAGTTATACTGAGTAGGAATGAATTTATACGTAATCTGAGGCAAGTTTTACATAGGAAACAATTTCAAAATTCCATCTACAAACTCCAGAATTTCATCCATGCTGTTTGTGAACGCTGCCATCTTTTCAGTCAAGAATACCCTTAACTAGATCTGCTGCTTACCCTGTTCAACTATGCCTCCTCAAAGTGCTGGAACCCACAAAAACCTTCTAGATTACTACGGAACATTTTCAGTAACTTATCTTGGAATTATTACTTATGATTCCACTTCAGAACTCTCCCCAAAACTGAGACCGTATTTCACACACAAATCAACAACTTAACGTATCAGCTCCAGCTTTGTGAGAACTCATATAAGTACATTCACAAATTACAAATGTAACTCCTCCTATTTTAAGGAAAAGCAAGGAAGTGGCATTCCCATAAAGGTCTGCAGGCAAGGAGACATTTCAACTATGACAAGGAGACAGTTCTCTGGGCAGTTCTCCTTTTCCGTGATGAAACATTTACTCTAAGAAGCAAAAGTTGCAAGAAGGTGATGGTAGCCAGGATTGCTCACCTTTAACCGTTTAACCACCTCATCGTTGGTAATTTTGTCCGTAATCTCCTTCACTCCAGGAGGATAGTAGATGATTTTACCGTCGGCAGCAGGTTTTGGTTGGGTAGCAGGGAAGTCCATCCTGGCGCTGCTGGTTATAAACTTTCCTTCTCCACAGTCCTCTACCGGCCTCTATCGGTCAGAAAACAAAAGTTCAGCAGAATGGAAACGACTTTCTAACCCTCTTTTTCCATTTCTCACCCTCATTTCGCAGAAGGCCCCGGTTATCACCCCGCGGGCTGCGCCCCCCGCCGCATCCCCCGCCCCGGGCGGCGCTGCAGCGAGGCCGGGCCCGCGGCCGCTCCTCACAACTCCGGCCCCTCCGTTCCCCCCCGGCGCCTCCTTTCATTGCGGGGCTGCTCCAGCCCAACACTGTTAGTTCGGAAACGACGATTTTACAATGAAATTTCGGGCTCGATCGAAGGATGTCCCGGGGCCGAGGGCCCGTTACGGCCCGAGAAGCGGACGGGAGGGTACAATTCCCGGCCCCGGGCGGCGGGTCGGAGCCGGCACACCGGCCCCGGAGCCGGGAGACGAGGCCTAAACAGTTAGGCCTCAAAACTATCAGGAGGCAGAGAAACCAACAGGGGAGGGGGAGGGAAGGAGGCGGCGGCGGGCACAAACAAAACACCCCCGCCGGCCCCCCCGCCCGGCCCCGAGCCCCCCGCCCGACCCCCCGCGGCGGCGGGAGCCCCCCCGGGGAGGGGGCCAGGCCACTCTCCACTTTCCATTTGTTCCCGCAACTTCATGTCCCCTCAGCCCCTCGCCCGCAGCCCCTCCTCGGCCCGCCGCCCCGCACCCGGCCGGGCCCACAAAGAGCCACCCCCAGCTCCGCGCACACACCCCCGCCGGCCGCGGGCGGCCGGGAGGGGGGGAACGGGGACGGAGGGAAGCGGGACCTGGAGCCGCCTTTACCTCATGCAGCTCCGGAAGGTGCAGCATTGAGTAGCCTCCGTGCCGGGTGGTCCTCGCTCTCCGCCGCTGCCCCGGCCGGCCGCTGCCCTGGCTGCTCCCGCCGCCTCCCTGCTCCGCGGTGCGGCGGCGGCTCCTGCTCGGGGAGGGGTGGGGGGAGGGGGAGGCTGCTCGGTGGCGGCGGCGGCGGCTGGGGAGAGGGGGAGGCTCCGGCGGAGCGTGCGCCGCGGGGACACAGTGCCGCTCTCCGTCCGGCCGGGGAAGAACAGCCCGGGAGGAGGCTCCGCGCCGCCCCCCTGCCCGCCCGCCTTCGGGCCTGGGGCCGGGCCCGCAGCGCCGCCCAGCTAGGATCCCCCAGCCCCAGCCCTGGGGCAGGGGCGAGGCCGGCCTGTAAGTCTCCTACCTCGCCGAGCCCCGCGCAGGGCGGCGGCGGGCAGTACCGGGCACGGCCGCCGCAGCGCTGCCTCCCGCTTGGCGCCAAAACCCCCGGGGCGGCTGTGCCGGGCGGGCCCCGGCCTGAGGGCCGCTCTCCTGACGGGTCTCAGCCCCGCGGGGCTGTGCTGGGCGGCGGGGGGCAGCGGCCGGCTCTGAGGGCGAGGCCTGGGCGGCGTGGGGCCGGCTGCCGGGGAGGGGACGGGCAGGTTCCCGGCTGCAGGGCGGCGGCGCCGTGTGCGGGAAGGAGAGAGACATGTTTGTGCTTCCTGACGGAGCCGGGCTGCCCGTGGCTGCGCGGGCTCGTCCTGCCGGTGCCTCGGGCAGCTGGTGCCGGTGGTGAGGCCTGGTCTGCGTGATAAACAACAAAATGGGGGGAAACGGTGTGTGGGGTGGCACGGAGAGGGCTGTGGCGGGCGGGAGGCGTCGGGGAAGAGCAGCATCGACGGCCAAATTTTTCTTCTCGGTGGCAGATGAGTTTCTCATACGTTAATGTATTTATAAGTCTCCAGGAGTAACTTAAATATGCAGACCGAAGGAACCATTGCCAGCCAACTCAGGAAATCCTTCCATGCAAAATGTCTTTGTAATTTAATATTCTTTCATATTTCCAAGAGATGGGCTATGTCTGGAAAGTCAGTAGCAAAGTGGGATGTATTTGTCTGTTTTGAATTTGCATTATGTGCCCTGCATGTCTGAACTGTAGGTGGCTAGGAAGTTTTCCAGATGCTTGACCTGCTCAGAGAAGGTGCATGACAACCAAAAGATAACTTTTAACTGATCAAGAACAATTTAGGGTCTTTATCTGACTATAGTCAGATGACTATTCCTGGTTACTCGAGCCAGCTAGAAGTATCTTTCTTGGCAGTTTTGAAAGTCTCTAAGTAGAGTTTTCTATAGAGCCAATGGAAGGCAGGTGGCTGGGAGCAGTCTGCGTGGAGGGACAGGTTTCTCTGCAGGGGCTGCGCTTGTGTGACGGGGCCTTGCTGGGCACAGCAGAGGGGCCGGTGTGGCCTGTGGGTCATGCAGGAAACGTGCGTGAGGGGATGGGAAAGGGGTAAGTAAGTAAGATGATGATAAACTATGCCGAATTCCAGATTTACAAGGTGTGGGAGGAAAACATACAAACACTAAGGAGCTCTCAGGTACTTCTGCTGTAGTAGTATGTGGGTAGGAAATTTCTCTCTTACACCTGTGTTCCTTGTTTCCCTGTAGGCTTGTCCTAGGGGAGTTAAAGCCTTGGATGTCCATAGCCTCTATGAAACCAGCTCAGAAGGATTACAGTGAAAATGACTAAGAGTTGGAAGGAACTCCTAAGAGATTTCAGATACTGATTTGGAAGTGTAGAAGGGTGCTGCTAGGGAAGGCATTTAAATGTGGCTGTGAGTCCAGGCTTAGATAAAATTATTCTCTCCAGGCTTAAGGATTGACGGATTGGGGCATTCACAATGGACAGGTGACCATAAGAATAGGATACACAATTCAGTTTTAACAAGGTTTTACTGATTTAATAAAAAAAGCCAGCACCAAGTGTTTAATCTTTTTCCTAATCTGAAGTTCAGTGGCCGTTTAGATTTGCCTTAGAGCTGAAGTACTCAGACTAGCTATCAACCCTTATTTGTTGTCAATAAAATAATATGTACTGTCAGAACTATTATACTTTTTAAAATTGAAGTTTTTGATCATTGCATTTGTTACATTAGGCACATTTGTTTCCCAAATGAAATTACTAATATAAGCAATTTGGTGTAGATTCCTTATTTTTAATACACTTGTATTAACACAATAAATCAGAAACAAATTGTAGAAAAATATTCTGTAACTAAAAAAAAATGTATCAAAAACCTATATGAGCTGTCTTCAATTTAAATTAAAAAAAGATAATGTAAGTTAGTAAAAATGATGCAAGAAATAAATTTTAATTGACCTTTGCTGAGTTTTTTAATGACCCAAGCATAAAGCTAGGAAGATGTTAGGCAGGCTTCTCTTTGAACAGAATTGTATTATGGGTGTCATATTCTAGAAATCTGACCTAAGACTCTGAACTTCCTAATTTTTTAATGCTTATTCTTAAATATTGCGTTCTTGTTATTGAAAAGCAGTATTTTATTATTAATGTGACCTACGGTGTTATAATGTTTTCTTGTAATCTTGTGGTTACAAGCTTTTTACAAAGGAACACCATCTTTACCTAGAAATCTTTATACAGCAGGTCATAAAGTAGAAATAGGAATTAAAAGGCTACTTGGTTTTAGTCTAAGTTACAGTCAAACCCAGTGCAGAGCCTTCAGTATGTACCTCCAGTCACTTTTATTGTCAACAGAAGAATAAGGTGAACTCTTGCATTCTAAGGCATATGTACACTGTAACTAACATGTAGTTGAATGGGGCAGTTAAAAGATTTCACTTGAAAGTGCCAGGCAAAGTTTCCTCATTCAATTAAAGTTTTATTTCATCTTCGTCTAGTTGTCTGTGGAGTGCTCTTGGTCTCTTGCAGACTTAAGATAGGTAGTGAAGTTAGCAATTACTGTGGTGTAATGTTTAAAGACTTCTAGGTCTTGGGATTTCATATCTGTAATGTAACATGGAAAAAGTCCTGAAATAATACATCAGTAAAAAGCTGAGTTCACGCTAGATTTCTGCTTTCACAGGCAATGATTAGTCAGTGATATGAAAATTTTGACCACCCCTCAGTGTCAATGTTGTTGGTGTCCTTAGCTATTAAATGCAAGTGCAGTTTCTACTGGTAGACTGTTCACTCCTGGTATCATTTGCTGTCTGACTGTAGGTTCTAGTATCAACACAACTTTGCTGCGTACTGGTGTAAAACTGTCAGTGCTCTTAGGATAGCCATTAGTTCAGATGCTCTTAGTCAGATATATGGTGTTTTGAATGAGAAAAATAATGATTAGCAAAATGGTTGAGAGAGGAGTAGGTGCAATTGTGTAATCATAGGATGATTAGGCAATGGTCCATCTTTCTCAGAAGAGAAGCAGCGGGGTTTGTACTTCTGCAGCATTTGAAATTCCAGAGGGCTAAAACAAAGCGTGTGGTTCTGATATCACACACACAATTAAGGGAGGTATGAATGAGCACTTAACTGCCAATTAGCTTGAATATATGCATGGCATTTTCAGAATGTGCAAACATAAAAGCTTCAGATAATCTGACCTGTGGTACTTTTAATCTGAATTGTCCTGAAATCTGCCTGCAGATATGATTACAGCAGCTAGTGTCTGGTTTGTTGCCTTTGCTTGTTTGACCTTCACCCTTCTAATTTCAGCAAGCAGCTGAGATCTGACTTGGACTCTGCTTCTTGTACAGTTGTAGCCAGGTTCACATGATCCCTTTGGTTTTAATGGATGGCTGTGCCTAATTATAAGAACCAATCCTTTAGTCTTTCCCCAGATTTTATTGAGTCCCTACCTGGACAGATTTATGTTGGAATTTATTTACTTTTACCCCTGATATTTTTATTGGAATGTATTTACTCCAATCTTTTGGTTGGTTGGTTGTTTATTAATATGTTTTAGATTACCATTGCAAGTGTAATTTACAAGCTGACAGAAATAAAGGGTGCTGAACACTCTTGTGGGGCAGTCTTGTGGGGTCCTTCTTTGTATTATGGCAGGAGAGGTTACAGGAAAGTAGCAAGAAAAGAATAAAGTGGTGTTTTTACTGGTGAGGGAAATAAGTAAACACAAGTTTTTCAGAACAAAACAGCTTTCAGGTGAAACAGTTGTCCTCAGGTCTTTGTTAGTACAGTAAGCATGGATAGTAAGAATGATCAAGAACGTATCAAGACACAACAGTGTGTCACAAAGTGTGGAACAAGTTTTATCTGTTAGTCAGCTGGGCAGACAAGTAAGAAATCCTATCTGATGGGTTCGGAAGGCACTTGTCTTCCTAATAATAGCTATGCTCTTGAAAGCTGCTGCTTTGCAGAACCAGGTGGTAGAGTGTGGTCTTTCACCATGGAATTTTTTAAGTCACAGTCAAAGAGGTCAAGGAGGTGTGTGGGGGGGGAAAGCTTAATTACTTGTTTTCAACTCCAGAATTTAGCCAGTTTTTGATATGTAGTAGGTTGCTTCCTAATAATGAAAGCTGCTCCCCCCCCCCCCACTTAGGAAAGCCTATTTATTTTTTCAATGATATGCATTTTTTCCTGCAATACACCGGTTCCTCTGAACTCAGCAAAAATCAAACCCTGGAAAGTATTTTTTTTTTTGTCCTCCATTCTGCACAGAAGCTTTCTCTCTTAGCTTTTTTACTTCAGTATTAGTCTTTGTTTCAGGTCATCTTTCCTTCTCTCTGTTGATTCTCTCACATGTGCAGTTGCACATAGCTCCTCCAGTTAAAATCTCTCCAAGCTTCCTGCACTGGATCTTCAGATATCCCTGTGGTTTCTAATTAAACTTTGCAGTGTATCATATCTTTGATAACAGTTCCTAATTGTTGTAATGACCTGTTTTTAGAAAAGAATTGATGTTTTTTACATCTGTGTAAATTGAGAATAGTGTTTACACTCACTTAAATCAAAGGTGGGTTTCTTTGCAATGTGGGTTGCCAAAATGAAAGAGCTCCAAAAGGTAACCTATTCCAGAGGGTATTTGCAGTGAAATTACTCTCACCAAAAAACAGATCAAGAAGCATGTTTTGTCCTGAAACAGGGACTTATGTGTGTCTCCCATGATCTAGATTGACAAAGCAAATCCCTAAAAGGGTGGAGGAGGACTTGTGTATTATCTCATGAAGACAATCCCATGAAGACACAAAGGCCTTCTTTGGAAAAGAGAGGGGAATCCCACGACATGCTGACTTCATGGAGTGCCACCAGTTCTGAATAAAGGGAAGGACCCAATGCTGTATGGATGATACACTCCTTTGAAACTGATCACTCGCTGTAATCTGTCTAAATGTTATTTTGCTCTGGTTTTGGTAAGGAGGGCTTTCTCCTGTGCTGTCTGAAAATGTCTCGGAGATAGGGCAGTTGTGGTATCAAGGCACGTTCAGAAATGGCAAAGGTTTGTCGTTGTCAATATATTTAAGCCATTGTGGAAAAGTGGATACCTGTAAATACACTTGTAATTTACAAAGTATTGTATTGACAGAACAATTACACTTGTTTCCTTTGCTTGCAAGTAAAGTTATTGGCACCTGCATATTGGTGGTTTCATATGAGAATTTTTAGAAGCCTCCTTGCTCTGTTGCTAGTCTTGAGCATCCAGAAACTGAAGTCACAGCAGCCCACTGTGTGCCATCTATCCACCTCCTTTCTAGCTGCTCTCTATTATGATGACTTGTCACTATTCACTCCATAATTACATTCTCAAGGTTATTTCCATCTCTACTTCTGATGTGTCCAAATCACATACATTTACACCAATTCATTTCTGACAACCATGTCTACTTTTCTCTGATAATATATTTAATATGAGCATTTATAATCTTTTCTGCCCAGGAGATATGCAAGCGTCTTCACTTGCACTACTTCTCAAAAGCTTCAATTTTCTTCCTGTCACTATCAATAATTTCTCAGAATTCACATTCCTAAGTTGCTACAGCAAAAAATTAAGTATTTCACCAGCCAAATATTTCTACTTTTTGAGGTGAAATGGGTGTTTTTTAAGGCTTTTATATGGGAAGCCATGGATGGATAAACTATTCTTCCAATTTTACCAGTTTCTATCAGACAAGTTCCAATAGGATAAATTTGATCCCAGGTAACTGAATTAATGAAGTCTCTGTTGCTAACCATTAAGCATGAAGTTAGTTCATATTCTACTTTTATTAATTAAGTAAAATTGCTTTATTTATGGCATATTCAAGAATAGCCTGTATTTTTCATTAGCTTTTTATTGGCTCTCTAATACTTGCTGCACAACAGAAGGGGTTGTGACAAAGAGCATTATGTCATCAGCCCAAGGTCACCTGAAAGGAGTCCATTTCAAATTCAACTTTTCAATTCTGTAAAGTCCTTCCTGGATTTTTTTTTTCCCTGGCCAGGTTGCAAGGAAATCTGCAGTTACCTACAGACAGTTGTAGTAGTAGCATATCGCTCTATGTGTTTGCTTGATATTTTTTCAAATAACAGGGAAGATTTGAGGAATTTCTGAGTGTATGGGATTGCTGGGAAATATCGCTGAGGAAACTGGCGAAGTTTGGTAATGTATTTAGCCTGTGGTGGCTGCCTACTGGAGGGAAGACAGTATGAGTGAAGTCTCTCCCTTTGTCACATTAGATGAGTAAAGTCCTATGTTTGGTTAAAAAATGAGAAGATATGTGGTACTAACAAATCCTGATTAAGAAGCTCCTTTGTGAAAAGTATCGATTGTATTTGTGATGCTGCTTTTCCTAATTCTTTCACAGAATCACTGCTGCTTGCAGTAAATAATGATGTGAAACATTACAAATTAATATGAACTTGGAGTTTACCATTATGGTCCAAGAAAGATGTTTGATGAATGGATGTGCAGTCTCAGAGCTGTCCTGTAATGATGGGGTCATTTTGTAGTGATGGATAGGTATGTGGTGTACTCTACAGAGGCTTAAAAAGGGGTTGCATTTATCAAACTCAGGGAAGCATCAAAGTGTTTGGGTATGTCTCTGTGAGCAATAGAATCATCATGATTTGCCTTTGAACAAAGTCAGGAAATATATTGATCATATAGGTTTATGTTGCTAGGAAAGCAACTAATGATGATTCAATCAATGTGTTTTGTGAATGGCTTGAGGGGATAATCATTAAAATGTTACACCACAACACCATTTTGGGACTTGAATATGAAAGTTGGAATTTCAAACCGTTGTAAAGAACAATTTGCATTTGAAGTCACCAAATAAAATTACTTCTTTGGATTGTGCAGCTCTGGTCACTTCATCCTTACAGTTCTACTTCAGTGAACACACTGGATGTTTGCATCCATGCAGGTCATCAGCCAAGGTGACAAAGGAACTCACTGACAACACCGTGATCCAGCAGCAGGGAATACTGAGTATCAGTGGAAGATTTTCTTGAATTCAGTGTATGTGGCAGCAGAGAAGGTAACTAAGGTTACTTGAGCCAGTACTTGAATGGGTGGTTAACAAAGAACACAAGGAACTGGTGTCTAAAGGGAAGACAGGCTATCAAGTATTGCGTAGACAGAAGTAGGCTAGACAAGGCAAAAGCAAATAGAGATATGAGAAAAGCATAGTCTTGACAAACATGAATGCTTAGTAACACAAAGCTGTGTTCACAATAGTCAGATTTCTAACCCAAATTTCTCCATGATAGAATATAAAAAAGTCCGTGATGGTAGAGTGATGGCTGAAGGTGATATTAAATGCCAGCAGAGGGATTACTACTTGTAAAGTAGACTGATATGTACGCACTTACAGTTTCACCAACATCTAATACCACTATTTATATCCTATCTGAATCTGGCAAGGCAGCTCATGTGTACTCTGTGTAATATGCTATAATATAACTACACTGTACCAAGCACATAAATGCTTGCTTTCTCAAGTTTATCTCTGTACTGTTCTTATCTTCCAGACACTGCATACTTATACCTAATTTATATTTTCAGGGAAGTGCACACTAAAATTATGAACTTTATCAGAGACCATTAAAAAGGCAGACAAAGTCTTTTGGCCAGCATGTGAACATTTAAGTTACTACTTTAGACGTACTCAGATTTTTGCTTATGGAATGCCATTCAGATGTATTTAATCAATATTTTTTAAACTCCCTTCAAGATCTGCTCAGCAGCTGCCTCTAATCCAGCGCATGGAGAAGAAAACGTGAGTGAACCAGGTTTTTCATCCATTTTCAGTATCATTTAGCTTGACACTGCCTGGATGCACTGTTAGACATGTATCCTTCAAAAACTGTAACAATATGTTCTCTCACACAGCTTCATAGTAAAAAATATGTAAATGAAAAAATATGTTGGCAAGTCTATCAGATTCTGAATATATTAAGAGAGAACAGAACAATGTTACTTCTAGGGGAGAAAAACTTTATCTAGCAGCAGTAGGTCCTTAAATCCCTTAAGGAAGCAGCTTCATATAGCAAGTACATCACACTAAAGGAAGTACACAAATGCTGACATAATCTATGAATAAAAAAAAACCCCGAGGGCTTTGCCATTTCCTGAATATAAGCGAATTTGCAGCACTATTTAGTTTGTCTTACCAAACCCTTATTTTGGTGTTTGTCTCTGTTTTCATTTCTGAAAGGTTCGTTCCTTGGCCTGTTGCCAGGTATGAGAAATGGAAACACAAGAACAGGTATGACTGAACAGCAGAAATGGGAAGGAGCAAAGATGAACACGTGGTAGAGAATCTGCAGCTGGCTGGGTCTTAAGGAGTTTCACATGAGCAAGCAAAAAATGCAGAGAGAGAACATTAAATAAATAGCCCTGGGAGAACTGCAAGTATATTTAAATATCATTATTTGTGATAAGTAAGTACAATTTTGCCAAATTCAAACTGAAATGGAGAAGCCAAATTCTGAAAACAAAATGATTAACTGTTCTGTTATATATCTGAAAACTAGTTACACCTACAATTCATACTTACATAATATAGAGGCTTCTTTCAGATTCAATTTTGGCTTTGCATACTTGGAATCTGCAAAAATCTTTTCTAAAACTAGCTGAACAAACTTGCAAGAAGATTTTTTAAAGAGAGTGTTATTATAATTCAAAGTTAAAAGGGAGATGGTTGTGGATTTCTTTTGCCACTGCTTACATATGAAGGGGAGTTCAGGTCACCTGGAGAGCTACATCAAACTACATTGGGAGTTTTTGTTTCTGCGTGCATATGTCCTGCCTGCTGTTTTGATGCTGCCATGGTTAGTAAATACCTGCTGAGCCCGGGGAAGAACATACATGTGACAGTGGCTGCAGTTGCACTTGGGAGTGACACAACCTGCCATCATCCACAAAGGGGTGAAGCTGACAGTGTAGAGTGTTGAGAGGTAAATGAAACAAGCTTCAATTATGGAAGTGTTGTTTGTTTTCTGTTTCAATCCTAATAATAGGTTAAAACATAATCCAGATAGGGATTTACTTGTGTGTGCCTTTGATGACTGCTGAATTTGAAAAGTAGATGTATAACCAGCAACAATTAGGAGAGTCCCAAAACATTTGCCTTTAAGAATCAACAGTGTCACAAGCTGCGTAATACTGGTGAGGAAAATAATTGCCAACATGTGTATGGATGAGGGGAAAACTGGCAATTTTTTCTTCTGACTATTTAACCTTTTCACTTTCTGTTCTTCAGTACTATATTTTATTCTTTGTACATGGAAAACAGGCAAGTTCATAACAAACACTGATGTAAAGATAAAATTCTTACTGGGTTTTGAGGAATGCATTGTTCTCTCCTAACCATCACTACTGCACACAAGAAGAAATCATAGCTCAGAAATAGAAAATATGAACTACTCACACCTCAATGTTCTTTCAAGTTAGTGTGTTCCTTCTTCCAGGTTTTGGGGAATGTAAATAGAGGAATAAAGTAATTGAAAAAGTTCAGTATTAGATCATCTATTTGAAGAAAGCTCAAACGCATTTTCTTGCTGGTTGTACCAACTGTTGTTTGGTTTGGTTTGGTTTTTAATAAGTTGTCTATTGCAGATGGGTCCAGATCCAAATTGCACCACCTCTCCTGCATCCTGAATTGTGTGTGTGAGCTAAATCTGCTTACAGATACCAATCTGAATATCATGAGCTGGGGCTGGGCGGAGTGGAGCTCGTTGAAGTTCTATCTCCCTCACTCCCTAGACTTGGAATTGACATGAATTTGGCAGGTCTAAGCTAACTAATTTTTACCTACTTCTCCAATATTGGAAACTGTAGAGTCTCCTGTTACAAGGACTGACTGTCCTTTTATGTCTCTGAAGGTGTAAGGTGGTCCTTAAGCTGCCTGCAGCTTTCTAAATTTTAGTTTCTTTTGTTGCTGGTGTTATTCATTGGGAAAGAATGTGGCCCCATTTCCAGTGGCAGAGAATTTGAAATGTTAAGAAGTAGAAGTGATGGGTGGATTTGAAAGGGGCCATTAAAAAAAAAAATCAGAATTTACAGGAAAAGAAAAGAAGGCCTTGTTCCCCATTCAGCAGCAATGAAATAGCCATGGAGTCGTTTCCTATCTAAATAATTAGATTCTATCATGTGACAGTTACAAAGGATTTCCTTAAAAACAAAACAAAAAAAAAAAAAAAACCAACCAAAAAACAAAACCAAACAACCCAAAAAGTAGTCTATACAGCTGTTTTCAAATGCACATCACTCCCTGCTCCCTTCCCCCATCTACTTGGCTTCTCGTTTCAGCATAAGACATGCAACATGCAAGTTACTCAAGTTAGAAACTAGTTAGCAAGATTAATTTGTAAATGAGTGCTAGTGGGTTTAGACCATAACAAGTTTCCTAATTTATTTTTATAAACTGTTGGAGTAATTTGCAGACGTTCACAACAGAAGTCGAATGCAAGGGTTGCTGTAGCTAGCCAGCTTTTGGGGGAAGGAAAATTGATATTAAGCAGGATACTTGCAATATACCTGTACATTGTAGAATTTTGACTTGTGATATCAGAAAATTTTGTAAAATAGACAGGTCTGGATAGGATCCATACTTCGAAATAAGGGTTCTATGAAACTCTTTGAGGAAATGAATAAAATGGATTTTTATATTTTAAAAATATTTTATTAATTGAAGGTCAGTCATTGTGAGGTAAATGGATTAGTTAATCATTTGCGATTGGCAAGCAATTAACTTCTGGTAAATGAATTCTACAGACAATGGAGTAAAGTCTGTCTTGACAGGTAAAAAAAGCATTTGTTCTTTGAAGTTACATTAATAGATGATTGAAACTTGCCTGAAATTCAGGCTTATACTTAACATTAGGTCTATTAAGAAATTCCATTTTGCAGCAAGGTCCAATGCTTTAACATTTAAAAATTTCTGAATTGGAGCAAACAATAGACTCCCAAAACTTCCAGTAGAATGAAAATACTGGGTTTTGTTTAGAAGCACTGAAAAATTTGAATTATTTTTTTCCAGTGCTTTAGTAAGGTGAAATGGACTGGTAATCTTCAACATCACAAACCCCATAAAATACGAAAATATATGAATGAAAATAAGCCAAATTTTTAGTTGAAATAATATTACATAGTCAACAGAAAATAACTGATAGATTTTATTTCTTTATAATGTGCAACTAGCTTTTTCAATAAATAGTTTGTTTTCAAGTGTTTAATTCTGCATCTCAGCATGACTTGGTCCTATTTAGTAAACCTGGGAATTCATATATTTGAGGAAATGCATCTGTTTTGCTCTAAGGAAAACAGTTACTTTAGGCAATACAGTATACCTTAATGTGATAAAATCCTAATACAGGCATGGTTGTTTGTAGTTTTTACATGCTATCATGGTAAATAGGTAGGAAGATAAGATTATTTTAACCCTCTAATACATATAACATGATATTTTTCCAACTAAAATAAATGAACTTTTTTCCCTTTCTGCCTCTGCCCAATTTTTTCCTTAGTGAAGACAAAGTCCAACATAGGATGATTTGGATTTGGTAGCCACCACTCATGTTAGGGACTTGACTCTGGATAAGATTTTTTTAATTATTATTTTCTTACAAGGTATTTTGGGGATGGTAAAAATTACAGGAGTATCAAACTTTTTTTTTTTTCTGTTAAGCTTGGTCTAATTAGTACAGTGATATAAGTGAAATCTGATTTTTAAAAAGAATATAGATATGCAGCTTTACCATTAGCCTTGTTCTTAAACCATGTCTTAAACATCCTCATCTCTAAGATCTCTGGTAGGAGAGATCAATGCAGTTTTTAAAAATAAAGGCAGTGATATATAACATGACAGTTACAATGAAAGTCAGCTTATTACTTTTTATCATGTGCCAAGGAGGCATATTAAGCATTGTTTGTTTTTCCTTTCTGCAGATTAAACAGATCAGATGGAATTCTGATATATATAAAATCTGACACATCAGGATGATAAATACAGCATAGCAGACAAGATCCAATACAGGAATCAGATTTACCACAAATCAAAACTGAAGTGTGTGCTTATTCCAAATTCAGAAGGTCCTTGTAGCAGTGAAGCTTCTGACAGCTATATAAGCATGACCTCATTCTTTGCCTGCAGAGAAGATACAATTAAGTATAATTCTTTACTCCTTGGATTACAGCATTTACTGTCATCATCTCTCCACATCTGCTTTCCAAGAACCCAAGCATCTTTGTAGTTAATGTATTCTGGCCATGTTTAGTATATCAGGTATGATATTTTATTTCTGTTCTGCAGTATATCTAGAGTATCTCATTAAAGTACAAGTACTTTAAATGAAGGCTAGTAATATGCTGCTTTAGAATGCGTTTCCACAAGAGGTTGAAAATTTTCAACTATTAATGTTCAGCAATAACCTTTTAAACTCCTTTGATAGTTTACTGATGGGTAGGTGACTCAAAGTACTGACTTGTTAAGTAACTTCTCAATTAATTAGTGGTAATGCTGGAATTAGTGTGACCTGGTCACCTAAAAACCTAATCCTAGTGAAAACAGCAGAATTTTTGCTATTGTCTTCAGTGGGGCAAAAATTGCACCATGATCTAGATTTTTGCTGCTTCTGTTTTTTTCCTCATTAAAAATAATGCTGAAATAGAACCCTGCATAAAAGGAAATGAGGTGTTATTTTAATACAGATGTAGTAAAAATGTACTATTTGGAATGCAAAAATGTATATGTGAATTAACTAACATTACTGCAGTTATACCTGTTTCCACAGTTAACTACAGAATCAATAACTATATGGAACAGAAGATCAATATAATTCAATTATAGAAGCCAGATGTGGAGTTCCTTTATGGAAACACCACAATTCACTATGTGCTTGACTTATATCTGGAGAGGGGTGGAGAAGAAGAGACAGTTATGTGACTTATTCTGATAACATTTATTTGTATAAAGCTTCTGTCTGTCCTCTCCCCCTACCCCCCCCTTTTTAAAATAATTTAAGGAATTGAATTTCTGCTTTGGAAATCAAATTCTGGCTGAGGAAAGAGTTATCTTTTGCAGTAACACAACCTCCAAGATCATGGACAAAGTAATACTAACTAGAGACATTCCAAGAAGCCAAGCTAAACATCTAAAATCAGCATTAAGGTAAATCCATTAGGAAAAAAAAAAAAAAAGGGAAAAGCTAACACATTTTATTTCCCCCAATTGTAAATGAAACCTAAAGCAGGCCATAGAATGTGGAAGGCTCCTGAGGAAGAGGAAAGGTTATAGCATGGAGGGACTGAATCAACTTCTGTCAAAATGTGTTCTGCAGGAACTAGATGAGGGTTCTTTTAATCTCTCTGAATGATGGAAAAACCCACAATAATTTGGGGCTTTGATTATATATATTAATGGACCAAAGTAAAATTCTGAATAATAATAAAAACTATACTTAAGTTCATAGAAAGAGAACATATTTCAGATTTACTGCAGGCAGGCATGAATTTTTAATGCACCTTAATTTCTCAGGCGTTTTCCTACAGTATTTATTATTGTATATTCAGTATGTTACTGTAAGTAAAGATAAGTCTTTACAACTGACAAAGTTAAACATGTCCTTCTTGCCACAGCAAAACGTTCATCAAACCAAAAGCTGAGCTGCAAATTGTTCTTCCAAATGTAAATCTAATCTAGCCTTTTTAAACTATAGTCCCTCAAAACCAATCTGAGCATAGAAGAAAGGAAAGCACAATTTGCCAAATAGGCTGTATATAATCAGAAAGGGACTGACATTTCATTGTTTTTATGGCCCAACTTTGGTAATAATACTATTTTAATATGAGTTATAAGCAAGAACATGGAGAAGTATTTTTTATTTTGAGAAGGCAGCACTGTAGAAACTGAAATGGAAATCTGTTGTTAAAGCATTCAGTGAAGACCAGGCTGAACACTCGAGCCAAACAGCACACATTACATGCTGTATGTTCAAGCCACTCCAAGTAAAAACAAGCCAACTGTAGACACAAGGAGAGACAAAGGAATGAAAAAAAAAAACCCACAACCTACAAAACAATAGGAGGTAATAGGTGATTATTGTGGTATGTTTGAAGAAGTTGTGTGAAAACTCAAAAAAAAAAAAAAAAGGACACACACATACCACTGTTACAGTGATTGTAATTAGATACCAAAATCCCTCTTATTTAAAGTGTTAACTATGGTAGTGAGAATTCTGCCAGTACCCAAATTAGTCTGGCATTTTCATGGTGTCAAATACTGTAATATGTACAACTGGCAAAGAACAACATAGTTTCATGCATCAAGTGCCAGCAGCAACACCCCACTAGCAATGCAGTTTAGTGGACCTGGAGTTTATCAGACTCGAGCATACTGAAAACCTCTCTTCCTCTTTTTTGGCAACCTTTAAAATACAAAGACACAGTCATTAGAGTGGAATTTACATGACTTATTTTTCCAAACGTATGATTAACACATTACCAGCATCACACCCTTAAAGAAAAATGATTTTGTTTCTTATACTTGTCCAGACACTGAACACATGAAGTAAGGAAACAGTTTCTGGTACATGCATGAAACCATCACTTGACACCACGTGCACACACAAATTCTGATCAAGACTTTTTCTCCAGATTTTTGGACATGTACTATATCAGTGTATTGACCATTTATTTTCCATTTCTAAGTCATAGCAAGACACAGCTTTTTTTGAAACTTACCAGCACATCCTGTGGACGAGCATGTTTACGCTTTATGTATTGTATTAGAAATGTAAGTATTAGTCCTGGTTTATTTAAGTATCACACACCATATTACTACAAGATAAGCACTGAAATAGCAAAGTGACAGGCAAATTATCAATGCCTAAATAAGTTTAATTCCTAAAACATTAAATGCTTTGAATACTAATTTCAAAACTGTTAACATTATTTTGTTGTGAAATATATACACTCCTACATATAAAAACTGTGCTACCAAGTAGGCAGCACTTTGGGACTGACATGTCCACAAGCTCTAGAGAAACTAAGGACCTGTCTGCCGTTTTCACAAGACAACTATAGTGAGCTACCCATGCATCATTAGTTCACCTCGAAACTACCTAGTATTTGTGCACTTGCTTATTGGCATTAAAACCAAAGGTACCTCTAATGCAAACAGGTCGGTTCTGGTGGCAGAGGGAGTCTCCAGGCCCCAGAAGGAAGCAGCAGTGACGGAGATGCAAAGCTGGCTGTGACTTCTGGGTCTTTCTTGTGAAACAACTAAGATTAGTTGTTAAATAAGCAGACTTTAGCACTCTGCTACAGGCCACTTCCCTCTTTGGAGGAAAATTAAGGGATGTCTGATGGTCCTTGAATGGGTTGAATCACAATGTGAGGGACCTTCTGACTGGGAGACAACCTCGCTCTCCTTGGAGGGGGTGGGGAAAATACTACTCTTTCATGGGAGTGTGGTTGGATCTGTTCCCTGGAAGATCACACTGGGACACCTCCAGCCAATGTCCTCCTGAGGCATTGTGGCCTGATGGCAGGCGGTTGAATACGGATGTAGGGGGGAGGTATCTCAAGACAATGGAGCATGGGAAGGCACTCATCTCCTCTTGGGAATCAGATGAACAAGCAGGAAGAATTGGAGACCCTGCCTATTACTTTGCTCGGGCAGGCAGGGAGACAGAGCTGACAAGGGTGCCTAGGGCTATGTAATCAAGTCCTGTTCTTAGAAATCAGTAATGGGGGAACTTCATCAGTAATTTTCCAAATGTATTTTAACACCCGCTTGTTGATCGTGAAATTTCTCAGATAAGCAAACTTCTATAATATTACACAAAAGTTTCCCAGTAGAACCTCCTCAAGTGTTGAGTTTCATGTTATTTTAAGAGTTTCACCCTTTTCTTTTTTGTGTTGTTTTATTCAAAATTCTTGTTCAGGTGCCTAGTTCCCCTTCACGGTGGCTTCACAGCCATTCTAATTTAAAAGCCACTTATCATCATCTCAGTCTGTCAGAAGATGTGTCTCTCTTCCTCCTCTCTATGATCTTCCATTATCCATCTCCATCAAATGTCTGTCTGTTGCTTGTTGCGGATAATGAAGCCCTCCCCTCACCAGTTGCTCCTCTGCAGCTCACAACTCCTGCCGCAATCCCTGAAGCCAGATCCCCCCGCACTCAGCTGCCTCAAAAACTCGTGACCTCGTTTGCTGCTTCCCCACCATTTCTCCTGCAGCACCAGCCTGCACCTCCACTGCTTCATTCTGGACTGTAGGAGCTTTGTCTTCTGCTGCGGCAGTCAAAAATGCTTAGTAAAACAGGGCAGCGGTACCTGGAACTGGACATTCATAATTTTTGTTACAAATTTAAAACCTATCGCTGTATGGCTGATAAACTATGCTCTTCTCAACCTCTGTCATCTCCAATTGTTTGCTGAACTCACGTACGTCAGCAATATGCCCTCTACGGGCAAGGTCTTTCCACACTGGTTTTCCGAAACCGGTAGAACCTACAGGTGAACACGTGAAGCCCTATCGGCAGTGGGTTTTATCAGTAAGCACTGGAAATTGTGGCGAGGGCCGCCCCCGGGCCGGCCCTTGGCGGGCAGGAGGCAGCACCCCGCCCCGCTCCCGACTTTCTTTTCCTTCTGAAATGGCCCCTTGGTGGGGGGGCAGGTGCTGGTGACTCCCCGGGGACGCCACAGGCAGAGCCTCCCGCCGCCCGCCCGGGGCGCCCGAGGCCGGGAGCAGCCGCTGCCCCCGCCCACTGCCAGAGCGGCCTCCGAGCCGGCTCCTCGGGACGCGGCGGGTGCGGCCGGGCGAGGCGCTGCGACCCGGGCGGGCAGGGGGCGTGGAGGGACGCGAAGCGGCACGGAGCCTCCTCCCGGGCTGTTCTTCCCCGGCCGGACGGAGAGCGGCACTGTGTCCCCGCGGCGCACGCTCCGCCCGAGCCTCCCCCTCTCCCCGGCCGCCGCCGAGCAGTTCACCAGTCCCTGCGGCCGCCGCCAGCGGAGCGAGCGAGCGGCGGGAGGTAAAGGCCGGCGGGGTCTGTCACGCAGCGGCGGGAGCGGGGAGGAGCCTCGCTGTCCCCCTGCTCGCTATAGGGTGCGGGTCCCCCGCGGCCTCCGTCGGCTCGGGGGCGGGGAGGCGGCTTCTCCCCCCGCCGGCGGGCGTTAGGCGGCCCCCTCGCCGCGTCCCGCATGGTGGCGGGGACGGTGGCGCTGAGGGGCCTGTCCCCAGGCGTCACTGGAGAGGTGTTGCCTGCGGGTGGGAGGGGAGGCGGTGGGGAGGGTACTGCGCGGCGGGCCCGCCCGCCAGCCGGAGGCTCGGTCGTGGGTCGCGGGCCCCGCTGGCGGCTCCGGTGCGTGGGGAAGGGGCCGGGGCAGCGGCAGCGGCGGGTGGGCCGCTCCGCCGCCGGGCTGAGGCCGCCGCTCGGGCCTGCGCTCCCGCGGGGCTTTCCCGTGGGCCTCCCGGCTGCCGTCGGGCCGCCGTTCCCCACTGTGTGGAGGACATCGCGGGCGCGCCGCTGCGTGAGGGGCCGCCTGCCTGCCTGCCTGCCTGCCTGCTCGCCCGCCGCTGGCTCTGCCTCGCCCGGCTGCGGCCGAGGTGCCCGGGCTTCCTCTCGGAAACGCCGACTCCAACCCGGGGAGGGCGCGGCCCTGCCCTGCGCCCAGATGGGGCCTCCGTGGAGGCACCGGCCGCGGGAGGGAGGGTCGGGGCTGGAGAGTTGATGAAAACGCTTTGCCGATGTGCATTTCCTGTGAACTTTCAAAACACCTGCCAAAGAGCATAGACCAGCAAGATAAATTCATCTCCCGCGAAAATGAAATAAAAATATTTTTAGTATTTTAAGGAGTTGTTCGGTTTGAACAGTGTAGAACCGCTGGAAAGTGTTCACCGTGTGCTTGTGTCCTTCATAGCACAGTATTCCCGTGTGCTTTGGACGGGGTCTGCAGTTCTGCTGACCAAGTGCTGTAGGGTCGCTGGGGATTTAGGGCAGCCTGACTTAACAGGAGGGGAAAAATATTGTGCTTTTACTTTTCTTAGTGTTTGTTCTAAGTGACAACAATTTGAGTCTTAAGAGACACCGGAAGTGTTTTGATGCAGCATCTTGACAAAGTTTAGTATGCATCTCAAGTCCTTCAATCAGACCTTGCAGTTAAAAGATGGGAATAATTCACACAGAAGTTAAACACAAACCTCTAAAAGTGTTTTGGATGTTTCAGTTAAAGCAAAAGAACTGAGAAGATAATCGGGCTACTCTACATCCATTTCACTTTTCACTGGAATAAAAGCTTTAGAGAATCTGTCTTGGGAAGTGATTCAGGAGTTGAAGGTTAAGATACAAAACTGAAGCAAAGTACAGAAGGGCAGAAAAAGTTAAGTATGGTATACGTTTGTACGTGTAAGAGTTTCAGTCCTGATTCATCAGGGTACAGTCACCACGAGTAGGGCAGGGCTTGCTTACCTCATGTGTTTGCAGCACTTTCAAGTTGCAATAGTTTGCGTCATCATAGATTGTGTCCGTGTGAGTAGCTTGTGAAGGGAATTTAGTAACATCAAAGCCCATCTTAAAAATCCTTCAGTTTCTTCTTTATATGGTTTCACCTCTTGTGTCATGCCTTTGTTTTAACCTATGGAATTGTCCTGTGGTGGTTTTTTTGTGGTTTTGTTAAGATACATATGTATTTTTATTTCTTAGGAACTCCCCCTATATTGTATTAACACCAGTGCATCCAGCTGGGGAAGGCACTGATGTAGAGGGAAGTGAAATTCTTAGTGTTTCAAATTGAAAATGCAATAGAATGTGACAAAAATGTTAGCTTAGGCGTGATGTTAGGGAACATCCATGGTATACTTAGAGCTGTTGCACTTTGTTGTGTTCCTGAATTTTACTAACTCTTGAGTTTTAGGAAGTTGCTTCCTTTGTTTTTTTCTTACAGAGGCTCTGCTACTATAAAAGTGTTAGTAAGGTATTAATTAGCTGTCAGTTACACTGCCTCTCAGACTTAAATAATTCCATACAAATCTAGCCGTGGTTGTGGAAGAGGTTAAGTTTTCCACCTGTTTGTTCTCATTACTCCACTGGGGATTTTTTTATCTACTAGTGGGTTAGTTTATGTAACTCATCTGTGTTCCATCTCAAAAAATTGCTTGTGTTAACTCAAACCACCATTTTAAACTATTTAAAATTACCTGGCTGATGTTTTTTAGTCATAAAAGGTGACCTCATGTGAACTATTTTATGAAGGTAAATGACAGGCTTAAGTCTCTATCAGGTAAATAGTGACAGTCATTTGGAGGCTGTAAAGTTTTTGCTGATGTACCTTGTTCAGGATGAGGTCATCTATCTGTGGTTTACATTAAACTGAAATTATTTTTTATCTTTTTAGTAGTTGTGTGTATGCTATGTTCACCTGGCCTAGTGGCTTCAGCAATGGAAGTACATTTGAGCATATGCAATAGACAAAACAATCCTGACAGTTCTGTGTAATGTTGCCAGCCTAGGACCTGATACATGATTTTTTTTTTTTTTCCTCAGAAAATATTTAGGATGTCCACATGAATGGAGCTATTCTCATTCCTATCTTGCTTTCTTTATGTTATTTGCTTTCTTGCTTGCTTTCTTAAGTTGTAATTGTATGATGCAACTTGAATCAGTGTGAACTGGCTAAGTGAGTTTTGTCTCACTATAGTATGTTCCTGTTTGGGAAATTTTGAGTGGTTCTCATGTTGCTGTTGTATGTGGACCACCACTGCTTTACATCTCCTTCCAACCTGAGTCCTCAGCTTCCTGATGTGTCCACTAGTGTTCTGAGGTCACAGGTTGATAGATAACACCTTGGTGAAAAATCTGACTTGTGTTTCAACACACCTTGTGCTCTGGAAGTCAAGATGTTCTCATTAGTCTCCAGTTCTTGCAAGTGCTTTCTGCAAACTCGAGTGCATCTTCAGCATGGGCTCAAATACAGAAACAAAATGAAGTCCAAAAATTTCTTGTGCTTCAGCTTTATCCCAGTGTGCAACACATGTTCATTTGGGGTCACAGAATTGGAAACTGTGTGAGTGTGCTAAGAGGGAAGTGGCAGCTGAGGGTCACCAGAGTGCAGCACTGGACTCGAAGGTTTTAAGTTGACCTTCAGGTGGGAAGACATTATACTGCAGAAAGTTGGCCAGGCAGTGCTGCTTTTGAGTTGTTCTTCATATCAGACACAAGGGACGTGTGTGGAGCTGAGAAGCCTTGGGATGTGGACGCACCAGAACCAAGACCTGGTCACATTGCAGAAGCCCTGTTAGATGTCTACGTAGGTCTGAAGATTCATGCTCTGGAGTCTGAGTCTTTTGCAGCCACTTGCCTTTGTTTCCAGCTGTGTTAGAGTTGCAGCATCATCTGTAAGAAGAAAGTAAACCTGTCTTCATTTGCATCAGCAGCTAAAGCAAGCCAAGATTTGGGGAAGTAGA
The DNA here is from genome assembly GCF_964273445.1 of Streptopelia decaocto. Lineage (NCBI taxonomy): Eukaryota > Metazoa > Chordata > Aves > Columbiformes > Columbidae > Streptopelia > Streptopelia decaocto. The sequence goes on along the minus strand of NC_138658.1, from coordinate 53,740,734 downwards.
ATTTGCATTTATTACCAGTCCTGACTGCTGTCAGTGCAGAAAACTCTAAATAAGTATTCTTTTTAATGTTCTGCTTTTTCTTTCTCCGTAATGCTGCCTGCATGTGTGTGCCCATAATAATAAGGATCACCTGTGATTTTCTTTAATTCTCTTTTTTTACAGTATCTTCTCAAATTGATTAAATCATTCCTCATTCTTGCTGCTGCCCTTTTTTTTAGTGCTTTCCAAGCACTAAAATAAATGCTCATCCTTTGTCCAGGTCTCAGTCACAGAAAAAAAAAACCCAAACCTTAAGAAACAGAAAACAGTAATATAGCAGAATACAGTAGTAGTAAAATTAACCTCATTGGGAGAGTCTTGCTCAGCTTTATAATGTTAAATCTTCCTTTTTTTATCAGCCCCAAATGTTTTGTGCATTAGACTATATTGTAGCTTCTTAGCTAGATCTTGCCAGAGCTGCAGTTTATATTATAAAAGATTACAAGCTATTTCCAGCAATTCAGAGAGACACCAAGTCTTGAATTACAAGATCCAGGCACTGCCGTCTATTTGAAGGCTTTTCAGAAACAGGTGTGAAAGCTCATCTGGAGAGGATGTGAATGGAAATTCTCTTTTGCTGAGGAACTGTGGTTCTGCAGAGATGTGTTACGCTTATTTACTGCCCTTCAGCCTGACTTTTGGACAAGTCTCTGGAAACATGGTGTGGGCAAGTCACAGCTCCATCTGGCTGGAGCTCTTTTCTCTTTCTAAATACCTCTCTCTCTTGCTGTTTTATAATGTGGAGCAGGAATATAATGTCAGGCAGGACTGTTGATTGCAGGTGTGAAACTGCAGAAGCACCACTAGAACCACAAGTCATTGCAGCCTGTTAACATTACTCTGGAAGCTGGGCATAGGTCACAGTCCAGCAGCTCGAGAGCTCTGCCTCCTGGAAGATCTCCCCTCAAAGCTGAGTTTGGCATGGGCATGGGTAACCCTTACTTCAGCATGCTTGAGCAAGACTGTGAGCTGCATGGGAGGCTACCAAAGAATGTAGGAGGGAAGCCATAAAAGGATCTGATATGTTTAAGCTCTCCTAGGACTGAAAATACTTATTTGTTGGAAAAAAAAAAAAAAAGAAAAAAAGCAACAACCCTCTCCACCTAAACATGGAAAACAACCACTTGTTGATTTTTTTTTCATAGCTTGTCTGATGGTGTGTCTGTGCAATCCATAATCCCAAGCCCATTTCTTTTCTTGCCATGTTCCATGCTTAGGCCCCGAGCACACAGCAAAAGGAAGGTGAGTATAAAAGTAGTTCATGCCAAGCAGACCTGGTGGTGGAGGATGTGCTCACTGGTGGCTCTCCTCCACCCACCTCACTGCTTTAATCACATGCACCCAGCTGATCTGCCTGTCTTTGAGAGTTCCTTTCTGGGAACTTGTACTCACCTGCACAGAGGACCTCCAGCACCAGCAGCTTCCCAGCTTAAAAGGAAACAGCATGATGTGGAGTGTGACAGCTTCTGTCACCTGTCAAACACCAGCCGACTGCCACTGCAGGTTGTTTTCTCATGACATGGCATGTGGAGAAGAGACCTTCAGAGTGAACAGGGCTCTGCTTTTCCAGAAAGTTTCATTTACTTCCTGAGCATCTACTTTGGATGAGTTTGTGCTGATTTTGTACTCTTGAACTGTGTGTGTAGTTGATGGACGAAGTTTTTGTTTTGTACTCCTCAAAGCAAGGTATATATTCTGCAGCTGCCTCAAAAGAATTTGCCTCTGGTTCAGGCCATACAGAAGGAGACTTAAAAATCACGAAAGTGGGAAAACTCCCTAGCAGAGCAGATTGCATAGAGCAAGTGTATTGAGATGTATGCATTGTCAGTCTCTTGCACTTTGACAGAATTTCATGTGAAAAAGAGTTAAAACTGCTGAAATAGCCAAACCCCATGGAACAACCAGTGGGAATAACACTGACTGGGAGAAGGAAAAGAGCAGAAAAGATGCTCAAAGTGTTTTAAAAACCACTTTGTCTCTAGCTGGGTATAGATTTTCACATTAAAAAATGAAACGTTCAGATGGCCTGCTCTGTTGCTGGCTGCGGGCACAAATGGAAGAACACAAAAGGCTTCCAGACTGTCTCCTTTGCTAGGCTTAGACTTATTGAGAAAAATCTGCTGGAAGGCATTTCCTTTTTTCCTTCCCTTTTTTTACCTTCTGGTTTTCAGAGAGGGAACTTGAATGTTGTCCAAAAAGAGAAGCTTCTTGTTTTATAAATACAACTAGAGAGTACGATGTTTGGGTCTCAGTTTGATTTCACTGGCTACTTTATCTTGTGCTTGTATTTAAATACTTAATTGTTTTTCTCCATTTATGAGACTTCAAAGTACAAGTGAATTAATGTGGCAATAACCTTTGTATTTTAATGCATGTGTTAGCAGAGCCTTATTCAGAAAGCAGAAATCTGAGTAGTGGAAACAGTGTAGCATTACACTGTTATCAGGTGAACTTCAGCCTTTCCGTTCTGTTCCAGGCTGAATTTGTATTCAGAGATTAAATGTTCTGTAAAATTGCTGAATGGCTTTTCAGCCTTTCTTGGTGTGTTTTTTTGTGAAGCCACATTTTAGAGAGTGGGGTGAATAGTGTTCTCAGCCTGCAACCTGCCTGTTACTTTGTAAATTTGGACTATCATAAGTTCTTGCTTGTGTGAAGTACTGCGTATGTTTTGATGGTAATTCTTAATGCCTTGGAGCAGTGGAATGAAGTTAGATGCAAAATGGGAGCTGGGTTTGTCCATCTCTTGTGAAGATGGCTGTAAAGTAGTTGAACCATCAGCCTGCCATGTTAGGAATGTGACAGAATATTTTTTTCCAAATTATTAGCCTGATTTAGTTGTATATGCTCATAGGGTGGTGTGTTTTTTTGGTTTTGTTTTGTTTTTTAATTTGCTTGAAAGCACAAGACTGTTGTAAGGGAAGTGAGCTCTAGGCTAATGTGTACCCTGGGATTAAGTCAGGCTTTGAGCAGAGCTAACGTCTTCAGTGTGTACACAGTGGATTAGGAGTTTGCAGTGATTCAATGAACAGAAATGCAGTTTTTAGCATCAATAGGACATTGCAAATTAGTGGTGTTTCTGTAAATAACATAATCTGATTTTGATGTACCAGGTTTTCTTTGCCTCATTCCCTACATGACAGAACCAATCTTTTCTTAACCAACATGGATATGTAAACCTCTTCAAGATGGTTAAGAACTGTGGCGAAGAACCAAGTGAAATCACAAGTGAGGAAACTTACTTTTTTTCCTGATTCTGTTGCCATTATGTTATTTCTTTACCTGATGTATGCCAGCTTTTTTAGATTAGAAACTTATATTTGAGCTCAACTTGGTATGGTGGATACTTTTCAGTAAAATGTTACCTGTGCTAGATCAACTGAAAACAATTACATGTATTGCTCAGTGTTAAAACTTTGCTTAAAGTTGTATAGTCTGTGAGCAAAATATCAATTTTAATTTGTTCTGATCATTCCTTTGTCAGGAGGGAGCATCCACTTCTGCTGACATCTAATCTGAATGTTTGAAAGTATGGTTTCCTGACAGAAGAGTGCATTATATTTTTTTAACAGCAGATCTTTATGAAGTGTGCCATCAGTGGTGATTTTGGAAAGATGAGAAAGGATCCACTGTGGGGCAATTCAGTGAAACTGAAAATGTAAGTTCTGTGCCATTACTACTTTTTTTTTCCAGTCAACAGCATGTCAATATATGTGTGTGTGTGTGTTTTTTAAAGCCAGAAGATTCGAGTGAACATTACATTTATGTAGTCTGACATTAAAAAATTGTTTAGAAACCCCCAAAAGCAAACCAAAACAAAAAAAAACCAGCTTCAAACCCAACCTCTTATATATAGAAAGAGAGTAAATTTCCTTAAATTCATCAGAGAAATTTGAAGATACATACAAATAGGGCAGCTTTGGTCATATTGGTTGAATGTGGCATTGTGTCAAGGCTGGAGACTTCCTTTGTCCTTGAAAAAGGAAGAATAACTTATTTGTCATTTGAACTTGATCACAGTTAAACCAAAAATGTCCCATGCTGCTGAATGCTTTTAGTGAAGCTTGAATAGTGGTTAGAGTGTTTTTCTTGTCTGTTTTCTTAAAAAATAAGTTATCATGACTTTGAAAAACTATCTTTACTGCTGATTGTTTCCTAATGCAGTATCCCTGATTAAAAGAGCTTTGGGAATACTTTTGATATCAACTACCTAACTCACTTTAAAAGTACTTTAGTATATTTCCTCCTTTATTCTTTGTGTTCTGTCTCTTGAATACTACCTGTTTCTTTTTGACACATCTTGAAAATGCCGGCTACCATGTGTGATTTCTAAGAAGACGTCCCAGTGTGAAAGACATATGAGATGTGTCAGGCTTTAATCAGATCTTTATTCAGCAACTGCATATACATTTTCATATTACACTGGAAACAAAATAACAATGCGTGTCTTTAGCCTGAGACTTATGTTGCTTTTCCAGTAATTTTAGAACAATCAGGTGGTGCCTAATATTGGTTTATAGTAGCTTTTGTTTGATTTTGTAAAAATACAATTCTTAGAAGATAATAAAATATTTCAGTTGGAACGTGTACGTTTTAGCCTGATTTTAGAAAATGTATTTGTAGGCTGATTTTTTAAAATTTCTTCAAAGTTCTAGAAGAATTATTCACAGCAGGCTTGCTGCTATAACAGTACTGATTAGCAATGTGATGGCTTGTGTAGGACAAGTCTGTGTTAGTAATTATTTCCTAACATAAATGAAATCTTAGATCTTCTAAAAATAACAGGTTTGGTTTTGGAGGGTCTTGGGGATTTTTTTCTCCCTTAGATTTTTGTTTGGATGGTTTAAATGTTTTTAATTCTTTAGATTACGTGTCATAAGAAAAAGTAAACTTTGGATTTTTCTGAGGACAGCTTACAATTAAGTTTAAGTTAGAATTTATATTACCTATATTGGAGCCTGGAGGTTTTTTATTTTTATACATTTTTTTCTCTTTAATGTGAAGAGTCTGACCAGGATGACTATTATACTCCCACTATTTTGAATCAATATCTTCTGTGGACCATTGTGTTAATGAAAATAAAATGGAACCTTTTGGAATGTGTCTGCAAGGGAATTCCTTTGCAGTAAGTACAGTGATTTAAATTCACTGCTTTATGGAAGAATTTTCTTATATATTTTCTGAGAACTGTAATACTTCATCAATTGGTTTATCAGTTTAAGTATGAGAGTGCAAAAATGGAGAGAAGAGGAAAAAAAACTTGCATATTTTTCCTCTCTGTATAACTGCCAGACACTTTGTAATTATTGGAAACATCGGTCATCTTTCTTTCTTTTTCTCTTTCTTTCCTTCTTTCTGTCTTCCCTCCCGCCCCTCCCCCCCCCCCCCCCCGAGGGAATTACAAAAACATTCTCAGAACTAGTTTATGAAACGATAGTTCATAGTTGAGTCTTGTTAGTAAGATGCTGGGAGGCTTGACATCTTGGTCCATCCTCTTGCTGTGCCAGGTCATATGTGCATATTTTTATACATATGCTTGGTTGTTGTAGTTAAATTACATTGGGAGGAGATCCTTAATGTCAGGAGATGTGTGTTTCTGAAGAACTGTAAGTGAGGAGGTGCTCATGGATTTTGTTTTGCTTAGCTTTTAAAGGTGAAGTTGAGGCTGCCACAGGAGTGTTGTTTTTCATCAGTGCTGAAATGAAACAGCTGTTTGTCCTAATTGGATGTGTGTCAAACAGCAATACCCAGAACTGAACAGTGAACCTCCAAGTATATTGCAGCCTCTGGTTACTTGTATAGAATTCCCTATCAGTGTGTTCAGCACAGCCCTGCTCTTCTAAATCATTATGTTACTACAACTCCATTTTCATCTTGAAACAACCCTCATCCATAGCAAACTACAGATTGATTCATACTATGTTATCCAGAACCAAGGAATATAGCTGACCTGCAAGTCTGGCTGTTGGGTTGTTCATAGTTATTTCTTCTTTCATACTAAACTGATTTTCAAAAAGAGAAACTTGAGATCTGAAAAGGCAAGTCCCTAGATAAAATCCTCTGTGAAGTTCAGGGTGTGCTCTTAAAAGCAAATGAAAATTGTTCCTTTCATTTGAATGTGTGTTATCTCTTATGTGATACAGTACAGTGTGCTTTGTGTGTGCACAGGCATCTATTTTTATCTTCTGTTGACATTAACAAGCACAATAAAAGTAGATACTGCCCAGGAATTGGTCCAGGCATTTCATTGAAAATATTGTGGTAAACTAAGGAGATTCTGCCAAAATACCTGTTTGCGATACCGACCATAGTAAATACGTTATTTAAATGAAATCGCGGGCAATGCTGATCTATCTTTTTGATAGGTTTAACAATTTCTACAATTTTACGAAGCCTTTACGAAGAGATGGGATAAAATGTGGATCTGTGCATTGCCTTAGCATACGTAGATGTACTGGGAGTCACCAAGGTTTTGGCCTGTGTGTAAGTTCCGAGGTGACCGATGTCTTTTACTTTCTGCCTTATTTTCTCTTCTGTGATTAATTGCGATAAACAGTTTAGGCCTCAATAATCCTGAAGCAATGCACTGTAAATTTGCCGAATGAGATTCATGCAGACTGAAGTGCATGGCTTCGTTAGGTCATTAGAGTAAGCCATCCTAATATATAGTGGAATACACAGTCTAATTCAGGAAATACGTTGGGAAGGGACTATCGCATAGTGAGGTTAGGCAATTGATTGATAGAAGTCTGAGCTACAGAGCACGTCTTTTCAGCAGCGTGTCCTTTCGGGTTTGTCATTATAAGAGATTTGGATTAAAGCATTGGCAACACTTGGAGTTTTCTGCTGAAAGGCTATCAGTGTTCAGTGACATCAAGGTGCATGAACACCTTTCTCTCTTGCAGGATCTTTGTTGCTGAACCTGTTTTAGTGACGAACAATCGCATTTTTTAGCACTGACACGTTGTGTGAAGCTAGGTCTCAACCTGTTTTACTGGCTGGAGGATGAATCAGTTAGAAATACAGGGTTGAAAAACATGATTTGCTATAACTTTTTTAAAAAATTGTTTTGTTTGAATACTTTGTGACAATAAGGAATGGTATAAGGATGGTTAATCAGAGGGGTGAGCCAAAAAAAGTGTAATGAGAAAAAGAGCTGCAATTGTCCTGACTCAGTCTGGCTAACTAGTATCTTCCACTGTCATTTCTCCTTTATTTTTGGAAGTCCATATCTTCCTTTTCCTCTGTGTTGTTTTCTTTGTTATGCATTTCAGATTTCCTTGACCTCTTATTGTTTCAGACATCTGTCTCATCTATCTAAGGTCCATATACATATGGTAGAAGCTCCTGGGATCCTGGAATTGTCTGTTTTTCTTACATAAATTTCTATGACTTTGGAATGCAAAGGTCCGCCCTCTTCTAAATTATACTTATCTTGGTTGCTGGAAGAGATTGCTAGAGAATACTGGGGAAGTGCTGGTCGAATCTGGCACCGATCTGGCATCGTCATTTGCATGCCAGTGATCCAGGGAGGGGAGGACTAAGTGAACTTGGAAGTGCTGCTTGATTTATCTGCACAGGTTTAATTGGTCATCACTACCAAAATAATCTTTATATAGAAACAAGTAATTTATTACCTACTCAGTAACTGTTATCACTAAATAGTGACTCTTTGCTGTAATTAACTTAAGATTCTCAGCCTTACCAGGGTTTCCTAGTCTTGTGAATAATTGTAAAAATTATAAATGTTTATTATGAGCAGCACTAGAACACACCAGAGCTTTGATGTTATTTGATTTAAAGAAAAAAGTGAGATCATACCATACTGTGTGCTTGTACTTCAATTAATAATTGCTTTCCTTTTCCACGCAAGATTAGTGCAGTGATTTCAGTTATTATAGGTGTCATAATGTTTTAACCAGACTTATTCGAAGGCTGTATGGCAGAAGTGAGGGGAGTTAGACAGAAGCCTCTTCTTGCTTTATGGCTTATAAAGTTGTAAAATATTTCTAACAATTAAAAAACCCACAGGGAGGCTGAGGTTGGAAGGCGATTTTGGAGGTCACAGAATCACAGAGTGTTAGGGATTGGAAGGGACCTCAAAAGATTATCTAGTCCAGTCCCCCATCTGGTTCAACCCACCCTCTTAAGCAGAGTTACCTGAAGGCGTTTGCCCTGGCCCATGTTTGGTCTGGTTTTGAGAATCTGCATTGTTGGAGACATTGCAACGTCTCTGAGCAATGTACACCATTGTTTGAACATTGAATAACCTCAGCTGTTCCCTCTGAAAAAATTGGGGGTTGTAGGATAAGTCTTGAAGGACTTCTGGAAGATTTTGAGATGTCTGTTATGTTTTCCAGTACTTTAGTAGAGGAGCAATATTTCTGAATTTTAACAGAATATAAGCATGCCATAATGTTAACTGGTCATCAGTAGGTGTTAGCAGGGGAATATTTGTGAACTGGCTGCCTTATATTGCTTCCCTTTCTGTGGTTGTTTTTGTTTTGTTTTGTTTTTCTTTTAAACTCCATTTTATTTGTTCTCTCTTCCAGACACAGATTCAATATCTAGTTAGTTGGAAAATGAGGCTGCTATTTAGCTGTCGGCCATTTGAAAATAAGGCAGCCTTCTAGAAAATACTTTCCTGGATGATTATGTATTTTTTTGATCTTTTAGCTATCTAAATAGGAGACATGGAGATGCGACTGTGTATTTTATTAAAATTTCTCTGTTCTCTTTTTTCCAGGTCTGCTATTTCTGTTATACGTATCCCAGTTACGAGAGGTTTTTTGTGATTTCTGAGCCTGGTGCTGTCAGCCTCATGTGAACAAACTAAAACAAAAAGCAAGCTGATTTTTAGAAAACAAAATGCCACGAAGAAGGAAAACTGGTGGGAGTCCTTCTTTGAAGAATGGCAATTCTGACAGAACTGCTGTTGCTGTATCCCAAGGGGACGCAAGTTGCTCAGTGTCACAAGCAGTGCGTAGTGTCAATAAGGAAGAGCTCTTCAACAGCATGTCAGAGATGTTTTCTGACCTAGATCCTGGCGTGGTTTATATGGTTCTGTCTGAATGTGATTTTAAAGGTAAATAATGTGCAGTTTGCATTACAGTTTTGTTCCGTACTCAGACAGCTCTTAACTAGGGCGACTCCAGAAAAGTTGATGTGGGTGTTGCAAGTGTATTTGTGAGTTTAGCTTTTAATGAATAGGTGAGTCATAATATTTTGAAATTTTATGTCTCTTCACATGCAAGGTTTTCCCGTTTGACAATGTTTCTGTGAGGCTGGTGTAATCTGCAGTAGCAGTGTGCTCCATAAATGGAGGTACCGTTTAAGTGTCTTTTTCTGTGACATAGTGCAGGCGGTTGGAGAGTTGTGAGGAGAATCTGTTTTTTCCAATTAGTTTCTGTGCCATATCTGCTAGGTGCATAAACTGTTTCTGCAGGAGAGGTATTTTATGTTCTAGATCACTTTTTTTTGTTGTTTTAAGACAGTAGTGCACAGTATGTGGTCCTGGCAGCATTTACTTTTCCTTAAATACCTAAATTGAGATTTTGTGTTACTTTCTATTAGTTTTTGCAGGATAAATTCTGTTTATCATGTTGAATTCTCTGTGTTTCTCCCCTCTATTCTGCCGAGCTACATACCCACCTCTCCTGGCAGACTGTTTTAACATCTGTGCCCAGTCCTTCCCATGCTTTTTTGGTTTTGAAATTCTATTGACAAGTTCATTCACTTATAATAAAAGTAACGGATGATATGCTGGATAGCATCATCTGAGGAGTTACTTGGCAGGAGAACAAGTCACATATGAAGCATTTAAATCAGTCTGTATTCTTAAGATCATGTCATTAGCTGAGATTTTTCTAAGACTATTTGCAAAGAAGGTGGAGTTAAGCATTTTTTAATATGTATGAAAGCTAGGCAGCTGTTGAAAGGACTGCTTTTATTGCTGTTCTTACCTAAATTGTTCGTTTGTTGCTATGATGTTATTCCTTTTAAAATTGAAATCGATGGCATTACTGATTCATGCTTCAAACTCTTCATAAGATTTACCTCTATCGAAATAATGGATTTATCTAGAAGCTTATTGGAGAATTCATTAATCACGCTGAGTTCATTATTGTGTTGTACTTTTAACAATAGTTTACAAATTGAAAAATCAGCATTTTTTCATATGAGTAGCAAGTTCCTCTCATATAGTGGACAAGATGGAAGAACAAGGAAGATTTTATTTAACGTGTGCAGAAAAAGTTGCACTCCAATGGGCTTAGAATATTTGCTACACTGTCTTTTGGAAAACAGCAGCTTAGCTTTAGGGCTTGGATGATACTTAAGCCAGGTTTTCTTTTTGTTCATGTGGATCACAGGCAACTTAAACTCCATTTAGTGGCTTTACAAAGAATTAATGCAGGTGCTGGATTTTTCAGTCTGTATTAGGTATGACATTTTCAATTGGGCCTAGCCACGATGAGCATCTTTTGCATACTTTTATATCTTTAGTCCTCAGTAGCATTTTTCAGTTGATGTTACACTATTTCACCTATATGAGTTACGTTAGAAATAAGTATCCATTTAAATACCCAGTTCTGATTTTTTTTTTCTAGTTAAACTTTAAAATTTTAGACACTGTTTCCGTAGTAATTTTTATGCTTCTTAGGTTATTATTTTGTAATGTGTCTCTATTGGGTTCTGTCTTTACCTCTAGTAAGAAATGAATCAAGGGAGTTGCAGAAGATGTGTTAAAGGATGAAGTGGTGAACTGTCTTTTGGTTGTCTGTTTAGGTGTGATCAATACTCCTTCATGTAAAACATTGCATTCAGATCAGCTTGTGTTTGTTCACTTGACCATGCTTTATTCTCTTTACTTTATTCAACAGTAGAGAACGCTATGGATGATTTGCTAGAGCTGTCCACCCATGCCAAAGGAGTCGCATCTTCAAAAACCTTGGGTTTGGGTTCAGTAGCATCACTAGCTCTTGTTAATCAGCAAAGATCTGTTGTAAATGAAAGAATGGGGGAAAATGCTGCAGAACAAAGTAATTCTGAAGAAGAAAAAGAAAAGATCCTGTCACCTGATGTGCAGCTGACTGAAGAACTGGATTCCTTAATAGAAAATGCCTTGCAGAGATACACCTTGAGTGATGAATTGTCCAATTCTGCAAATGACCAAATAGTACATGAGTACTCTGTGGAACACGATGGCTTTAAAGGATTTCCTGAGTGGGAAAAATCTGATTCAGGGTGCAATGTCGTACTTTTTCCACAGCAAATAGGGACAAATAATGAGGTTTTAGAAAAAATTCGCTGTTCTCAGCCACCGGTGGGTCAGCTGAGCATCCACACGTACTCACCAACTGCATCAGATGCTTTTGCACAGATATTGGAAGATTCTGATTCATCAGAAGTACATGTTCAACATGATTTAGCTTCAGAAGTCTATAAACAATTGAATGGAGAAATACCATGTGGAAGTTCTGAACAGACACAAGATACTGGTTTGGATCAACAAACTGTGACTGCTGCTTCTGGTGAGTCCTCCAAAAGGTCTCTGGAATGTGGAGTAGCTGTCACTGGAAATCTGAATTCAGGGTGCCTGGAACAGCACGAAGAAGTAGTGACTGCCTTTAACAGCCACCAGAGCACTTCTCTTCCAGAGGCATGTGACTCTCTTGAAATGCCCAGTTTCAAAACACCAAAACCTACAGATTTTCAGCAAACTCAGCAGGGTTGTAACTTAAATTTTTCTACACCGTCATGTCAACCTCAACAACACTGGAATCTCATGGCTCCCGTGTTTTATCCATCCACTGGAAGTCACAGCTTTGTAACTCCTGTGGCTGCCAGTCTAGGGCAATGGAGACCTGTTTCAGAGTATAAGAGTTTGGAAAATGGACTTTCTTTTTCCTCTCCAGTGGTTTCATATGCCTGGGATAGCAAGCCTTCTCTGAAGGTATGGGGAAATCAAGATAGAAACTCAAAATTGAACCTCTCGCAAGCACAGCAGCCACCTGTTTGTCACATGATGAGAAAAAAGATGCACCTTATAGGTCAAGTACTTGTTCTTCTCAGAGGTGTTCCAGGATCAGGAAAATCATATTTGGCAAGGTAGAACATTTATATTGTGAGCTTCTAAAAGAAATTGCTTAATTGTGTGCAGGATGTAGTGCAGGCAAAGACAATTTTCTGACACGCGTAAATAGTTAGGCTTATGCCTTAATTGCCGGTTACGTGGTATGTGCAGCAAGATGAGTAATAGTAGCAGAGAGCTGAGTTGCTCGCAGCTCTGGCACCTCTAGTAGAAACTGAAACAGAAGGCGTTAGTTCTGACTTCTGTCACTGACCAAAGGAGTTTTATGTCAGCAGAGGGTCACTGCAGTAGTGTTAGGTCTGACATGTTCTTCCAGTCCCTGTTTGTTTTGGGTGTTTCCCTCCAATAACATGGATGGAAATAGGCCAGCTCTTTAGAGGCAGAAATTCCCCTTCCACTGTTGGGATTCCTTTGTGTAAGTAGTACATGCGGAGCTTCTTGGGTTGAATTCTTGATTTCATTTCTAAGTCTCCAAAAGCCTAGATTGAGCTTAGACTACTTTGGTTTGCACCTGAAATATTTAGTGCAATTAAGGCTGTATGCGTATTTGTCAGCATGAAAGTATGTCATTAGATGTAAATGGAAAAATACCTTTCTTGGTGTTTTGAAATGAGATTTGTAGGGAACCTCTGTCAGGTCTTTCCCCTAGATATTCTCAGCCTTTGGAAATGGAGCAGAATTATTATACATCATCTTTGCTTTGAGGGTTATTTTTTTCTCTTGCCTAAATTTACTGCTTCCATTCCAAATAATCTTGATTTTGTGCAAGAAACTGAATATATCTATGTGTGGTAGCAGATATTGGGGTGGGGAGGAGAACAGGTAAATGTTATTTACTTCTTGATCTTTCACAGGACTTTGCTTGAGGATAACCCAGGTGGAATAATTCTTAGTACTGATGATTACTTTTCTAAACATGGACAATACCATTATGACCCTGATTGCTTAGGGGAAGCACATGAGTGGAACAGGAAACGAGGTGAGAAATAAATAAGGGATTAGCTTGCTTGTTTACAGTTCAGTGCTTGTGTACTGTGCAAAAAAGCTGCCTGTCTTGTAATGCCTGTGTCACAGGACAAGCATTTATCCCATCATAGAAGTATTTGTTAATATGTGTGTGGAAAAAATGTGAGCACAAACTCAGAAGTCATCTGTCCATTGTGTGTTTTGCAATTAGAAGTGCCTGTGTCTTTGTCAAAAGATTGTTTTATCCTCAGATTTCATCTTGGTATGTATTTTGGTTTGTGTCCCATTTCTGGAGTGGTAATCTGTATGTCTGTACCATCTCCTAGAAATACTTCTTCTGAGATGAGCCATCATATATGCATATGCAATAAGTAATGAGGATGTTGTTGCAAATAACGTGCAGCTATTTTCCTGCTCTTGATTACTTTTTGCTCTTGAGCGCTAAATTGTTGGCAAATCTAAAACAAAATTCTAAGAGCAAGACAGAATAAACTTTTTTTTTTTTTCATAATTGGTATATTTCTTGACAATGGCTTCCCCCAAGTTCACCATGGAACAACTCCTTTTAAGCTTTATTTGCTAAATTTGAACCATGATCACTTTTCTACTAGCAAATTTCTAACCAGTGGAGAAATGGGTTATAAGAAATGTGTGATTCAACGATAATTTTAATTGTTCAGACATGTCGTAGCATAGCTACAAAAACATGGTGCTGTATCTTAAAGCTAATGATTCTAAACATTTCATTACTGTGTATTTAAATTACAATAATTGTTTTGATTTTTCGTATTTTATCCAGTTTACAGAGTGGACTAATCTTAAGACTGTTATAAAGCCAAGAATTTTGTATGCAACAAAGAAGTCCACTTTAAGGTGATCATGTAGTTTTTTTTTTTTTTAGTTTAATTTGCTGATTGATTAGTCATCTTGGTACATTTTACATCTTCATTTTCATTCCTTGATTATCATATATGCATTAATTCAAAAGAATAATGCTATGTCTCAGTACCTTTACATGTGAAGGGGGAAGTTCTGAAATAAATGAGGGCCTTGAAATGGATCAAGCTGTGGCAAGAGTTCTTACACAATGCTTAATTATTATGGGTTATCTACTTTAAAAATATTACAAATTTAGAGAATTAGTCTAAACATTACATGTCCACCCTATCATAATTAAATTAACTATATTGCATTCTCTTGTACATGTATGTCTTTCAGCCAAAGAAGCATTTGAAATGAGAATCTCACCTATAATAATAGACAACACAAACATACAAGCATGGGAGATGAAGCCTTATGTTACGTTGGTTAGTATTACAATTTGATCGATGTGAAAAGGGTTTATTGGCCAGCATGGCGACAACATATGTTTTAAAATGAGATTATCTTTCTCAGTCTAGCTGTTATTCCACAAGGAAGTCTGGAATAAAAATAAGTGTTACATGGAATCATATTACCCAGTGTCATATTCTGTGCACATCTGAGTATTGACCCAGCCTAGATTCCAACTGACAAAGCCAAGTGCTATGCACTTGGGAGCAAAAATAAATATTGTTGAGGAAGCTGAATTCTGTTTCTATTTTATATGAGCAGTAACATCCTAAGCTACTTTTAAAATACAACCATTACTACTTAATAAGAGTAATGTTTGATGCTCTGTGAAACTTGAAAACTCAGTTTCATCGTAAGTGTGACCTAGAGGCAGACACCAGCTGACCAGTTGGAGGGCTAGAGTTATCAAATGTTGCTAGCTTGCTTGAAGTTATGCAGATCTACTTAATTTTTATTGAAGTGATGTAATGAAAGTAATGCACCTGCACGGTTTTATGTTAGTAGTGTGGTGCTTTTATTTAGTGACTAAAAGTGACCAGCTTTTATTTAGTACTAAGGAAATGCAACCTACGTTTAACTTCCAAAGTTATGTTTAATGCTTTGAATAACTTGGTGAATTCTGTTATAGGTTTCTCATACTCCAGTTTTCTGGAGCTTTTCACTTTCTCACTTAATTGCTTCTGAATGGGCATCACCACTTCTAGACTCAAGCTCTTATTTTGCTGTTGATCATTCATCATTTTGGTTAATAGTTTTAATATTAATGCTTACAGAACTGCATTATTTTATAAAATTGGTTCTGATTAACAAATAATATATTGGAAGAAATGTTATAAACTACACGTGGGATTTCTGCTACTGTGGCATATAAGCACACCAGGGAGTGTAGTACGTAGAACTGACAGCTTTTGAGCAGATGCGCTACATATGCTGCGTGTGGTAATGGGGTAGTGAACAGTGGGACTTAACACAGATAATTTTTATTAATAAAAATTTTATTTTATTATCTTTGCATTTATTAACAATTGTCAGATTATCGATTCTTTCGTAAATTAAATCCTTGATTTTGCTGTATACTGAAATAAATATGCAACAGAATTTCTTTCAGGAAGCGCAGGGCTTGGTAAGGTGATAACATTTTTTTCTGACAATGGGAACAGGTAGAAATAGCACAGTACTCGTGGTGTTTCTCCTGATTAGACTTTGGGCTCCTTTTCTGGCATGATGAGACTAGACCACGTAAGGACCATTCACTTGCCACCCGTTCAGGTTTCCCATATGGCAGGACGGCTGTGACAAGAGCTGTGTGAATGTGACTGGATTGTTGTTTTGGAGCTGGCTCATATCTGGTCAGCTCTGTGCGTAAGCAGTGAACTTTTCTGTCTTGGAGAGGAAGTGGAGGTGTGTATACTGTACCTGCAAAGAGATGTTCTTGAGTCTTGACTCAGAGGAGGTGGGACATTTAAAGGGATGATATAAGTGATTTTTTTTTTTCCTGCGATCATTTCATTTTACAGTAAGAGATGCATATACATGTTTTTTAAAATCTCCGTTTATATAATCAGAAGTGAAACTGAACAAAAAATTGTTATTCCAAATGTTTAATTGATTTTGAAAAATACAAATAAACAGCTTTAAAGAAGCAAGCTATAATACATGTTGTGTGCTTTTTCATAGAAATATGAAGTGGGTGATTTGGCTTGTTCTGTTTTGTATCTGCTTTATTCAGGCTCAGCAGTTCAAATACAAAGTCATGTTCCGAGAACCAGACACTTGGTGGAAGTTTAAACCAAAAGAACTTGAAAGGTAAGAATGTAAAAGAAAATGTCATATTAGATTGTATATCTTTCACAGTCTATAAAATATTATTTTTAAAAAGTGGCTGGTGACGTAGGAAGAAATCAGTCAAGATTTTGTGATAATAAGTAGCTTTTAAATTTTTTTTTCTACAGTATTAACTTTTGTGGGATATCATGTGTATTATGTGGGTTTTTTTCTGTCACTTTGTTCTAATTACATACAAAAGATACTATTAGCAATAGATATTATGTGATGTTTTAATTATTGCAATTCGTCTATGTTTAATGTACAGTGACTGCTCCTTTGAGTTCCTGAGGTTGCAAAAATGAAGTCAGTTTGGGGCAGTTTTTACATCCAGCCTGTCTGTTGCCTTATTTGAAATGCTTCTGCTGTCACTGAGTTTAAGGCAATCAGCACCTCATGGCCCAAGAGGCACAAACCCTTGTGCATCACCGTTGTTGTTGTTTACTTCTTTAGCAGGGCCATCTATAAAGTCATAGAGCCATTACTTAGAGCCAAAATAGGCAAGATGTAACCCCTGTGTAAGTGAGTAATAAGGTAGCTAGAAACTTGGCTGGATGCCAGGTACAAAGGGGTTGATGAGTGATTCAGAGTTCAAGAGGATTTATTTTAGGATTAATACTAGGGCCACTGTTATTTAATGTCCTTTTTATGACTTAGATGTTGGGACAGAGTGCACTCGCAGCAGATTTGCAGACGATACTGGTTTGAAAGAGTAGTTTGTTCAGCCTTAAGAAAAGAAGCTTAAGGAAGGATCATATTTTTGTCTCCAGCTACCTTGTGAGAGGTTATAGAGACTAAAACAATCTCTTCTGAGAATTGTGCAGGGATAAGACAAAACAAATGTAAGCAAGTCAGAACTTTGGAAGTTTTGATTGCATAAAGGAAAAAAACAAAACAAAACAAAAAACCCCACCACAAACAAACCAAAGAAAACCAAACAAAAAAACCTCCAAACCAAGCAAACTAAACCACCACCAACATCAAAACACATACACACACACAAAACAACAAACAATAAACCTCAACAAAATAAAACAAAACTGAGGATGGTCAGACACTGGAAGAGTTCGCCCAGAGAGTCTGTAGACTTTGTCATTGATGATGTTCAGAGCTTAACAAGACAAAGCTCTGGGCAACCTGATCTAGCTGAACCTCCTCTGAATAGGAGGTTGGACTAGGTGACTTCCAGAGGTCTCTTCCAATGTAAGTTTTTCTGTGATTTCTTAATATATGTTGTCATCTGAATTTACATGCTTAGCTTTCAAATTCAAAAGGCTGCCCACTGTTCAAGGAAGCTTATTTTATTTCCTAACACAGAACTTAAACCTTCAATTTCTGTTTCGCCATCCTTGACAGTGTTCACTTGTTCTAGGTGGAACTGCTGCAGAGCACATTGCTAGTTAGCGTTTAACAGTCAGTGAAAATTTCTAGCCAGAGTATCCACAACAATAGGTGAATAGGAGGCTCAAAGAGTTCTTCGTTTAGCAAAACCAGAGGAGGAAGACTGAATTCAGAAATCTTCCATAACTAGTTTCGTATCCTGCATCACTGGCAGGATCTGATGTGGTGTGTTTCTGAAACTTATTATTTGAAAAAGATGCATTATTGGTACAGTTCTAGATTTTAGTATATTAAGCAAAACATCCTATTGCAAAGCAGGGCCACCAGGTGGGGTGGAGAAGTGGAGCAGTGATTTGCCTGAGATACCCTGTTTGGAATGCCTTGGGGCACTGATACAGAAGGAACTGCTGTTTCACAGCTTTTACTTTGGCTCCCTGAATTCTCTGATTAGTCTTGCTGTAAACTTATTATCATTAAATTATTACTAAATTATTCTATTATCTTATTGTAATATACAAGTCTGAAATGTTGGTGTTTGGGTTTTTTTTTTTAATTCATAGACGAAACATTCATGGTGTATCCAAAGAAAAGATAAAAAAAATGTTGGAACGATATGAACGCTGTCTTACTGTTAGTTCAATATTGGATTCTTCAGTCCCAGACAAATCAGAAGCTGCTGGCTGGAGTGAAGATCCTGGTCAGGATGAAAGCCAAAGGTTTGATTCATTTACTAGTTTTGTAGGCTCAAATGAAAGGCTTCGTAGCAACGGAACCTGGATAATGCTGTTGAACAGTGAATGTGTTAAAAAAATTAGTTAAATAATAAAAAGAAATACACCGTATAGTTTTCTTAATTTTTAAGAGTTTCAGGATTTCTAGAAATGAGCAGTCAAGAGGTCTAGTCAACCTTTTGATGCTTTTTGGAAACCTCCCAGCACGGCTGCATGTTACTTTTCAGTAAGCCGATCTTGATTGGCTTTCCCTTGTCTTAGAAATGTGCTGTTGGATGTATGTTGTAGATAAAAAACACTTAAAATCTATAAAATGCTTTTCAGAAGAGCAAATTGTTATTTCTGAGTCTGTGTGTTGTTATTAGTTGATGTCTTTGTGGCAGAAGACCACACCTCAAGACTGCCTCTGACAAGAAAGAAAGAAGGGTGTTTGTAATAGGCGATTCCCTTCTGAGAGGGACAGAGGGCCCAATATGCAGAGCTGACCCTCATCATAGGAAAGTTTGTAGCCTACCCGGGGCCCGGATCAGGGATATCACCAGGGCACTCCCTGACTTGGTGCATGTGACAGACTACTACCCACTGCTGATCTTCCAGACAGATGGGGAGGAGGCTGCATCTCACAGTATGAGGGGAATAAAGAAAGACTTCAAGGCTCTGGGATGGATGGTGAAAGAGTCTGGAGCTCAAGTGATTTTCTCGTCACTCCTTCCATTTTTGGGTGACAACGTGGGATGGAATAGAAGAATTGGCTTCGAGACTGGTGCTACAGGCAGGGCTTCGGATTCTTTGATAATGGCTGGATTTATAAGACACCAGTCCACACAGTGATGCATGGGAATGGTTTATCCCGCAGGGGCAAAAGGATGCTGGGTCAGGAATTAGCAGGGCTCATTTGGAGAGCTTTAAACTAGACTTGAAGGGGGATGGGGTTCTAGGTGGGCTTGCATCAGTGGGGCAGCATTCTAGAATTGATGGGGACTGGGAGGCCTCCCATCCCCCTAGAGTGGAATCAGTATGCTCAGCTTGCTCACTGGAATGCTTGTACACCAGTGCACGCAGCATGGGGAATAAGCAGGAGGAGTTAGAAACATGTGTTCGGGCAGGAGATTATGATCTGGTGGCAATTATGGAGGCATGGTGGGACAGCTCACATGACTGGGACGTGGTCATGGATGGCTATGTCCTCTTCAGGAAAGACAGGACAGCCAGGCGAGGTGGTGGAGTTGCTCTTTACGTGAGAGAGCAACTACAGTGTATTGAGTACTGTCCGGGCACAGATGAGGAGCAAGTTAGAGTGTATGGGTGAGAATTAAGGGGCAGGCTGGCAGGGGATACACTGTTGTGGGTGTTTATTACAGGCCACCAGATCAAGGTCAGGAAGCTGATGAGGCCTTCTACAGGTAGCTGAGAGCAGCCTCACAATCACAGGCCCTGGCTGTCATGGGGGATTTTAACTTCCCTGATGTTTGCTGGAAGGACTATTCAGCCAGCCAGCCGCAGTCCAGGAGGTTCCTCCAGTGCGTTGAAGATAACTTTCTTATGCAAATAGTGGAGGAGCCGACCAGGAGAGGTGCACTGCTGGACCTCATCCTCACTAACAAGGAGGGTCTGGCTGAAGTGATAAAGATTGAGGGCTGCCTTGGTTGCAGCGACCATGAAATGGTGGAGTTTAGGATCTTGTGCGGCAGGAACAGAGTAGCAAGCAGAATTGCAAGCCTGGACTTCTGCGGGGCAAACTTTGGCCTTTTCAAGCAATTGGTAGGGGAAATCCCATGGGTGAGGCTGCTTGAAGGTAAAGGGGCCCAAGATAGTTGGTTAATATTCAGGGATTTCTTCTACCAAGCTCAAGATGAGAGCATCCCGACACATAGGAAGTCAAGGAAGGGAGCCAGGAGACCTGTGTGGCTAAACAGGGAACTGCTGGGTAAGCTCAAGTGGAAGAGGAGAGTTTACAGCTCATGGAAGGAGGGGCTGGCAGCTTGGGAAGAATATAAGGCTGTTGTTAGGGGATGTAGGGAGGCAACTAGGAAAGCTAAGGCCTCGTTAGAATTAAAGCTGGCAAGAGGGGTCAAGGACAACAGAAAGAGCTTTTTCAAATACATGGCAGATAAAACTAACACCAGAGGCAATGTAGGCCCACTGTTGAACGAGGTGGGTGCCCTGGTGACAGAAGATGCAGGGAAGGCAGAGTTACTGAATGCCTTCTTTGTTTCTGTCTACTCTGCCGGAGGCTGTCCTGAGGAGCCCCGTACCACTGAGGCCCCAGAGGAAGTCAGGACAATGGAGGAGTTTGCCTCGGTTGATGAGGACTGGGTTAAGGAACAATTACGCAATCTGAACATCCACAAATCCATGGGCCCAGATGGGATGCACCCACGGGTGCTGAGGGAGCTGGCTGAGGTCATTGCTGGGCCACTCTCCATCATCTTTGCCAATTCTTGGGAGACGGGAGAGGTGCCTGAGGACTGGAGGAAAGCACATGTCACTCTAGTCTTCAAAAAGGGCAAGAAGGAGGACCTGGCTAATTATAGACCGGTCAGCCTTACCTCCATCCCTGGGAAAGTAGTGGAACGACTTATCCTTGGTGCCATCTCAAGGCATATCAAGGATAAGAAGGTCATTAGGGGCAGTCAGCATGTCTTCACCAAGGGGAAGTCGTGCTTGACCAACCTCATAGCCTTTTATGAAGATACAATGAGGTGGATAGATGATGGTGGGGCGGTGGATGTGGTCTACCTTGACTTAAGTAAAGCATTTGACACAGTCTCCCACAGCATTCTCATAGCTAAACTGAGGAAGTGTGGTCTGGACAATCGGGTAGTGAGGTGGACTGCGAACTGGCTGAAGGAAAGAAGCCAGAGAGTCGTGGTCAATGGGGCAGAGTCCGCTTGGAGGCCTGTATCTAGTGGAGTGCCTCAAGGGTCAGTACTGTTCAATATATTCATCAATGTCTTGGATGAGGGAATAGAGTCAGCAGCAAGTTTGCTGATGACACCAAGCTGGGAGGAGTGGCTGACACACCAGAAGGCTGTGCTGCCATCCAGCGGGACCTGGACAGGCTGGAGAGCTGGGTGGGGAAAAATGTAATGAAATATAACAAGGGCAAATGTAGAGTCTTGCATCTGGGCAGGAACAACCCAAGTTTCCAGTATAAGTTGGGGAATGATTCATTAGAGAGCAGTGTAGGGGAGAGGGACCTGGGGATCCTGGTGGACAGCAGGATGACCATGAACCAGCACTGGGCCCTTGTGGCCAAGAGGGCCAGTGGCATCCTGGGGTGTATTAGAAGGCGTAGGTCAAGAGAGGTTCTCCTTCCTCTCTACTCTGCCCTGGTGAGACCACACCTGGAATATTGTGTCCGGTTCTGGGCTCCTCAGTTCAAGAAGGACAGGGAACTGCTGGAGAGAGTCCAGCATAGGGCAACCAAGATGATTAAGGGAGTGGAGCACCTCCCTTATGAAGAAAAACTGAGGGAGCTGGGTCTCTTTAGTTTGGAGAAGAGGAGACTGAGGCGTGACCTTATTAATGTTTACAAATATACAAAGGGTGAGTGTCATGAGGATGGAGCCAGGGTCTTCTCGGTGACAAACAATGGTAGGGCAAGGGGTAATGGGTTTAAGCTGGAACATAAGAGGTTCCACTTAAGCTTGAGAAGAAACTTCTGCTCAGTGAGGGTAACAGAGCACTGGAATAGGCTGCCCAGGGAGGTTGTGGAGTCTCCTACTCTGGAGACATTCAACACCCGCCTGGACACGTTCCTGTGTAACCTCATCTAGGTGTTCCTGCTCCAGCAGGGGGATTGGACTAGGTGATCTTTTGAGGTCCCTTCCAATCCCTAACATTCAGTGATTCTATAAGATGGATTTTGTGTGCAGTAGTAACAAATTATGTACTTGTTCTTGAGTATATTTAATTTAGACTTGTCTAGATTTATGTTGGCTGTATACACAACTCTTTTGTAGTGGCTAATCTGAATGATGCTCTATATGTATTATAATAATACATAGGAAATCAGATTTTATTGTAGTTATTATTTCATTTGGGTTTTGCATGCTTAATTTATTTGAAATGAAGTGGGCACTGATAATGGAATATAGTTGATTGTGAAACATGGTATGAGAAGAAATGTCACATCCTGTCCTAGTTAACTTCTAGACTTTCTTTAGCATTGAGTCATCAGAGGAGCAAGAGTCATTAAATAAAAGCATGTTTATCAGGTTTACTGATCTGAAGGAGGAGATGTCTGGCAGCAGAGTGTTTCAGTACATAACTGAATGTTGGGAATGGGGGAAAAGTATTCCTAGCCCCATCCTGAAGTAAAAAAGGGATAGCTACCAAGGAAAGTTCCACTTTGCTTAGTTCCTTCCTTTTTAAAAAGGAGTATTGGTGTTAGGGCTAAGTTGTATTAAATTTGTTTTCCTCTCATTAGAGTTCCCCAGATGCATGATTGTGTCCTGAAAGGTGGTTTGTGGTCTGTAAGTTGAAAATACTAAATAGCTAAGCCAAAACTAAACATGTGGACAGGTGCTTAAAGAAGGTTTGAAATGTGTTTATCTTTCTTTTTTCCAATTTGTCTTTCAGAAAGAGAGAGGCACATTCTGATGTACAGGAAGAAAAACCTTTTGCTTCTGATGTAGAGCATCTTGAATTAGCTAAAGATGATAAAACTTTTCCCAGTAGTTCTCTAACATTAGAAAGTAACCGTGATCCTGAACATTTCCAGAAAGAGGAAAAAGAAATGGAAAATAATTCAGTGGAACACAATCCTGATAACCTCACTGTTCAAGATGACTTGGATGTGTATTTATCAGACTGTGTAGAAGAACTGTCCTTGGAGAAGAAAGAAGAAAAGGGAGAAAAAATGGAAAAAAATACTGAAACAGAAATGGATGAGGTTGATGTGACCACAACTGAAGAGAATGTGTGCTTGCACACAGGAGAAGTTGAGGAACACAGTGATAACAACATTCTCAAAGTTCAAACTGAAGTTGAACAATCTGATGAAATATGTACAGAACCAAAATCAACACAAAATAGTAATGTAGTAGAACCAAGCAGTTCAGCTTTTGGCATGTCAAGAAAACCAGAATTACTAAACTTTCTGGGTGACTGGCCTGTAGAACAAACAATGGGTCAGAGAGTCAAAAGAACTAGAAGGCTAGAAAAATCTTCTCTGAAGAGTGACAAGGAAGGTGAAACTCCCAGTCAGCAGCATCCTGAGTTAGGTAAAGAGCAAGTGGGCCTGCCTGCGACCTGTGCTGTTGAAAAAGGATATGAGGAAGAAAATCTAGCCACTAGCTGTTCCTCTATTAGTTCAGATAAAGTTACACCAGAATTGCAAATGATAGGACATTGGCCTGTCTCAGGCTCATTAGAACAGAGACAACAAAGGTCACGGAGAATGAGAAAGACAAGTCTAAATCAGTCCGATGAAGGTGGAAATACTGATAGTGACATCAATAGAAATGCTCTTGAGACTGTAGATGTGCTTTGTGGGACACCTGTGAACGCTGCAGAGCAACTGGATACAAAGAATTTGCAAATGCACCAACCTGAAACAGTAGGTAGTGAAACAGTAGGTGAGAAAAAAACACAGCAAAATAAGAGAATGAGGAAACATCACAAATTAGCCCTCACTTTCACAAACAACAATTTATTGCATCCCAAAGAAGAGGAACACTTGTCTGTGTTTAACGCTGCAGAAGAGAAACGTGACACGTGCTCATGTAGACAAAAAAGTAGCTGTTCACAGACTGAATCACAGGACTTTGCTGTCCTCTGGAGATTAGAAAACGAAATGCATTTTCCTGAGACTACCAAAGTATTGAATGGCAGTCTAGACGGCTTCAAACCCAAAGATGTAGATAATGCCTCAGGTTCTCAGGAAAAAATACCGTATCGAGTTACGTATGATAAAAGTACATTTGTGGAGGAAAGTGAACTGGTCAATATTGATGAGTCTGAAAAGCTAAATATGCTCTGTAAGCTCTTTGACTCTGTTTCATTTGAAGCTCTGAAAGATCTGTATGAAAGATGTAACAAAGACATAGACTGGGCCACAGGTCTGCTGTTAGATTCTGATGAGAAGTTGTGCAAAGATGTTGATAGTCAATATTTTCAAGTAAGAGAGGCTGAGCCAGTTGTCACAGAGCTGAATTTCAAGGCAAGTACAAGCTGTCGTGAGAATCTCGAAGACTGTGAGCAAATGCCGCTAGTAATTGAGGCTGGTGGTGACTCTGAGCCTTTGGAAGACAAGAACTCATCACTCAGCATTGCAGAATGCACAGCTGCCAAGGCAGATGTGACAGATGCTGATGTGTCTGAGTCATTGACAGCTACCTCATTGCATGGTTTGGGGGAACTGAAAAATTCTGGAGACGCAGCCCCTAGAACTGATGCAGGCAGCTCAGCAGCAGGTATCATTGAGCCATCCATTTCAGGAGAGCAGAAGATAGACTCTGAGAGTCCTGTTGAAGAAGCTGTAAGTAAGCCAGGAGTTTTACAGCTTGATGCAGATTTATGTATACCCATGACTTTGCCTCATGATCCTAACACAACTTCTACCAATTCAAAATCTGAATTAAATAGTGAAAGTGACACTAACCCTTCAGAAAGCAATGCAGAGAATTCCAGAATGACTGCTTCGGTACTGGAAATGGATCATGTGCCTCTGGATGTTCCTAGGAGTGATAAAGAACTAGAGACAGATAAACAAACCCAAGGGAATTCCAGGGAGATAGGCGGTAAAGAAGAAATTGAAACTCCAAGCTGGGATGAAACTAAAGCGAAGATACAAAGTCCTACACCAGCATCACATGCAGCCTTTAGTATAGATTGTCTAGAACTAACATTACCTCCTGAACTGGCGCTCCAGTTGAAAGAAATATTTGGGCCTGTTGGCATTGATGCAGGTATGGGCATAATTATATGTATATTCTTATTAAAAATAACTCAGTTTGGCTAAGAAAACCTTTCTTCCTTTACCTGTATTTTTTTCCCTCTTCATGCTTGATTTTTAGGGAGTGGCTTTGCGCAATTCCTTGTGAAATGAAACAGAACTAAGCATGGCAAAAAGTATAAATGCAGTAGTGCCATCTTTGACCTTTTTGTATATGTGCATACTTTAAAAGCATAAGAAAATATATTGGCTTATTTGTATTTTGAGCAATAGGCCTTATGAGCCTATATTCAGTCTCCAAAGGATATTAACATGATAAGAAAGATGCAAATTATGACTGGTTAGGTAAAAAGAAAGAAAGAAAAAAAATAAAGATTTAGGCATCAGTTAAATTGGGGAAGAAGATGGATGGTTTAAGAGAGAAAATAAAATGCAGCTATACTTAAAAGATTAAAACAGACTATTCTGCTGAGAGATTGATGAAGGAGGCTGTGAGCAGCTTGAACATCTATCACCGAAGTTAAACACTGATGGAAAAAGGAAGAAAACGGAAGGCATATGTAGCTTGCTTGTTTTCTCTCTCTTTTTTATTTTTCCTTTTTTTTCAATTTTTCTCTTTTCTTTTGAAGGTTACTTGATGTGAAACCCTGGATACCTGATTTATTGTTGGGTTTAACTGCTGGTGTCTTTGCCTTACACGTCTCCTCAAAACAAAAGTTTTTGATAGCAGAAAGGTGTTTTATTGTGTTTGAAATATGCCTTTTTGTTTGATACATATGTACTTCTTGCCCTTTTATTTTTGAAAGAGTGAGAAGCAATATCAGGAAGATCTTTCAGGGGAAAGGTGTATCATTATGATACCATGATAATTCCTGCTATTTCCCTTAGAGGGGCTGCTTGGAGTTTGTTTCTCTGAAAGCAAAAGGAGGCATGTGACTGCTGTTGGGCCCTGGAGACTATGTTGTGTTATATAAAAGCAGTTGCCTGTGGATTGAAATAAAATAGGGGAAATCAGAGTTTCACAAATGAAAGTGTGATTAATTTAACAGTGGCTTTGTAAAAGACGGTTCTCCTAGAAAAACGGGAAAAAAGGAAGAAAGATGTAGTTTTTCAGGTAGTTGTATCTCAACAAGATAAAATTAATGTTCACTTGTTTTTTCCTACGCTTCATGAGTTTTTGAACACCACATAACAAATGCTATGTGGAATGCTTTTTTTCCAAATTGGCAGTTGCTGAAGTTTTTTCAGGCATGATAGTTTATGCAGAATCTGCAGAATTCAAATTAATGAGTCTAGTCTACTGTGCTTTAATTGTGCAGATGAGTCTTTATAGAATGCTTTAATGAATGTATTTTCTTTCTTCCATAAGGATCACTAACTGTTGAGGATTGTGTGGTTCATATTGACCTGAATTTGGCAAGAGTGATTCATGAAAAATGGAAAGAATCTATTCTGGTTAGTAGATTTCTTGCTTATGATATGGTATGGCATGCTTGTGCTTTGTCAGACCATTTGTCTCCTTATATGTTGGTCTAAATGTGTAAGATGTAAGCATCTTTACAAGAACAATGATGAAATACAATAATAGTTTGTAAAATATGTGGAGTATATCAGCATGTCATAATCAGCAGAGCTCTTGAAAGACAGTTTAAGGGATGAAGAAAATGCACGTCATGAGCCACTCATCATGAACCCAAGATTCTTAAAAAAGAAGGATCATAATGCACAACTTCACTACAAGATTAACCAAAAATTCCATTGGCCAAAAATTGTTACTGTTTTTTTGACATGTAAGAAGAGGTCTTTTTGAATAGTTATGTATACAAAACATCTCAGTGTACATTAATTGAGAGTTCTCTAACCTCTGTTCTGCCATAGCTTTATGAAACTCAGAATGCTTTTTGGCAAAATTTTTGTTTGGGTTATTTAATGGAGGTTGTGAAATCTTGGCAGTGGGGTATGTCCCTCTAGTCTGATGTGGTTTTGGAAAGATAGTTCTGTCTTTTAAACTTTAGTTCATCATTATTTTTCTTAAATATATTTATTTTAAAATATCCAATCTTTGAGAAATGCTGTGAAACATTATTTTGAAACTGGTTTGCTTAGAAGTTAACACTTGTGAAGTTTCACTGCAAAATGTATAGCTTGCTTATAACGTTTGTGGTTTTACTGTTTTATTTAGAAACGTCAGAGGAGAGATGAATGGTGTAAGTTGTCTGCAGAAGGTACGTTATGTATTTCTCTACATTGTAAAAATACCTAATTCTCATTATAAAAATATTTAATTCTTTGAAACTTTAGCAAGGTTGCAAGTACACCATCTATTGAAAAATGATGGATTCATTTATTAAGCTAAGCTTTTATTTATTGCCATTGCTTCCATTTACCATTGTCTTACAGAGCTGTGGGGGAAAATAAGTTAATTATAAGCAGAAGCACTAGTCCCAGGTAGATGCAATCAAAAAGCCTTTCATTTTGTGTACTTCAGAAAACTTAAATAGAAGCTCTGGGTGGATCAGGCAGCTCTTTCGTAGGACTCCTGTCATCTCTATGGAAAGAAAAGGTGCAGCCAGAGAATTACCAGCAGAATAAAATTTTGGCAGGTGAGGGAAGAAGGTCAGGAATACAACATTCACACTTCGTTGTCCTTGTCAGAGGAATTGATTGTAGCATATTGTTTCAAAGGTGTTAAAATCACTAGCAATCTAGTTTTCATTCAGCTCCCAGAAGAAATGTCCCTCTACAGTAGAACCACACTAGCAGTCCACACCATCACCCAGCTTTAACTCATAAAAGTGTAACAACAGATTGTTAAGCATCTGCCCTTAAGTTGTAGAGGAAATGCAGGTAAGCATATCATCATGAGTCAATAATTCTCTTACGAAAGCAAACAAACCTCCCCACTTAACCTATGTGTAAGGTAGTTTACGGCTGTAAGATACGTCTTGGCACTTGAAAATTTGGTGAGGGAGTCTGATGGTTCTGCTTTTGTTTTACAAAATAGATAAAGAATATCAGATAGTCTTTGGAAAATAGAAGTGAGGAAAGTGAAAACAATGTGTTGTTTTCTGGTTTAGCCTCAATAACATTGTTTTAGCAAAACTCAAACCATCTAGGTTGAAAAAAACTTCTGCATTATTTTGACTGCTTGTATAAATAACCTAATAATTGTTCTATTTGTCACCTCATTTTCATTGCTTTTGAAGGTCCTACTGTGATTCAGCAGATAGATACTGATGACTCAGAAATGCTGTTATCTCAGAATGCAGATGGTAAAATACAGAAGAAAAAAATGAGCTGGGTTTCAGGGTCGTCTAATGACATACAGACTAAACAACCAGCAACATCAGATGTTTTTCCTTTTATGGATCACTGGAATGCTCAGATTCAGAAAGTTTCTCTCAGACAAATAATTTCCGAAGAAATAGCTATGCAGGAGAAACAGGATCTGGTATGGATAACACCTGTTTTTTATGCAGTTTAAATTCTTTACTGTTAGTAAAGCAGAATATATCTTATCTGGATGACTCATTTTTGTGTTGCTGATTACAGCCTGAATTCATGAGACACATGCATGCCAATTAGTATTGTTGATTACTGTGATACAGGAGTTTGCTTGTGGTAGATGTTTCTGTTTAAAAAATATATATCTCATTTCAAAATGTAATATTTTGATTGTTTCACAAACAGATCGCGGTGCATTTCACTATACAGGTTAGCATTTGTGTTTGGTTGAAATGGTTTTTGATTGCTCACCTAAAAACAAGATTATCAGTGTGATTCCCACACCTTTTATTTTGGGGAAAATTATATCAAAAAAAGTTCTTACATAGCTCCATGGCGTGTTTGTTTAGATGTGGATTGAACTGATTTTAATATTTTTTGTAAGGAGAACCCACAACATTCCTAAGAGAGGAGACATTAAAAGAAGTACTTGAGTTTCATCTGAAACAGGTTTCTTTACCTACTTGTCAGAAAACAGTAATTTTTAAAAAGATTTTTATGAATTCTGTGTCTTCTACACAGCCCCCATACCCAGCCTGGTTAGCATGTGCATAATATTGCCCTCTACTGCCTGACAGTTGTTCAGAACAGGCGTTTTTATTTGTAATTCTCTCTGATAAGTAGCTGTCTTAAAAAGAGGAGCTTTGTTTCTACTGACATAAGAAGTTGGGTGGATTAGCCTGCACTTTGAAAGAATGGCTTGTGGATTCTTTCTCTCAACTGCATGTATGTGGCTTACTGATAATAACAACTGTTATGTCTGCAGCTTTATTTTTAGTTTGGATTAATGGAGCTTGGCTTTGGTTTGACTGCCTTTTTTAATCTGAATGTTGGAATGATGAGTCCAGTATCATTCTGCACTACAATTTTGTTTTCTTCTCAGCAGGACTTCACAAATATGAGTACTTCTTACAGTACAGCTTCAGATGATGCACCAAAACAAAATTGTTTACCCTGTTCATTAAAAAAATGTTGTTTCAATCCCGGGCCCTCAAAGTAGAGTAGAAGGTGGACTTTGCACAAGCTTAACTTTGGACTAGATAGGCTGGCAGGGAATGCATTTCAAAACTTAAATACCTGCTAAAAAAATTCTCGTTTTGCTTTATCCAAGTTATGAGGGAGCTCCAGCTGAGTCACTTCAAATGGCTGCAGAGCATTGCAGTGGTGTGTAATACAACTCACCTGTCCCTCCTTTATTCTCATCAAATCAGTGTGGCAGGCTAGTACTGCCATGTTGTCATTGCTGTGGCTGCGTATCTACTGAGTAGATATTTTTTGAAATATTAACAAATAACAGTAAAGTTGGATTTGATCCACCGTTACCATATTTTGTTCTAATCAAGGGCGTGTAATATTTTTCCTTTGTCTTCTGGCTAGAATCGTGTTCCTTCTATGGCTAGAAAAGACTGTGCCACTAAACTAAAGGAGAAGCAACTTTTTGAGATGTTTCCAACTATTAATCAAAGTTTCTTAATGGATGTCTTCAAGGACAACAAGTAAGAAATCTTTGAAGTTCTTAGTAAAAATGGTATTCACTAATACTCTGTAGTGCACAGTTACAGTCTTAAAGAGTTAAGGTACTGCTAAAGAATGGCTTTTTCCAAACTAGCACACTTTTTATAGATCTAAATAAAGGCAAAACTAGACAGTCTTAAAATCAAAAAGGGCATAAAAACTCTATGTGTAGATTTGTTTATTTTTTGGGGAGTAGACAGTTTCTCTCATTGGGAGAAGAATGTCTCTCATTGTTGACCTCTGACTGACTGTTGTTCTAGAGCTGAGGTTTAAATCAAGTGGAAGAAATTAGTGGAGGTGGTAATAGTGGGTTTACAGAAAATGGCATCTGCCCAAGAGGAAAACTACCATCACCTGCTGTTAGCTCTGAGTGTTTTCCTGGTTACCACAGCAGCTCTGAAGGAATGAGCCTTCTCTCCATCTCTTCCTGCTGACATTCTCTTTTCTGCATTATATTTCTGGAGTATGTGGCTACCTTCTTAAATTCAAGTTCCTGAGAACTGAACTTTTTTTCAAGAGAAGCTTCTTTTTTCGTCCTTGGTCAATTGAATGTCTCTGCATACGGGTTTGCATACCTGTTTGTCAGTCTTTCTGCTTGTCCAGGTTGTAATCAAAACCTTTCCTTGTGGGATGCTTAAAATGCAGCCTTCATCCACCTCTGTAGCTCAAACACTTCACCGTCTCTTGTTTTTCACATTCTAAATTCTCTTCATGGTGCTGCCTTTCCAAAAATCTACTTGTGCTTTTGATCAGTCTTCCTCTTTTCTGCTTACTGAACAGCAAAAAGAATAAAGAAGAAAGAGTGCTTATTAGAAATCTGATGGCAACCAATGTCCTGTTGTTATTTCATTAAATTTAATAACAAAGCTTGACTGGAAATACAAGGATTTTCCTACATAATGGTTGCAGAAAACTGAGCTAGTTTTAAACTAGTTTGTACCATATAACCTTAACCAGAGAAGATTTAACCATGAAATGGTGGAGTTCAGTATCTCGTGTGGCAGGAACAGAATACCAAGCAGAATCACAACCCTGGACTTCGGTAGGGCCAACTTTGGCCTTTTCAAGCAATTGCTAGGGGAAGTCCCATGGGAAGGGGTACCTGAAGGTAAAGGGGCCCAAGGTAGTTGGTTAATATTCAGGGACTGCTTCTTCCAAGCTCAAGTTCAGAGCATCCGGACACGTAGGTAGTCAAGGAAGGGAGCCAAGAGACCTGTGTGGTTAAACAGGATAAGCTCAAGTGGAAGAGGAGAGTTTACAGCTCATGGAAGGAGCGGCTGGCCACTTGGGAAGATTACAAGGCTGTTGTCGGAGGATGTAGAGAGTTGTGGTCAATGGGGGCAGAGTCTGGTTGGAGGCCTGTATCTGCCTCAAGGGTCAGTACTGGGGCCACTATTATTCAATATATTCATCAATGACTTGGATGAGGGAATAGGGTGCACTATCAGCAAGTTTGCTGATTACACCAAGCTGGGAGGAGTGGCTGGCACACCAGAAGGCTGTGCTGCCATCCAGCGGGACCTGGACAGGCTGGAGAGTTGGGCGGGGAAAAATTTAATGAAATATAACAAGGGCAAGTGTCGAGTCTTACATCTGGGTAGGAACAACCCCAGGTTCCAGTATAAGTTGGGGAACAACCTATTAGAGAGCAGCGTAGGGGAAAGGGACCTGGGGGTCATGGTGGACAGCAGGATGACCATGAGCCAGCACTGTGCCCTTGTGGCCAGGAAGGCCAATGGCACCCTGGGGTGTATTAGAAGGGGGGTGGTTAGTAGGTCGAGAGAGGTTCTCCTCCCCCTCTACTCTGCCCTTGTGAGACTGCATCTGCAATATTGCATCCAGTTCAAGAAGGACAGAGAACTGCTGGAGAGAGTCCAGCGCAGAGGCACAAAGATGATTAAGGGAGTGGAGCATCTCCTGTATGAGGAAAGCCTGAGGGACCTGGGTCTCTTTAGCTTGGAGGAGACTGAGGGGTGACCTCATTAATGTTTATAAATATGTAAAGGGTGAGTGTCATGAGGATGGAGTCAGGCTCTTCTTAGTGACAACCAATGATAGGACAAGGGGCAGTGGGCACAAACTGGAACACAGGAGGTTCCACTGAAATATGTGAAGGAATTTCTTCTTAGTAAGGGTGACAGAGCACTGGAACAGGCTGCCCAGGGAGGTTGTGGAGTCTCGTACTCTGGAGATATTAAAAACCCACCTGGACACCTTCCTGTGTAGCCTCATCTAGGTGTTCCTGCTCTGGCAGGGGGATTGGACTGGATGATCTTTCGAGGTCCCTTCCAATCCCTAATGTTCTGTGATTCTGTGAACTTATCCAGTCCCCAAAGCAGTGTTTAATTCTAAACAAATGTCTGACTAAGGTAGGATGCAATTTACTGTTTCATTGTCCTTTTAATATGCAAGTGCCCCCTCAATTATGTTTCAGTCAACCAAGACTACATGTGTGTTGATGCCAATAGTACAGTACAGTGAGTCTGCAAGCCATTTTGTTATAAATTGGAAAATTCCATTTCAGTGCTCTATTTCCATTGTAATCTATTTCTGTAACAATATCAAGGTTTGAATAAATGTAGCAGCTGTTAATGTATTTGTAAAATCACAGATCTTACTTATATCTTTACAGCTACTCTTTAGAACAAACTGAACAGTTTCTGAACTGTGTTCTGGAGGCAGATCCTGTAAAAACAGTTGTAGCTCAAGAGAGTGTTCAGCAAAATGAAATTGCTTCTTCCTACAGTGCTGCAAAGAACCGGGAGAAGAAGGTATCTCTATTTTTTTTTAAATAGTAGTTACAAACACATGCAAAGCTATGTTAACGAAAGCACCATACAATGCACGCTTAGCTTCAACATTGTGAATTCCTACAGGCAAAAAAAAGTAAGGAAGAAGATGATCCTTTGAGTGAAATATTTCAAGAATTTGAGTATCCACAATATAATGATTTCAGAGCAGAAGCTTTTTGTCACCAGCAAAAGAGAAAGGAATGTTTGAAGAAGGCTGGGGAGGCCTATCGCATGGGTATGAAGTCTGTGGCAGCATTTTATGCACATCAGGTAAACATAAATATTGTGCTTTTTGCCTGAATTTAGAGAGGTACTTAAATACTGATTTGGAAGTGATAAGAAAAACATTGTGCCTGCTAGAGTTGATATTAATGAATTTGTTTACTGTTCCCTACATAAGTGTTGTATTGAGAATCACAAGTAAACTCCCTTTCACTAGTAATGATACTGATAACAGGAATCTAATGTAACCAAACGTAGTGTGAGCCCTCAGGAAAGATGATAATTAGTGCTGAGTCACATGTGCTCATTTTCTCACTCTTGAATCCACATCTTGTAAGCACCAAAATGTGTCCCTGTGGTCTGGCCAGGTTCACTTGTGTGTGACATAGACAGCAGCAAATAGCAGTTTTCAAATCATCTGGATGTCCCTTGGGTTCCTCGTAATTGGTGATTAACTGTTTTTTTGACACGCCTTGTGTACTTTTTAGGAGTCAGAAAGGTATTAAGATGTGATCTTTTGCCTCAGAATCTTGCTGGCTTCATCCTCCATAAATCTTGGGCAAGATTTCTGCCTGCTGCCCTTGCTTCCTATTCTGACTATCTTTATGGCTACAGTCTGTCTTGGGTTGGGACACAGATGGTGTGGTATGCTGTGCTTTTTGCCATCTGTCTGGTTTTGGAGTGTAGATCTGCTGCTGACCAGTCTTGTGTGCTCTGGTCTTGATTCAAGCGCGTTTCTTGGTATATAGCAATTTGGTTACTGTTGTTCATATTCTTGATTATAAGTATCAACTGTTCTTGTAACCCTTCCTGTACATTAGTTTCTTGGTGCCTTCACACGAGACCCTTCTGTTCAAACTTCACTCAGACCACTCCTAAAAATTCTGTTACAAGTATCTTCAAAGGCTGTAGCTTTTGCCTGATCTAATAGCATATAAAATTCAGTAAGAAGTTACATTATGGAAGCATTTAATTCTGAACTATGAATTGCATTTTGACAGAACAAAAATGTAATAGCGAATCACTTGAATTTGTTTATTATCTTAAAGCTTCCACACAGCTGGTAAAATGTATCACTCTAAACATTTAGACTGTTGCTATGTATGTAGGAAATATTGATTATTGGTCTTTATAATGAACTTTTAATGTTCTTTGTTTATATATTCTTGAAGTTTGGAGAGATTCTAACCGAAGGTCTGCATGATTTTAAATAGAAATGCAATTTCAAGTGCTATCTTGTGCTTAGCTATGACAAGTACAATCTGGAAATGTATTATATATTTTCTTTTAGGTAATAAAAAGGCAAACTGAGCTACTTGTATTCATGAAACATATTTTATGCTTGGTGGCCTTAGTCTATCTTGGGAATCCTCTGCAAGTGAAAGTTACGGGGCTGGTGTCTAGTCTGACACTAATACACTTCAGATGATCCATTTTAAGAAAGTGTAAGACAGACACTCAATTCTGTTCTCTTGAGCCCTTGTCAGTTCAATACCTGGAGTTAAGTCTTCAGTTTCTTTTCAGACTGTACCTACAGAACTTTGAAGATATGATTTGTTGCTTCATTCTCTCAGATACTATCACTGCAAGTTTCATGGGAAGTATTTGGTACTTGACTGTATAATATGAATAACCCTGTATTGCTCCTTGCCCATAATTCCAATAGCAACTCTATTGACCTTGTCAGTCATAAAAGATCTGTCAAAAATATTAGCAGATATAATGAGCAACTATTTAAAAAAGAAAAAAAAGGTAGGAGTTTGCCCTTGGCTTGTCTGATTTTTAGGGAAAGACTTCAGAAGGATTAATCTCAACATTCAGCAGGTTTTTCCTGGGCCATTGGGCAGTTTCTCTGGAATTCTTTCACTGTATTTTTAGCAAAATCCTTTCAGAAAGTAAAATTCTGTTGTTAGGATAATAGGTCTGAGAATCAGCATGAAGAGTAACATTCTAGCTTATGTAAAGGCTTTACGGTTTTGTGCCTTTTCTGGCTTTTTTTGTTTCTTGTAAGGCTTTTATTATGATTTCTTCTTCGGGCCAGCTTTGAGTAATTTTCTAAGAACAGATTTCATGAAACCTCCTTGTGAGTAGGTCTCACTGAGCCTCTTCCAGAAGTTCTGTTGTGACTGTAGATTTTACCGCTTCAAACTGTGAGCTAAAAGCGCCCTGCCGGTACTGGCATTTTGAACCCAGCAACCAGTGTGGAGCTTAGATTGTGTCTCGGCATGTAATAGTTGCTGTGCTTATGAATAAAGGGTCGCCTTCATGAGCAGAAGATGAAAGAAGCCAACCATGCTGCTGCTGTGCAAATCTTTGAGAGAGCAAATACTTCCTTGCTGCCCATGAACGTGTTGGATCTGCATGGTCTCCACGTGGAAGAAGCTGTGGCTCACTTGTCCAGAGTGCTGCAAGAAAAAAGTGAAGGTAGGAATAAGCTAATAATTTCTGCCTCCTAAAAGTTATTCTCCTAATCTTCTACTAAGAAATCACAATATATGGCAATATCAGAGGGAATTAATGTAATTCGATAACCTGTAAAAACAACTGACTTTTGTGTTGTTTTATTTTCGAGGTTCCCCCAGGGAATTGTTTTTCTTTTGACACAGCAATGATTCCTTTTGCTTTCTGTCTTGCCTCCCCCGTGTTTGTAAATCTTCCTTTTCCTTCTGTTGTATCTTTTTATTCTTTTATTGAAGACTTGGTCTGTCCTTCCTGGCATTTTTTACGCAGGTCGTAATTCAAACATTGGTGTCATCTTTGCATTCTTTTGTCAGAACTATGTTGCTGTTTTAATCTTTAAAGAAAAATCGTTATGTTGGAATTCTAACCACAGTGATTATATTGTCTTCAACTTCTACATGAAGTAGTGTGATTTTGAGCTGTCAGTAACTTCAATATTGATTTGTCAACACGATCTCTTGAGATCAGAATACTGCTGCTTCCATAAAGGTTATTCTGCACAGTTTTGCTTGAGGGCTTGTTTTTTCCCCCAGTGAAGTGGTCAAGTATTTCATGAGTGTTATTGCTTTAAAAAGATACATTTTCTGCATTATTAGTTTACCCATACATCTAAGCACACTGAAAATGCTTTTATAAAAATATTTCTTACACAAGGTACCACTGCACAAACCTAATTTTTTGAAACACCTACTCCACATGATAGAAACAAGTGTTCAGTGGGGCCTTAGATAACCCTTTTCTTTCAATATACATCAAAGATAATTAAATTGCATTATCTTGTGCTATTCCTAAAATGACATTTGTGTACTTTTAAGCTGTAACCTAATGCTTTTTTGAGCTGAATTTCCTGAGCTGCACTTAAATCAGGAGTCCTGGAGCAATGATCAGGGTTCTCTGGTCAGTCCATTCACCTGAATCTCAAAAACAATTTATTTCAGTGTGCATACATGGGAAAGGAATCAATACCAGGCACTTAGTGCTGGCAGAATTAACAGTAAACTAATATAAAACACAAGGAAGAGAGAGGGTAGTTGAAAAAAGATGCCACGTGAACTGATAATCTCAAAGTGGTGAATCTTGGCTTGTGAGAATCCAGCTGAATTTATATTTTTTCAAACTTGATCAATTTAGGTTGCTGTGATCTCTGGGAGAGCAGCAATTTATTTTGTTATCAGGGCTGGATGCCTTAATAAATCTCACGTGATGTGTTGATTCTCGTGCTCCAAAATAGCAGAAGTTAGTCCACGGAAGTGTGACATAAAAGTGAAGACTGTGTGGACTTATATTTTCCTCCTTCTTCCTTTCTTTATCCAATAAAATGTTATCTCTTTTATTCGCATTGATTTAAGATTTGAAACTAATAGAAGTGTCATTTAAAAATTAACTAAATTACACCTACCTCTTTTAATTCCACAATTTTAATTTATATCAGAGAGTGTAAATTCCAAGTGGAGATTATATGATAGAAACAGTAAAGCTGCTATGAAATTAGAAAGTTTTTGTGATGATCACAACATGCATATAGCAATCTGGATTTAAGAAGCTTGACTGCATTTTTTCAGAATGTCTGTTTCAGAAGAGGGGAAGAAGGGCTATGTTTATGTAGAAGATGCATAGCCAGCATGGGAAAGCAAAGTTCTAAATCACTAAGTGAGGGTTTTCAGAAGAATGGATGGAAAGAGTATTCTGAAGGCTGAGTGTCTGCCAAGGGACAATTTTAACCGTTACAATCCATGCTGTTACAGAGCATCAGCAGACTGGTGGTAAACCCTATCTCTATGTTATCACGGGAAGAGGAAGCCATAGTCAGGGAGGAGTTGCTCGCATCAGACCAGCAGCTATCAGATACCTCACCAGCCACAACTTCAGGTGAGTTTAGATTTTTGTTACTGATACATTTTTTTCTTAACCCACATGTAACTAACTGAAAATTGAAGTTAGAGTACTGTTCAAGTCCTAAAAAGATTAAGGCAGATCTGCTGTTTCAGATCATAGTAGGTCTGCTGTTTCATAAATGCGGCTGTGTGACATAAAACCATCTTATATGGGACACCTATTAAATATTAGATCATTTCCTCTGAGATACATGAAAACACTATGGATTAAACTTACCTAACATAGTTTAATTACATATTTCCATTCAAGGTTGCTAGATTTACTGTGAAAAGTTGTTAATCTGGCTTTTTACCGGTCTCCGATACCTGCTTTAGCGCTTGGCTTATGTGGGACAGCAGTTTAGCCAGTCCGGGCTGGCATCCGTGTGTTCGCTGCTTTTTCTTTACAGGGGTCTATGAAGGTGGTTGTGAAGGTCGGACTCAGAAATAGCAAAGATTTCATTTCCTATTTCCTTCTTACTTTCTATGGAAGACAAGGGCAAACATCTGTTCTGAAAGAAGAGGGAATGAAATGGGAGGAGGAAGAGAGGAGCATATTGGGCAGCTTTTTTTTTCTTCTCTTAACCTTCTTCTTGGTTCCTGCTGTTTCCAGCTCTTCACCTCTCCAGATCCCGTAAAATCCTCCTTCCCTGTCACATCCAGAGGACATGGTGGTGATTTCCTGACCCTCACATGCACACATACTTGACTGAGAACCTTATCACTTTCTGTATGTTTGATGAGGGCTGAAGGAGATGACATTGCACAATAGCTTTCATGTTCAAGCTTCATTTTTTTTCCCTCGTTCCACAGGTTCACAGAAATAAAACCAGGCTGCCTGAAAGTCATGCTGAATTGAAGACTTGTCGAGAAGAGGAATATGGAAACTGAGGTGTCAGGTGACAACTGAAAACATTTTGGACAACTGCAATAGTATTTTGTAATCCATTTTAAAGGACAATATTTTATTAGAAATTGTCTCAATTTACAAGTGGTTTTATCAGTTTATTTCCAAGAAAATTTTTGTGTGGAATGGATCATTTTTTTTTAACCTGCAAAAAGAAGACACCTACAGGATCTGAAGTCTCAGAAGTGCAGATTAAGAATTCTGCTAAGCAGTATATGATTTCTAAAAGGAGCTTAAGGTACAATTTTTAAATATAAGTGTCTCCTCAGCATACCCAGTTTATGTCTTTTGACCCTCACACATTTTAATTGTTGTGGGTTCTGTGCTTTTAGAACATGTTACCTTGTACAGAGTTATTTTGTCATTCAGAACTTTGTGCTAAACCCTACAGAAGAGCACAGGAGAGGTGGGAACTGGGCAACTACTGATATTTCAAATCCAGTTACAGCTGAGTGCTGCTAAATATTTCCAGGTTTCTTCAGAAGTCTGATGTCCTTTTAGTCGTTATTTTATGATGGGTTAACCAGTTTGTTCTTACTCCATTCAAAATTTATCTCCATATTGATGGAAGTTGCATATAAAGGACTGTGCATTAAGACCAGCTGTGTGTTCGGTAATTTTGCAGACTTCCTGTGATCTATTAAAGGCAAAATGACTATGCTGTAGTTCAATCTCTAGTAACACATATCCAACACTGTTATGTTGCAGGAGATGCCCTTTTTTCAACATCGACTTGACTAAAAGTGTTTCTTCCTTTATAGATCTTTAAATGGAGCAAATTAAGTACTATTTCACGTTACAGGTGTCTAATGGTGAGGTGTCTTCATTCTGTGTATATTGTACTCAGCGATTTCCTTGCAGAGAATATGATTGTCTGTGAGACATTTAAAATATATTTTAACATCAAAGTGAATGCTAATACTACAGTAGTAATTGCCTAACTGGAACGTCTGGGAGTACAAAAGTTATTCTGTTGGTGGTGGTGTTGCATCAGCATCGAGAAACATCTGTGTAAAAATACAAAATGACAACAAACCAATCCCCTCAATTAAATCTAAACATCTGAACTTTGGCAAGTGTTTCCAGTAAGCAATCAGAACATTTTTAAATAGAAATATCTTCTAGAATGCTTTACTACTTTTATTTACATCTTTGCCTCTTGAAAGGCATGATTTTTTTTGTGAGGCTTTTTCAGAACATGTATGAGTTGTGTATTAGGAATAATATTGATAGGTTAAGGAGTAAGGGGTCGTTTTTTTCATTTTAAACCACTTTTACAGTTAAGGAGCCGTATGCACATAAAATTTGTGTATGAATCCATACGTTTGTGCAAGTTCTGCCATTTGTGTGCATGGGTAGTAATAAGGAAGGAACTTCTGTGAGAAAAGCTGTGCACAGAAATAGGTTTCACTTGAAAATGTATCTGTGTAAGTTGCTGACAAACTGAAAGACATGATGTTTCCTGAGTATCCACATTGACTGTAATATATACATAGTGAATGTAGTGTACGGTAGACTTAAAAATGAGTTTGTCATGCTTCAACAGATACAATAATCTTTTCATGGTGATTTCTGGTAGAAAAAGAGATTGAATAATACTTAATGAAAGGGACTCTTGTTGGAATAATAGACTGTCATAGTAAGTTTTATATTTTTTGTGGGTACTTAGTTAATCTGAATTGTGTCACTTCTCTTTGTCTTTCTCCCTGGGCTGCTCTGGTAACCAGTGGGTGAAATACGGAAGCTCTCTGCTCCCCAAATAGCACCAGCACTGCACAGTGTCCTGTGCAGTGAAGCTCATGCTCTGTCCTCTGCTGACAGTGCCTAAAATGGACCGAGATGTCGTTTAGGCACTTGGACTTGTGACAGCAGTTCAGACTATCAGCTGTCCAGGGTTGCAGATGCTAGAATTCCCTCAGTGGAGCTACGATCTTTCTTTTGGACCAAGGAACTTGCTCCTGCTCCTGAGCAGGTTTTCCTTAGTTATCACAAATGGAGGTGCAGCTCTTCAAAGTGTAGTCCCTGATGGTTGGCTCAGGAAAGGTCCCAGTGTCTGCTCAGAAGAGTTGTGTGTTGAGCTGCTGGGTGTCCAAGCCCTACACTGATGTGCTGGTAAACGGAGAAGTGCCAACACTTCTGGTTGTTTTGGGAGGGAGCCTGATTTGCTCAGTGTGTTCACACCATTCCTGACATGGACAAAGGCAGCTTAGATTTCAGTTCAAAAGACATGCAGAAAAAGTTGTTGTCTTGCCCATCTGTTCGTCGTAATCTAGTTGTTGACAAGTTTACCCTGGAGATGAGAAACGCAGCTTTTTGCCTTCTTATGGCTTAGCAAGGAGGCGAGGATTGTGCTTGACTCTTGCTTCCCCAGAAAATGCCCTCATCAGTGTGCTCAGGGGTATTCTTGAAGTCACCACTTCCTGAACCTCTTTCAAAATTGCCACTGCAACCTAAAAATGCAAGATCAGGGGGACAAAAAAAGATTAAAGAAAAAAAAAGTGCATAAACAGCATCTGGAAGGAGGCTAGGACTCTTCAGAAAAGAAGTTCTTCCCACTGAGCTTCAATGTTGTCCCATATCACTTTTTCATCTCTTAGTCCTATTTGGATAAATGCATACAAGATGTTCAGACCTCAGCTCCATCCCTTACTAGGAGAGTTTTTGTCCAGTCTGTCAAAGTCAGCAGAGGAGTATGTAGCTTAAGAGCAATCTGGAGTGTTCTTTCTCCATCTCTCCATTGTCCTTTTGGGTAGATGTTGAGCTTCACTAAGGTACTCAGAATACCCTGTCCGGTTATAGGTTGATCATTTGCCTAGTGTAAGTTAGTTTGATTACAGGCTGAACTTTGATGAAATATGAGGTTTTGAAATCACAACATGGGCAGAACTGATCTTGCTTTTACTCAAGTTAGCGACAGAGCCTCTGTCAGCTTCCGCAACTCCGGGTGAGGCATTGCAGCTCCAGCTCACAGAGAATACGAGCTCAGCCTTTTTCTTTCATAGGAGCTTAAGCATGTGCTGAGAAGCTGTGCTGAGTTGGATACAGAATGGAGCAGAAGATCAGTGCACAGAAGTAGATTTTAATTAGTAAGGATCTCCATGCCTTCAGCTGCTTGCCAAACTGTCCAGAAAAAAAAAAAAACTGGACATATTGTATTTCTTTGACTGTTTTTATAACATATAGTGGGATTAATTATATAAAATATAACTGTTTCAAAATGGTATTTCAAAGTAGGTTACATTTTTGAACTTCCAGCTTTCCTGATGTCTTTTGCAGTTACATCAGTGAGAATCCTGAGGTATTCTGTAAATTCTGTATCATCTTATACTTTGAATTAAAGTAGCACTTAGCAGTATTGCCACCAGCACTCTAAAATAATGTGCGACTGTTAAAATACCTATTTTGTGTACCACTTTTTATTCTATTCTTCAACAGCATGTGGTTGTGATGACTGGTAGCCTTTAATATGTGACTTTGGGTTTCTTGTTTACAAAACATTTAACCCAATTTAGAATTTAGGAAAATTATATCTTTTTAAAATAAAAAAATTAATGCTTGTGCTGGCATTGACGAGTAATCTTACAGTAAAAAAAAATAAGCCCCAGAGGTGCAATGACACAAGTTGTTCTCCTAAGTAATGTGTTTAAAAATATATTTCAGTTGGTTGTGAGAGTAGTAGGGCAAAAGTGATATTTAAAAAAATACTTCAAAATACCTTGATAATACTTCAATGACTTTGGCTTTTGCTTTTGATAGGATGTGATACAATTTTATTTAAACAATGTTTTTGTAGGCCTGTTGAAGGACACTTCAGGCAGAGTTTAACTGGCATTTTTTTTGTGGCTGTTGGAAAACATTGTGATTTGGGAATCCCCATTTAAACAATGTCCAGATGCTCTAGTCATAACCTAGAACATTCGGGACATCACTGTTGTGAATATGTACAATGTCAGGGAAGATCTTTACATGCTTAACAGAACATGTATTCTAGAAGGTTTTACTTGAGGAGGCGAAATGGAACCGAATTGTTATTTAATCTTGCCACAAAATGTGGTGGGTAGACAAGAGAATAATTTCGTTGTTGGTAATAGCAAAGAAGGATCATCATAAATGTAATATGAGAAATTATACATAGACTTGACATTAGTGATGCTTATGTCTTCAGATGCAGTTCACATTTCCAGAATAACACTGCCCTCTTTGCAGAGCTGAGTAGAGGACAGAGCATGAACACTGTAACAAAGAAGAGTTCATTGACTTAAAACAATTCCCAAGTATCGTGTTCTCTTAAAAAAACAAACCACAAACCCAGCCAAAGCTCAAGTGTTCATGCTATTTCAGCTAAATAAACTGTGCAGAGGATTACATGATTATATGTGAATATGCATGTGAAAAGACTTAGTATTGCAGCTACCCATTGTAAAATCTGTTAGGACCAGTACATTGGAAAGATATCAATGTCTATTTTTAAATTAAAATAAGAAATGATTTTTTTATTTGTATAAAGTTGTAATTTTGCTGTTAACTATAATTTTTTTTACTGAAATACAGTTTTGTAATTTGCATTTAGAATTTCTAATGTGAAAAGGAATTTATGAATATAGTTTAATAAAGGATTTTTGCCACAATTACAGCCTTCTGTCTTTCCTTGGAAGACTGCATTTCAGCTTGTATCAGATTTTGTCAAATACTAGTCTTGGAGTTATGCATGAAAGCCACTTGCCTTGACTTCAGGTTACCATCTGTAGAGAGATGAAGCAACCATCTGCAGGCGTAAAAAGGAACAGATTTGTGGCCTGATTTTAAGTGTTGTGAGTGGGAGCTGAATGCTCACATTACTGAAAATGAGGGTCATGATTTCAGATTTTTTTTTTTTTGGCCTGAAGAAATGCTGTTCAGGCCTTGCTTATTTTGTGGGAGAGCGAGGGCAGTGGTGTATGTCAAGGGGAGGGGCAGGTAAGACCACTGTAAAGATGAGAGTTTGGGGAGGGATAGATTGTTCTGGATAGACCTCATTTATCGAGACCCTTTAGGTCCAGGGCAGAGACAGGTTGGATCCTGAGCAAGCACAATCACTGTATCGCTGTGGATTCAGAGCTAGTAAGCCTGGCTTTTCCCAAGCCTGCTCTCTGCAGGTCAAGTGCAGATATTCCTGTGCCATATTCCTGGAAGTGTGGAAAGACACCTGAGAGCAAAGTGCTGGCTGGAGTCCAGGACATTTTATTATTAGCTCAGGTTAAGGACAGCTGGCTTTGACCCAGTGAACTCCTGTAGTCACTCCTATGACTTCATTGCCTTGTAGCTTGGATAGACTGCTGAACCAAGCCAGGTTTGTGCATTTGCACCGCAAAGCCCTGACTAATAAGCTGTTCAAGAGAGCAGGGAAAACAGGTTTTGGGAATACATGAAAACTTGGCAGATGCTGGCTTAGATCTGACCTGGCTGATTCTGAGCCACAGCTACTAGACCACAGAGTTAGTGAATGTCTGGTTAGTTGTGTGCTCCTGACAGGGACCTCCTGCTCTGGCAGTGTGGGGATTAGTCTCTCAGATTGGCATGTTTTTAAGTGGAGGTACTGCTAATGAACTTGCCTTCTCTCAACATGGAAACCCAGCTTATCTCCTGCCCTGGCTAAAACAGCCCATCCTGATTCACCAGCTTCTGTTTCAGTTCATTCCCTTATTTCCTTTGTGTGCTGGGTTGGAAGGGACCTTAAAGGCCATCTAATTCCAGCTGCCCGCCATGGGCAGGGACACCTTCCACCAGACCAGGTTGCTCAGAGCCCTGTCCACCTTGGCCTTGAACACTTCCCAGGCATGGGGCATCCACAGCTTCTCTGGGAGCCTGTTCCAGTGCCTCACTGCCCACATAGTCTGTCCTCACTTATGGAAATGGTTTGAACTTTGAGGCTGAAAACTGAAGTGTGGTAAAAATCAAAATTTTGCTTGAGGCAAACAGAAATTTTTAGCTCAAATCATTGAAGTATAATGAAATGTTGTGTCTGCTGGTGGAATGCATTGGGTAGCTCGACAATAGGTGGTGCCCTTGCCAATGGCATGGAGTGATGGTGGCACCAGCTTTTACTGTGCTCTTACTGGAGCTGTTGTTTGTCTGTG
This sequence comes from Streptopelia decaocto, assembly GCF_964273445.1. Lineage (NCBI taxonomy): Eukaryota > Metazoa > Chordata > Aves > Columbiformes > Columbidae > Streptopelia > Streptopelia decaocto. The sequence continues at coordinate 53,696,122 of NC_138658.1, read as the reverse complement.
TGACATGCGCTAAAGGATGTTGTTACACATCACGTGCTGTTCGTTTGTTCCTCAGAGGGAGAATACTGTATTCAGAGTATTGTTTTGGTGACCTTTTTCTCTTCTTTACAGATGGGTGGAGTTTGTTTTCAAAATATACTTGCTGCTCTGTGCTTAAAGATGGGCAAGACAAGTTCATTTTTGCAGTCAGATTGAAGATGATAACGTTGGGGTTTCTCCTTTAGCTACCTTGTGTTTTTTGTAGGTTAGTTGTCTGGATGCTTGGACAAATCGGTCTGTTCGGAGACCGACACATAGACATCGTGCAGCTTGGTGAAGCCCCGTGCTACTGTGGGTGTTGCTGGTGGCAAATACTCTTATTTAAAATGCTCATGGGGAAGGATGCTTCTTGATGTTGCTTGATTTTCTGCATCATGGAGCCTGACTGGGCTAGCAGTGGCTTCTCGTTAGTAGCCATCATTCATTCTGTTGGGAAGGTCAGGAGATAAAGTTCCCTTTTTCCTATAGCCTGAGTGGCTTCTGCATGGCATGGAGCTGGGAGGTGCTGTCTGTTGAGGATTAGCTCAGAGAGCCTTTCCTGTAAACAGGGCCTGTGTTTGTCTCAAGTGACATTTAGGAGTTTTGGAGGATCCAGGAGTCTTTATCACCCTGTGGGGCCAGTCTGCCCCGTGTCCTTGAGTGCTGGAGAGCCCTTGGGATGCTGAATCAGGTCTGCAGCCTTTCTCTCCCGCAACTCAGTGGAAAGTACATCAGGGAGATGGTCAGAGAACCTACGAGGCATGGAGATACCCTGTAAGCTGCAAGAATCTTGAGGGGAAGATTTCTGGAGGCATGTGGATGGGCCACGTCTGAGGGAGCAGGTTGCCGGGTGCAGGCACAGCCCCTGAAAGCACTGTGGGGAAGGCTGGCTACTGGATCCAAACCAGTGCTAAGAGGCTGTTGTGGTGAAGAAGAGAGACCTAGTATAGCAGGAGGACGGATAGTGGCATGGAGTAGGGGCATACCAGTGGAGTAAGAACATGGCCAACGCCAGAAGGGATCTGCAAAAGCTGGTGGAATGGTGTTGTGTGGTGGGTGGGCAGTGCAGAGGTGTCCGGGAGACCCTGTGGTGCAGCAGGACCATGTAGTAAAGTACCATGCGTGGATGGGGCACTACTGTGGGGATAGCTCATTTCCTCCAGCACCAGCAGAGCAGTGCTGATATATCCAAATCAGCATCTCAAAGCAGACTGTCACGGGGATGCACCGTTCAGAGGTCTTGCTGAATTAAATGTAGTAAATAGGGCTCAACATCCTGCAAGTGACTTGTTTTGTACTGTGTTCAGGTTCGGGGTTTTCTTTTAGCTTTATTCATGTATCTTTCATATTTCAACAATGCTACAGATCTTTGTCTTGACTGAAACAAAACCTATGTTGCACACTTTGGGGGTGGGGAGGAGTTGCAGTTTTGGTAGCTTTTTGATGAACAAATGGGGCTTTTGGCATCCATTCCACGATGGACATTTAGGCAATCCCTGCTACTTCAGGATTTGAAAAAGGCAGCTATGTATCCCCAGTGACACCGGAGGTCCCTATGGCCTGAGACCCTTGTGCTGTCTCATGCTCTGTGATCTTTAGCTCAAGCTGCAGAAACAAAAAGGACTGAGAGGGAGCACGAGATAAAAGCCACCATCTTGCTTTCCTCCCTATTGTCGTAAGCTGTTTTGTGTCCTCTGTCATGGTGTTATGTCTAAAACTAGATTTGTGTACTTCTTGTGAGTATTAAATATTTTTTAATATGGCTCAGGAGACATCTTACCTGACTTTGGGATCCCTACATAATAGTAAAAATATTGAATGTTGATACATTTCCTCTGTATGATCAGGATGTGATATCTGTGGCTTTCTTTGGGCAGGACATTTGACTGTGGCAGTGCTGCTATGCCGATTGCTCTTTCTACAAGTTTGGTAAGCAACTGTATGGATCATTATTATTTTTGTGTTATCTTGAGAAATAGGACCCTCCTTCTGATTGTACACACTGGATGGGTAAGCAAGCAATGAAATTTAATCAATTTGGTCTGCAAATTGAGGAATGGTGGTCCTGTCAAGTCGGGCTGTGGGAGCTCTGCATAATATTTTTTGCTGTATGTCAGCACACTCATAAAGTATTGCCTTGGATCCTCTTCCCTAAGGAAGGGTAAAAGTAGTCTTCCTCACCTGTGTGTGTCCTTCTTGCCTTTCCAGATTATCCCCTTTTTCTGTCTTGCGGTGCCATATAGGTAAGCTGTGGGTGACTGGGACCTTCGGCTTTTCAGCGTTTATCCAGATAGCCATGTAACTACCTGAAGGGAAGTTATAGCCAGGTGGGGATTGGTCTCTTCTCCCAGGCAGTTAGCAATAGGACAAGGGGGCATGGGCTTAAACTCTGCCAGGGGAAATTTAGGCTGGAGATTAGAAAGAAATTCGTTACAGAGAGAATGGTCAGGCTTTGGAATGGCTGCCCAGGGAGGTGGTGGACTCACCGTCCCTGGAGGTTTTTAAACTGAGATTGGACATGGCACTTAGTGCCATGATCTAGTCAATGGACTGGAGTTGGACCAAGGGTTGGACTTGATGATCTCTGAGGTCTTTTCCAACCCAGTCAATTCTGTGATTCTGTAAAGCGGCTATCTTGATATACCACAGAAGGAAGAGAACGTCCCTGGAGGGAGGATGGACCCTGGCTTCCCCCAGAGAGTCCTTTGGGAGCAATTCAGGGCACCCATGTCAGGCTCCTGTTCTGAGCCCTCTCCTGAGGAAACATGTCTGTCTTCATGGACAAGAAAGAAGAAACTGGCTGGTGAAGTGGGGAGCCTGAGACTGCCCGGTATGACTGTCCCCATCTCTTCCTTCAAAACAGCAGGAAGTGGGAAAGGACATTGAAGATAAAAACAGCTGCTGCCTCCATCTTGCTGATTTTCCCAAGGGAAACTCCAATGGCTTCTGACTTTGCTGGGGCAGGAGGCCTAATTTGTGCTGGCGTTTCCTTTCCTGACAAGGCCAACACAGAGACTGCAGGAATAACAAGAAATGACAGCGGAGGTGCTGGGGCAGGAGCAGCTTGAGACAGGAGCACCCAGTCCCGCTGGGGTGCCCGGGGCAGCTGTGTGCTTGGTGTTAACGTTCACGGTGGTTCCCCCGGGCCCGGAGCCAAGCTGCCCTCAGCTGCGGTTTTCCTGGGGCACGGTGCTGCCACTGCTGCGCTCGGGGCTGCTGGGGAGTCAGGGAAGGGGGAGCCCCACACGGGCAGGCCGTGGGGAGGACATGAAGGGGGAGCCCGAGGCGGCCAGACTACGGGGCCTGGCCTACGGCTGCCAGACAGGTCTGAGGAGAAATGCTGCTTCTGCTGGAACTTGCCCGCAGTGACAGAGCTCAGCTCTTTGCCCTCCGGGGCAGAATGAAAGGAGGAACCAGGGTTTCCTCAGCACTTCTGGGCTCTGTCAACCCAGATAGCAGCTTGGAAGCACCTCAGCTGCCCGACCCTTGGACAAGGCCAGGGAGTGGGTGCGGCAAGCTGACCTGGCCCTGAAGCCATGGAGTAGCCTCAGGTTGGGTGAAATTTCACAGAGAAAACCACTGGAGCCCCCTCCATGGTTTCATCTGAGCCACTGGGATTATTTTTGCAATAAATCCAGATGGAGGAAGGAAATGATAATGTCCCTGGGGTGAGAGAAAATTGCAAAAGTCAGACAGTTTGCAGAAACAGATGTGGGCTCGCACATTACGTGTGTGGAAGTGTTTGCTGGGAGGAGAGGGCTGCCCCTCAGACCCCGGGACTGCCGAGGGGGGCCTGCCTGCCCTGCCTGCCCTGCCTGCCCTGCCTGGGCCCTCCTCTGCCCGCCCTGCAGCCCTGGCCGCTGCCCACGCCACCAGCAGCCACCTTCCCAAGGCACTTGTGCCCTCTCCCCGCCAGCTCCGGGGCTGCACAGCCACTCTGTGCCCCGCGGGCCTGCAAATGTATCCCAAGAGCCCCAGCAAAAAACAACAAACCAAACCGAACAAAATAAACAAACAAAAACCAACCAAAACCAACAAAAACAAAAACACCCCAAAACAATAACAACAACAAAAATCTAACCAAACAACCAAAAAACAAAACCAAAAAAACCCACCCCAATACACCAAATGAAAACCAAACCAGCAGGCAAACACAGAAGAAATCTTGTTCCCCGAATAGGGCAGATGGGCATTTTGGGAATTCGTACCTGATTCGGGGAAGATTGAATTTGTTCTCAGTGAGTGATGTGACTGCTTTTGTGCTAGGCTGACTCAGAACGAGAGACGGGGGAATTAAGTGAACCTCATTGCAGCTCCTGAGCACGCTGCCCTTTCAAGAAAGGGGAAGTAGGTTTTCATATTTCATATTGGAGGAAAGCACTTCCCGTGCGTTGTCCGGAGCGCCCGTTCTGCACTGGCGTCACGGGAGGAATTGTGCTAGGAAGTCAGCACATGAGTTCCTGCTTATTAGATACCAAGAAAAAAAAGTGTGTAAACGTTAGTTTTGTAACACAGCACACATTGCTGACAAGACAATCTCAGGAGGAATATCCCAGAGAAAGAGCTGATCAGTATTCTCTACACTGGGGGAAAAGATGCAAAAGTAGTAAAGAGTAGTTGTGCAGCTGAGGCCACAGAAGGCTGTGGTCTCAGAAAGTAGAAAAATCTCTGGCTGCTTTGGCTGCACAAGCATATGGGTTTAATCTATGGAATACAGCTGTATCAGTCCTGAAAAGAGGCTGGATAAATGTAGGTGCCCACACCCCAATGTTAGTCCCAAACCCAAGTTTGATCATTTGCACAACTCAAGGTTCTCTGTTTTGGGCTTGGGAGGTCTGTGCTGCCCAGTTGTGCCCAGGTCTGAGTCGCTCAGTGCCTTGCACCCATCTCAGCATGGTTTGCACCTAGAAACTGGGTGGTCTGGGGCCAAACCTGCTGGGGCAGGTGTAGCTGGAGGGCTGCCCTGTGGCCACCTGAGCCACAGGGCAAGCGTGTCACTGAAGATAGCTCCATTTCCATATTGAAGGGAGGACAGACCTGGTTTTGCAGGACAGGTGGAGGTGCTCCTTGGCCAACTCTCCCTGCTAGGTATGCTGGTGGTACCGTGCTGTGTCTGCTCCACGCTGCCCCTCTGCCTCCTGACAGCCCTTCCATGGCCATGCCAGGTGTGGGATGGTGACCCACAGAGGAGTGGGCCGGAGGTGGTACCTGGCTGCCATGGAGCCCATGCCTGTGACAGTGGGGACCTGCAGCTGTGGCCCTGGCTCTGCACTAACAGCACAACACCTCTCCCTCTGCACCAGAGCTGTGTTGGCCTCTTTGCCATGTCTCAGGGAAGACGCAATGCCTGGAGAAGGGGCTCAAGAGCTGAGTTGAGGGTTGAACTTTGTAACTTGCTCTGTAACTCAGGAGGGAGACAGGAGTGTTCATTGGGAGGGGGTAGCGTTTCAGACATGCTCCTGCATTTAGGATTCTCTGTCAGGCACACTACAGCCTCAGTGTGCTGGAGGGCTTTGACTCACCCTCTGAAGACCTCTAGTCCTCCCACATGATGCGTCAGAAACCTGTCTCATGCTAGATTTTGGATTCTGTTTTACCACTGCACGCCTCAGTTTGTGCCACTGCAATACCAAAACTGGGGGGTGTCTAACCACTGTGTTAGCTTGCTGAGGAGCCAGAGCCTAAATTAATCAAGGTGAAGTTATTAATAGTGCGAGAATTTTTCCAAAATCCTTGTAGGAACTGCTTGTGAAACTGCGTTTTCATTTCCCCTTTCAGATTTAGTTACATGACAAGGAATTATGCTGCAGAAGTTGTTGTGTCTCCTTCAGAGACTTTAGCAATGCTCTCTGCGGTGCTGTGAGGAAGCCTCCCTCTCTCTGAGGTATCTGTTCCTGGGAAGGAATCTGAAATGGGTCTGGGCAACCTACCTGCTTTCACCTGTACTGCCCAGGAACCGAGGGAAAGCAAATAGCCACATCTGTTTTCCCAACACACAGCTGGCATCTGGACCACATATATTTTTCCTACTTCCCTTCGCAAATGGTAAAAGAAACAAATTTGGCTCTTTTTTAACCAAACAGGCACACAATTTGTGTGTTGTTTATATCTCTGGTGCAGTGCCTAGACATAAGCAACAATGAACTTTATTTTGTATAATATAATGGGCAGCTAGGACAGGAGAAAGGCCTGTAGGGCTAAATACAACAGGTATCAGGAGCATCATGGTTTACTTCCTGAGTGTGGCATATACCACGCTGTTTGAGGCAGACCAAAATCAGAGCTGAGTGAATCTGAGAACAAAAAGGAAATCAGGCAGGGGGGACAGGAATAGCTTCCTTCCTTGATCTCAAACCCCTTCCTAGCATCAGCAGCCTGCTGGTTTCTCCAACTGAGGCAGAAAACAGAGACAAAAGCGACATTTCATTGTAAACTGGCCCATGTGTTTACATGACAAAACCCTGGATAATGTTATTTTACATAATTGATCATAAACCCTTTGTTGAGTTTTAAGACTTCATTTTTTGCTGTCAACTTACTTTTAAATGCAAAACTAATTTGCAACCCTCCACTCCACCCCTATATTTTCCGCAACTGAGTGTTTGTTTCTGAAAGTCCCAGATAATGACTCATACTGAGTTTAAAAAAAAAGGAGAAGCAACGTATTTTTTAATGTATTAACAATATTCTCTCACAGCCAGATGTTCCCCTTCATTGCACAGCATAAAGAGGTGAAAAGGAGCAGAAAAACTGCAGTAAGAGAAAAAAAAAGCAAGGGTCAAAAGAAACATGTCAGGCTGCAATATTGCTCCTAACTTTGGAATTGCCTACATGTTGTGCAGAAAGTGTGGAGCTGAGACTCTCTTTCCAGGTCACTAGGAAATGAAGTCATGGGGCAAGTGCATGAAGCATGTACATCCCTGAGAAAAAACAAAAACACAAACAGAAACACAAAACAAAGGAATGGAAGAAGCAAAAATAAATTTGACATTCAACTATTTTTGGGGAGTTATTGGGTCAAGATGCTCCAGGAAGCACAGTGGAGGGAAATGGATGGAAATCAAGACATTAGAACACTTTTCTTATTCTACAGCCTTGGGTTTTTTTTGCTGAGCTCACTCAATTCAAAAAGTAGTTTATGAAGTATTTTACAGATGGATGCGCTCTTTACCCAAAATGCAAACTGCTTAGCCAGCTGGCCCCACATCTGGATTAGTCTGCAGCACAAACCAGAAAAGAGTAGTTGCATTTTTAAACAACTGCTATCTGTAGCAGACCTAAAATGGGTGATGGTCACCAAAGACATTTATATCAAAATAATTTGTGAATGGTATTTATTTTCCTACTTCTGACAAGCCACAGCATTCTGGTGGAAACATTTCAGAATGTTTAGGTGTCTGATTTTCTTTATCACAATCACAATGGAAACTTATTGCCTGATTGCACGCACTGGTATTGGGAAACCCAAACCTGGTTAAAAACAGAATAGGTATTCAATGTGAAAATTCAGTAACACAAGTTCTCACATGAACTGATAATGTGCTGAAGCCCCTTACTCAAAATCTTGCCTCAAACTAAGGGGTAGAGATAGTATTCTAAAAATGAATTCTGTGAGCCACCCTTCCTCACTTTCATCCCTGCTGATAATTAACTGAATTGATTTCGTTTCATAGGGAAAATAAATTAATTGATTCTGCAACTGAACTGTGCAGCACTGTTCTGCAAGCTTCCTACCAGCAGGTTTACAGTGTGTTTACACAGGTTATTTCAGCAGCTATTTGTAGTTTTGGCACAAACTGCCTTTCATCCACATGTAAATTATCTTTTTGTTTCCTTTTTGCTTTATCTTGTAATTTATTTTGTTGTTTTAAAATCACTCTTGGAAGTGGCATGACTTCATCTTGGGATGCGTTGCCCTGTCATAATGTTAATGTGGACAAATGCATTAGCTGTCTTCAGAGATTTCCCATCCTGCAAGGAACACAAAATGCATGGTGTTAGATCTGGATCAGGCAGCTTGTTCCTACCGCTTCGTGGATAGAGATGGTCTGAAATGGCTTCACTGACCCCTATTATTTTCTGGAAAGAACTTTGTTCCAGTTCTCTGACTCCAGGGCCGGTTTTGAGGCTGCTGAGGAACCCACTGCTCATGCCTCTGATGGAGGAGCAGCGAGCCCACTGTGCTGGCCATCGGGGACCCTCGCATTGGGCTCTGAGGTGGCTCTCCTGCCATGTCTGCGCTCTTGTGCTGCTTCAGGAGTATGGGACAGGGGTGTCCTCCCTGCCGTCTGATTGCCTGGTCATCCAAAGTGGACAGCCTCCTGTGCTCCCAGCTCCTGGAGTATGGACCATAGAGCTGGCACTTGAAATCCTGAAACTATCATCAGAGCTTTACTTTCAGTTGTGGTAGGAGAACTGGAAGTGATGAGAGTGCAGTCAGCTCAAGGCGTCTATGCTGGGAAAGGTGGGAGTCTCCGTGCCTGGGGTCCCTCCTCCTGCTCAGCCCTCTTGTGCTGGCAGAAGAGAGAAAGTGTATGCTACTGAAATGATGCTGGTCAATCCTAACCAGCACTGTGAGGAATCTTCACTGAATTAAGACAAACTCGAGCTTGAATCAGCTCAAAAGTGCCTGCACAAGTTCAATTAAATGTGTTGGGTTTTTTGTTTGTTTGTTTGTTTGTGGTTTTTTTTGGTTTTGTTTTGTTTTGTTTTGTTTTTTTTCTTTCTTTTTAAGGCAGGGCCATATTCCAGCTTCCATAAGAAATATCCCAAGTCTCATTCATGGTACTGGAGAAGGAATCACACGTTGCGCTGCCGAGGAGTTGCCGATCTGCCCCTTTTCCCCCGGCACATCCAGGGGCTGTGGGGCTGTGCTGTGCCATTAGGCACCGGTGCAGAGAGGTGCAAAGAGAAAGCTTTCTACAGCCTGGAGGTTCTGTCCCCCTCCCCCATCTTCTAGGTTTTTACATCTGCTCCCCTAGTCACCAAAGAGAGAAAGACTTAAACACTCATGTACCAACCCACAACAAACCCCACACAGGCAGAGCTGAGGAGCTCTCCGCAGGAAGCTGACTTACCCTAAACCGCTCCACTGTTTCTCGTCACACTACATCTGGGTCTGCTGTCACTGCTGCCTCCGGATGGGCTAGACCCAGTTGCCAGGACTAATTTAGCTTGTGTGTGCAGCAGTCTCTGGTTACCTCTTGAGGTTGTTGGTTTTTTTTAACTCTCAATAATATAATAGTTCTAATCTGCTAAAAAAGAAGTCCATCTGAAAAAGCCGAGAACACAGAATGCCACTCTTCTTTTTTCTTCCCCTATCTCGTCTAGAATAGTTGACTTCCGTGACCTTTATTTTCAACAGTCATTTTCAGCTTCCTGCGTCTGGTGAGTTCTTTGCATTTTCTTTTTTTTTTTTTGATAAAAGTCTTAATGTGAATTGATATTCTGAATAAAATTCAGTATCTTTAGTTTTACTTTTATTAAGTTTTTAAAACTGATTCACCTAATCAGTGTTACTTTTAATACTATCTGTCAAATACTCAGTATTGTGACGTCCTGTTAAACACTGGTCTAACCTGCCCCTGGTCCTGTATCTTCTGGACTTTCATTTGTTCAGAGGTTGTTTCCATTTCAGCATAAAAAGGCCATGTATAAAAGTAGAAAGAGAGGTGTGATGGACCGTGCCATGCCAGTATTTTCCACATTAACTGATGTAAGAAAAAAGAGAGAAAATGGAATTACTCTAAAAATGGTGAGTCAGATTCTGATCACCTCTGCTGTTGTATGAACTATGAACCCAGGAGAGACAGGCATGTGTAAACCTGCAGCATCTTAAAGGATGGCTTTCTTCCCCATTTGTGAAGTACATCATTGTTATGAGAAGACTATTCTGTTTCATCTTAAATGTTCTGAAGCAAATTTAGGTGAAGATTTTATTGTGAGAATTTGAGAAAGGTGAAATTTGGGTTCTTAGGACCGAAGTGAGATTCAAAGTATTTTTAATTTGCGAACATATCTGTCACTGGCTCTGGCTGCAGTGGCTGCTTGGCCCTGCTGGGTCTAACAAGCGCCTCTGCTGCCTTCTGAGATGGAAGGGCTACGTTTGCCATCTAAATGGCGGTGGCTGGAACTCTCTGCTTTCATCTCACCCCCATGGGCTCTTCTCTGCTTTCTGAGCCAACTGTGGCACGATCATGGTGCAGGGTCCCCTTAGAGAGCAGTATGCCTATGTGCACATCTGTGCACACCGATTTCTAGATTCTGCCTACAAAACCTGCATGTTACGATGCTCTGGTGTTGGTGGGGTGGTCTTATCACATTTTCAATTAGAAGTAGTTAAAGTAAAAGGTGAATGAGGAGGGAGCACACAGAGCCTGGAACCATCGCTCTGACACAGGTCCCTGCAAAAATTCTGGATGTGGCTTTAAGATTTTCCAACTTCTTCTTTCAGCTGTGTTTCCACCTCTGAATGGGGTGCAAGTGGGGCTGTGGAATCTGGAGGAGACCAGCTTTAACACGGGATTTATCCTGAAGAAAACACTTGCAGAGGAAAAAGGTAGGATAAATTAGATTAGATAGTTGTTAGCAAGCAGATCTGTCAGTGCTTTTTTGATGTGACTATATGTCGGCCTGCTGTTCCCGCCAGAATAAGGCGGGATTGTGCATTTCATTGTGCTTCTTTGTATTTTATGTTTCTAAACCCCACCATTTAGACCAGTGCGTGTTTATGAATGTTCCAGTAGAACAGACCATACACATATACTTACTTGACTTTAGAATGTGGTTTAATATAATTTTTCAAAGACAGCTCTGAGGATGTATCACACAGGTGAAGTCCAATTTACCAGAGATGGTGTGTACAGACTTGATGTGAATACCATGTTTGAGACTTGTGCAGTAACCACAGGGTAGAAAAGCCCCATGTGCACTTGCTTCTTGCTAAGCTGATAAAGTAGGCCTGGTCGGGCATAATAGCAAGCTAGGTTAGGTGCTACAAGCCAGGAAAAACAGTAGTTCTGTATTTATAGAGAATCTGCGTTTTCATAAGTAATCTGTACTTGCTATCTAAGTTCCAGAGCAAAGAATGAAAATGTTAGAAATTGACTTGATTCTCATGTATAGCAAGACAAAAACTCATAGTCCATTGGCAGGGCAAAGTGGCTGTAAATTACTATCATTTAAACCCATCGTATGGGAATTTTACTGTGCTAAAGCAGAGTGAGATGGTTTCATCGAAGATAAGCATGCGACCTCACATGATTGCCTACATCAGAGGACAGTCCCTGTGTCTACATGCAGCACAGTAAAAACATGAGGTTGGAGCTATAGTTCCAGAAAGTTACTAAAATTACTTTTTCCAGCCCAGTGACAGGCTTTCTCAAGAAAATGTTTGTATGTAGAAGCTTAACAGATTCTGGCTGAAATGCTCCATTGGGAGTTTGAATTTGGGGATGAAATGAAAGCACTCTGCCTGCTGCGTAAATCCAGCAACTCAGAGACGGATGCTAAAGTTGCATCGGCTAGCAACAGCTGCCAGTGATATCGGGGAGGCAATCTCTTGTACAGCGAGGGGCAAGCCATATAAGTCTTGCAGATATAAGTGGACACTTTGCACTACACCCAGAGCACACAGGAAATGAGCAGATATTGCGGTGGCGGTCTTGGCAGGCCGCATCTCTGGCCTGTCTCGTAGAGCAGCGGGGCTGCATCAGCGGAAGATCCCGAGGAACTTTTCTTGGTGACGCTTTCTGTTAACCAGCCGGGAGGACATGAGGCAGGGAGATGAAATTCTGCTGTTTTGCCTCTTGCTTTTGCTGTGCAGCTCTAGGTGCATCTCAGCAGCGAGGTTCGAGCTTTAAATGAAAAGGATTTTTACCAAAAAGTGCCTCTTCTCTCTTAAAAAAAACCCTCAATTTTCTTCATAAAATGTTGGCACTGTGCTTCTATAACTTTAATTAAGAAACTGTTGAATGTTTCTGAATGCACCATTCAAGTGATTAATTTGATTTGGCATTGGCCATACAATGAAAAATAGTAGGATTTTTAATAATGCTTTTGATTATGGTTAGAAAAGAAATAAAAGAAGTAACTGTGAAACTTGCCTTTTCATACTTTTTCGAAGTCTTACTGTGACATTTCAGGCATCACGTTACACAGGTTAACATCGTTTCCAAATTAGGTTCTTGATTTTGACTAACAGTGTGTGGTTTTATTAAATCAGCAGTTTTCAAACGTTTCCATGCTATGAGCACAGTTTAAAAAATGTCTTGGGATAATCCCAGTGTAGAAATTAAGAAAGGTAGTTGTCTGTAGCTGTCTTGAGCCCACTATTAAAGCATTACTGCTTTAAAATACTGAACAGGATCACACAAATACAACAAAGCGATGTAATAACAAAATTTGTGGGTTGTAGCCTACCATTAGCTCTTCTCCACAAAACCAAATCGTTTCATAAGAGCTTCGCCAAATTTAGTTGTGCTTCAATTCTTATGTCAGTGAAGAACTGGAAAACCTTCCTAATCCACCAAAAGCGTCAGTCTGCAGTGGAAGGGGAGACATTTGGGGCCAGCAAAACTTCTGTAATACAGCAATGAGTGTGAACACTGGAAGTCACGAGTACAAAACACTGGTGTATCGGGTCTAAAATGAGCAGCTGTCAAAGTAGCAGGGAGCAGTAGTCCCAGTGGTCACGTTCTGCTGGAGGCTGTGCTGGCAGATTGCCGTCGCTGCTGGGGTGGCAACTGGAGGGCAGCTGGCAACATGCTCTGACCACTCACTGCCTGCGTGTGTTCCTCGCAGAGCGGTTATGGGGGTATTTGCTTGTTCCTGGCCTTGCTCCTGGCTGTGCCCTGTGTTTTGTGCAGATTCTTCGATCTTTCCCACCCTGCACAATCACTTGCTGCTGACCCTGTGTCGTATTTCTTTTGCACAAGGAATTGCATTTGGTAACAGAGCCTAAGAGAAGCGTAAATTCCTACAGGATGTTGCGGGTGCTGAACTTGGCATGCTTGTCTTTACCTGATGAAATGTCTGAACTCACTGGAAACCACAAGAGGATTCTGCTATGGTTTGGGGGTTTCCCCAATGGGGGGCCTTGGTGACCTGTCACATAGGAAAGACCCAGCATGTGCCAGAAAGGGAACTAACACCTGTCCTGGCAGAAGATGGCACGAAGGGCTATGGTTATGTACCATGCACGATGCCGCTTGTCACACACAAGTGTGAGTGTGGAGTACCGGTCTCCATTACTGACACTCCTGGTTTGAGGCTTTTGTACCATCTGGTGATATATCTTTTCCACGTGAGTGACAGGGAGGCGCTTTTGAAGGTTATCCTGCCTTATGTCAACATACAGACGAGATGGGCTCTCCTAATATAAAAGTGTGGGATCAAGACCCCTACATAGTTAGGGATCTGTTTTGGTCATCTCCTGTGCACACAGTCATTGAAAGAAAATCTCTCACTCTAGCGAGAAAGCTGTTCCTTCCTTTTGCTGATAGGCATCCAGGTGGACACAGTCTGCAGCTTGCCTTCTTTTATTTTTTTCCCCATTAAATGACTGTTCTTAAAAGCTGGTAAAGTCTTTAGAGTTCCAAGTTATTGAATTAATGACATACCGAATTATCTATTAACTTCCTTTCATCATCTGTGTGCTTGTGTTTTTTTCATTACAAAAATATATTATAAAATATCTGTCTTTAAAGTCTCTCATGTAATTTCTTTTGTTTCCATCAATTTAAATGCAGGATTTTAAATTCATGCATCTTTCAGTGGAGTTTTAATTCTGGATGAAAAGCTGTTGGGGGAAATATCTCTGAGTTTGAATCAGGTCCACCAGGATTCAAAAATACAGCATGGGAAATGTTCTCATAATGTTAAACCGTAGCTCTCCTAAAATATCTCTCTTTTCATATACATGTTCATTTTCATGCAAAATATGTAAAGAACAAGAAAATCAAGGAAATCTTTAAATGCTTCCCTCTGAAAAACAGGAACTCTGCATTAAGATTTACTGTGTCGTGGGGATTTGTATGGTCTTCAAACCAGCCGAAAGCCAAATAGATGTCAGCTTTAAGTACCTGAAATGGCTTCTCAAAATACTGGAGTGAAGAACGAGTGAGAAGGATTTGTATATTACTTTTGGTGGTAAAGAGTAGAGGCTTTTCTCCTCTTAACCTATTCCGTGTGACCCAGTCCTGTCTGCAGTATTATATGTTTTATATAAAAGCAACAAAAAATTAAGGTTATACCGGAATTGGAGAAAAGTAAAGGAAATCAGGCACTGAAATATATATTCTGCTCTGACATATGGTTGGTGTAAGATAAAAATCAATGTAAAATCTGAACTACCAGGTGTAATTTGTGATAATTCCAGAAAAAAAAAATGACAGCATGTTCATTTGAAATTGAGCATTAATCATAACTATGTATAGGATGTATGCAATTTGATGTAGGCAAGTAGGCATGCCCCTTTATGGTGTTTAATCTAATTTACTATGATTAGGGAACTATAGGGAGACTATGTAGTGAGAAAAAATATGTTATTCCCTGTCCTGTAAATACATATTAACTCTTATTTTATCCTTGTGCCGGGCACAGTGCTTGAATACCGAATTGTGGAATAGATTGTGGAAGGCAACTCCTTTCGTAATTTACAGAACAAATCAAAAGGATAAAGACCTTAAATCCACAAATGCAGGAAATGTTATGATAATTGTATGTTTTGTACCGCACTTTCTACTTGTGAGCTGGTTGAAACTATTTCCAAGCAAGCCCTCCAGATTTTTAACATTTTAATATACATGTGTGCACACAAAATTTAAAAGTGAATTTTAAAAGATGGCAGTTTCCCTCTGGCTGAAATACAGACTATGATTTTAAACAGTCTAATATATACAGAGATAAGGAAAAGCTTTTTGTTGCTGGCAATTCAAAGAGGAAAAGCTAAAATTGTCAGCCAGTTTCTCAGTGTTATATAATAAATAACTGACCAAATTATTGTTGCTTCCTTAGCTAGCTTTGCTCATTACCTCAAGAAGTTTAGCATTCATCACAGCAGAACCGAATGGTTGCATGCAGTAAATATGTGTTCTTCCCAAATAAAAAAAAGATCAATATGTTTTAGCAAGAAGTCATTATTGTGGATTGTTTGATCAACTGAAACATCATTATTTGTTGCTCAAAACACCTATACATTCAACACATTTTCTTCTTATCATAAAATATGCAAAAATAACCTTCCATCAAACATTGGATAATTCTGTTCTAACTAATATTTTCCTCCTCCTAATTTACCTCCCACTGAAATAAAACTTATGCAAATACATAATTTAACTAACATGGAGAACCTCCTTCTCCTCCCCCTGAGGTTAGGGGGAGAAGATCTGGGCTTGAGAGTCTCCTTATTTTGTGGTAGGCATTTTATAAAACTTAATAGACAACTGAAAGGAACCTTGGAGATCTTGCGAGTGATCCATGGCGGGCAGCAGAGAAATGGTAGGACAATTTTTTTAAAGACTTTTTAACATTGAGGAGGGCGTCATATCATCTGTATTGTTCATACATGAGCTTTTAGCTATACTGTTAATATTGGTTACTCAGTAGTGCTTAAGGGACCCAGTGAAGAAGATGAGTGCTGCACAGGCGAGGGAGAGGAGCGCGGTCCTACCCCCGTTAGAGCCCAAACACCCGCAGCCAGCCCTCTCTGCTGCGAGGGGAAGCCCTTTTGCCCTCAAATGCAGGTGTGTATGTGCAGTTGCCAGGTTTTTAGTTTTAATATTTTACCATGTTACACAGCTGCAGGATTTAATATAAATCCATGCATATCCGTAACAACAAATCATTGTAACATGTAAAGAACTGCTGCATACGTAGTAGAAATGTAATTGTTTACAGTGTGTGACTATGCAATTTCTTTATACGTATGTCTAAGACTCTATTATCTATCAGTTATACTCTTAGGTTATTGCAAATCCAGATTTAGCACAGCAGTCATTTCTGCTCATGTATATGCAAATACACGTGTGTACCTATATGTAGAAATAAAGTAATTTAAAGATCACGGTCATTTCCATAATGCATTCATTCTTTGATACAAAATACGTATGCAGGTTTTCAAATGATGGTAAGATATCTCACACTGAATATGCATCTGTTTTGTATAGCAATCTGTAGCAAACTGTTCTGCAAATGAACGAGTATCCGCATATGTATATATACGTGTCTATATATGTATATAGACATAGGAACACGTGCATGTACATATGGATCTCATATTTTTGTACATGGATGGATAGATTAATTGTTGAAATAGTTACATTTTGAAATATATGCTGATTTATTGTTGATATTTTTGTGTATGCATATACACTTCTGTGCATCCAGTCTAGCAATTCTGCAAGAAATTACAAATGCGTATTTAAAACTAACAGATATTAGTTGCGTATGAAAGAGAAATGGATACTTCACAATTATTAAGCCTGGATCAGCAGATGGTAAAAAAATCCCAAAACAGAAATAGGGAAAGGGCTAGGCTTTCTGGGAAGAAAACACGATAAGTGTTGATGGTTGCAAATAAATGAATACTTTACATTTTGTCAGCCAAAAAAAAATTTGGGGAGAATTTTAAGAGTTAAACCTGTAAAAAAAAATCTACAAAAATATGTTGTAAGTGCCTTTTTGATTAGTCTCAAACTTCAAAAAAGGTGAACTGTATTAAAAGAGGATGTGGCATGAAAAATTTGAAGTGGTTTGGGGCCCAAAGCTGCGAACATTTCCACATGTGAATAATTGTACACACATAGTAGTCTCATTGAAGTCAATGACTTAAATATCATACATTTTATAATACCAGACCTTCTGTTTGGCTACAAGGCAGTTGGACTTGGGTGGAAATTTATTTTTAACTGTGAGTCCATTCTGATAACGTGACTTTTCATGGGCACGTGTGTAGCGCTACAGTCAGCGTATAGTGCTTTATCCATGTTCATCTGCAAGCGTATCTGTATCCCCATCTGGGTCCGAAAGTAGCTCTAAGTCAGTGGTGAATACATATATACATATATATACATATGTGTATGTGTACAAAAACACTGGCTATGAGTAAATGCAGATGGTCAGATGGTTGGCAAATGTCTGTGCTCGAGCATACACACGTATGACATTTGTGCACCAGCTGCTCCATGTACAGCTGTATCTGTGGTGAGACTCCAGAAGCATTTCTTCTCTGTTTAAGAGCGGAGAGGACAAAGATCCCAGGGAAGGGTGGGAAAGGCAGGTGACATACGCAGTGTCTTGCAGAAGGGGAACGCTCGGTAAGTGCAAGGGCACATGCCACAGTTCGAACACGACATGCCGTTCCACTTCTGCTGACTTTGGAGGGGGTTGGATCTGAGTGAGAACAGCACATGAGCTGGTCCACTGTGAAGAGTTTACTTTCCTACACTTGATTTACCTGCATTTTCATTTGGAGAGAATGCAACGTTTATACTGAAAATAGGTTACTTTTGAAAATGCCCCGTAGTGCTATGAACACCACATAGTCCATAATTTACAATGTTGTGCCATAAACACGTGGAGGAAAATTACTTCAGACTCATGGCTTGAATTTTGAAGCAGGTACTTAGTACTGCCAAATTCCATTGACTTCTATTGAATTTAAGATCTCGGATCAGTACATGAGAGCCTTACAGATTTTTTGTTAATTTTGGAGTGGTTCTAATAATTTGTGTTCAAGTTTAATTTGTAAGTAGCTGGAGCGAGGTGTGATTAGTCACAGCTAAAAGGGTTCTTGAAGATAGAATAATCTAGTTGGGTAACTAAAATGAGAGTTAAAGTTTTTCTCAGTGACTGTAGTAAATTCAGTAGAGCTTTATACGTCATTATCCGTTGCTTATATATATTAATTAGAAGTACTGTTACTAAAGTAATGAACTAGCAATTTTAATTTAATATATCTCATTATACAGCTTTATATATATGTGCAGTGTGTAAGTATGTGTGTAAATATGTAGATTTTCTTATATGGAAAGCTTTCTTTACTAGGACTTAATGTCTGATTTCATCTTCTAAACAATATTGGTCTGTATTTGTCATTATTTTATAGCAAGATTCCCCAGTCTCAAGAGGAGAGAATTTCCTTTAAACCTGATGACTTGAGTTCCCTTGCTAGGAATAAAGTTGGCAAATTCAGGTGCTGTCTTGATCCAGTAGTGATTTTTTGCAAAGGCTGTTAAGAAAGTGGTTGTCCATTTTCTTTATATTTCATAAATTGAGAATTTTTTTAAAAAGTTTTATGTTTTTCAAAACAAAGCGCTGAAATTTGAAAACAGGAACAGGATTTCAGTTTTGTGAATACGAGAGTGAAAGAACGATTTCTAAGTTCTTCTGTCTGAATTTTTTTTTAATTCTGGAAGAAGATTGTTTTTGAAATGACAGGACATCTTGGCTTTGAAAATGTGGGTTCATTGCATGTTATTTGCTCTTCTAATTTTAGGGAGCCATTGCAAGTGTGCTTGTACTTAAGGATAAAATGTGTGTATAAAAGCTCTCAACAAAGCTTCTAGGCATCCTCTCAGTTCTTTAAAATATAAGAACACATTGAGAGAAAGCCTGGGCAATTGATCCATCAGTGTCATCAATATAGCAGACAGCTGAAACATTCTGCCAATGAAATAACCTGCCCTCAAAGGATAAAGATGCCAGAGAATAAAGATGTCCCCTGTGGTAGCCTGCTTGGAAAGTGAATGAGTTGAATGCAGATTTTTTTTGTTGGAGCAGTTTGGGGAAAAGATTCAGCACATTGCACAGGTAGGGGCTGAGCGCCAGTTCTTCATGGCAGAGCTACCACCACTGAATGCCGCTGCGGACTGAAGCGCTGACACTGTCTGAGGTGGAGGGAGGCTGTTTCCTAGACTGGCAAGACGAGGGCCACGTAGTGCTATAGATTAAAATTATCTTAAAATGAGTTTACAAACCAGGAGGTGACTAACGCAAATGTCAGAGCATCAGCTTAATGAATGCACGACAGAAAACTTCGCAGCAAGGGGCCATTCTCTCGCAGACCAGCTGCTGTCTCCAGACGGGCTGCAGCCCATGTGTTAGTTTTCAGTAGCCCCATGCTGTGGCAGCAAAGGCCTGTGCAGCAGTCTGGATCTGGGCACCCAGACTGGATCTGCAATGGCCACGGTGTCTCCATTACAGGGGCCAGTCATTTCCCTGCTGCATCTTCTGGATGCTGCCCCTAACCAGGCAACAGCACCTCTGCCCTGTCTTGGTTTCCTGCCAGCCCTCCTCCTCCTCCTCCTCCTCCTCCTCCTCCTCCTCCTCCTCCTCCTCCTCCCTCTCCTTTTTCTCTCAGGAATTGTTCTCAGGCCCAGTCCGTGCCCTGAAGCACCTGCTGCACCCATGGAGGTGAAGGTGTGGAGCTGTGCTTTGTTCTAGTCAGTAAGGGTAGTCTCCATGTCTCCTTCCTCTCCTCAAGAGGCTCTAAGAGATGCAAGGAGAGTTTTTATGTATCTGTGGTGCAGTTAGAAGGAGCAGCCATTATAATCAACATGATAGACAAGAATTGTAGACAATGTTTTGCAGACCCAACCTCTGCATGAGGTGAAACTCACAGGAATAATGTGGGCAGTCAAGTACAATATGTGCATCCAAGCCTTGCACAGCAAGTGGAAGTCTCCCCAGTGGTTTTAAAGTTTTTTTATTAGTATAAATATTTTTATTTCCTTGCAACATCAGGTCTCTTCAAGAGCTACTGTACACAGTGCTCAAACTGAAAAATTAGCCTGCTCTTATCCTGATATCAACAGGAACTGCACTGAGATGTAATTGTGGTAGGGACCGGATAATGGCAATAATAGTTAGCATGTTAATTGCTTTTACTCTCTGAAGCATTTTGTGACTGCCTGATCTGAAAAGCCTGTTGTCTTGCCTGCGTAGTTTCTTTATGTATGAGCTAATTCCTTCCAAACCTCAGCCTACTCCAGAGTGCACTATCAATATCCAAGATTGGTTTTGAAATTAGGAGTTCCTGACTCTCTTTATTTTCCCCTGTCATAAGACACTGTCCATCCTCTGCGGATGTTTAGCCATAGTGAGTCATGCTCACAATGACCTCACTGTAGATGCCAGAGGCATTCCTGGGAAAAATGAAAATCCCCTTTGGTCTAGTTGATAGATTTACCCCTTCCAATACAAGCGGTCCTGCTTTCCTTTGTTGGTAGAGTTGTTTCAACAAATATTAGATTAGTTTTTCATAGGATCGAATCCTCCACCTGCAAAGAGCTTGGTGCTGCTGTGCTCCTCTTTCCCATCTCACTGTATTATGGTTGGTAACACCGCTCACCTTCTTTGTATTATTTACTTGCCTGAGATTGCTGAGGTGCAGGACGGGCAGTGCCCAGAGCGCGGCTGTTTTACGGCTTTTTGTGCTCACGTCACCAGTGAAGTTTGAGGGCTCTATAACTGCACACCAGTGCCAAGGCTCTGTATTCCAAAGACAGAGGCAATAAAAATAGGAAAGCAAAGAAAATAAATGTTGCATTAGCTACATAGGCAATATGGAAGAGTTGAAAAGCAGGGCTCTATCTAAAACTGTGCAAGAATTTTCTTGGAGGTTAATCTTAAGGTATATTAAAGGTTGTTATTCAGAATGACTGCATGAGAATTAGACATATATTCTTATAGTTAATAATATTATAGAAGCTCTCACCTTTTTAAAATAAAATCTTCTATTGTTACAAGTGGTGAAAGCATAAACCAAGGTAGTGTACTAGAAGATACAGGTTTAAATCTGGAATTCCAGGTGCAAAATGGACTTGATAAAGTTAGTAAAATTTGGAAAACCAGATTGTTGGAAAAAAAATCCGGCAGTAGCTTAGACTCAACTGTCTGTGATCAGAAGATTTTCTGCAGTCTTTTAATGGGTGTAGCATGCTGTACTGTCAGACCAAGACCGTAGTATATTCTATGAGAGAAAGGAACCAAAGCTTTTGCAAATATTTATAGAACTGGTTGTATACCGAGTGTAGAAGTGCCCAGTACTGGCCTGTCCTTTAAAGGACATTGTTTTCTGTTGATGTATAATCTAAAGAGCTTTCCATTAATTGAGGTGAGATTGCATAATTATTTTGATACACTAATACTGCTCTTACCCTGAGGCTGCACCAAGAACAGGCTCCGTGCATAATTAAAAAGGTATCTTCAGTATGCTCATATGTAGTCTCAACTATATATGGGGGCACATGAACTCCACATGGCTGTGGACAACAGCAAGATCAGGACCACTGATGGCACTCTGTCCATGGGACCAGAACATGGACCTTGTTAGACACTGGTCATCGTTATTCGTCAATGGATTGTAGAAAAACATAATTTGCTTTGAAAACAATTCCGTCATGGTGGAATATTTTAGCTTTGGTTATTGTGTGTGTTGACTAGCCATACTCAGTAATCCTTAATACCTTTTTCAGTCTTTAATCATTTATATACTTTCATTTAAAATAGGCAAAATAATCTGACTTGGTAATCAACAGGCTGATTACCAGAACAGTCCTTTTATCTGTCTTTCTCTGTTCTGGCGTTTATGAGATAGCAAAAGTCATACTTCAGATATCCTTATTTTCACCACATCCAAATATATACAAAATAATGAACCTAAAGGCATTAAGGACAATTTGTACCAAATAAATGTTTGTTCTGAAAAAGAGACTAGTTACATGCTAACACGCAGCTTTGTCTGAATCATATGCTACTGGCTTGTGGTGAATTGCGGTGTTTTCAAACTGTACTGCTTACACAATTTTGAAGTAGAATACCCCGAAGGAAAGATGATGATGCATTTAAGTGATTGAACTGTGCGTCCTGCATGTACTTTTCAAATTTTTTATAGATATATTTTGTAAATGTCTTGTTTTAATTCCCTTGAGAGCTTGTTTGTGGAACAGAGAATGGAGAACAGTGGAGTTAGACCTACTGAATCTTTAGAAGCAAATTTCCAGCTGCTGCCACCAAAACTTGAATCCAGGGAGCAGGTTGTTTCCCGGCATCCAGGAATGCTGTGCGGCAGCCTGGGCCTCCATCCCACTTCCCAGAAGTGAGCTGATGTGGCGAGAGCGCGGTGGGGCTGGCGGAGCAGGAAACGCCGCCTGTTGCAATGACTCCTCTTGGTACCGGTAACCCAAGTGCACACGAGAACGGTCCCACACGCTTGGTGCAGCCTCTATAAAACAACGTGCTCTGGCCAAGCCGCCCGCATGCCTTCTTTTGGCCAGTGCATGGGTGTGAGAGCTGCGGGTGTGCCAGCAGCACGGGAGGAGGTAGGGCGCTGCCTCACTGCAAAGTGAAAGCAGGGCACTTGCCAGAAGCAGTTGTCAGTGCCTGTAAAGTGTTCTCTCCTAAGATCATCTGGTGCTTTTCTCTTGTTTTGCTTTGTTTTTCCCCTTTGTGGAGTAAGCCAAAGCTTTGAGTGTACTCGAAATGTGGGTGGGTAGGTGGGTGGGTGTTGGTGGGGTTCAGGTGGTGAAACTGAAGAGCATTATGGTAATGTAGAATAGATGCTTTTTGTGGCCATCATTCATTTCTGTGCAAATAACCTTAAGCTGTGACTCTTCATACATGAAGGAGACAGAAATATGTTATTTGTATAGCATACACAGTACATTTTGAAATTATGCAGTGATACTTTTAAAAATTACTTTTGTTGAGCAGAACTAGTTTGCCTTCAGTTTTGCAGTTAGTGATTTCCATAGCATCTTGCGTGTCGCCCTGTGTGAGCGGTGAATCTTGCAGACATCTAGTGGGGAAGAGGCAAATGCTTTCAAAATAGGAAAATTTGACTGAATGCTGGCAGGAGCTCAAAAGCAATTACACACTCTGAAGAGGTACTCTCAGTTCAGTTTTACAACAGAGTAAATGTCAGGGCAGCTGTATCTCCTTCAAATGAAGTTGTGTGACTGGGTCAAGCACTGGTGGTGTGGTTTTCTTTGGCTTATGCTTCTTGTTGAAAGTGATTTGTAAGAAAAATTTTGAACTTTTTTGTATTTTTGCTGTGAATCCTTCTTTGCTTTGAAAATTGTTGAGGTTCATGTTGCTCAAGATTCAAACCTGAAGTCTTTGCTTCCTCATTGTCACAAGCGGTTCTGTGTTAGTGTTCATTACAGGATTCCTTAAATAGTCAAATTGGTTAGTGAAGGGCTATTTTTCTCTTGACTGCCTCTAGAGAGCATGAGTACGTTTTCAAGGGATTCTGAACTGAAGGGTTAAGAGGGATTCAGGATTATGTCCGTCTTGGCGAAAGTCAGAGGGAGGAAATGTCTCACTAAAAGCAGGTTACTAGCAGTTATACCAAAGTGAAATTTATTTTAGTGTTTTTTAGACAATCAGAGGGAAAAAAAAGTTGGTCTCAGTGGAGAATGGCAGAGGTGACAGGACTGTTAGCCCCCGTGGAGCAGCAAGAAGGTTATTTATGTGAATGGCTGTTGCACATGCAGCCAGCTGGGAGGGAACAGCAAAGTTCAGCATCCTCGGTGTGGGGTACTCCCCATGGCTGTCCAAAGACATGTCCAGGTGGCTTTATCTTGATGAAGAGCAGTCTGTTCTCTGTGGGTTATAAATGTTACATTTTATTTTTACTCTTCCAGAAACACCATTTGACTCACTGAGGATTTTAAACTGACAGCACCATAGAGACGCGTGGGAGAAGAGGGGATTTTAAACCCAAGTGACACTATGAAGTCTTGAGAAGTAAAGACATTTGGATGGTTTCTTACCAAATGGAAGTTATCTAGAGAGCTTTCAAGACCACTGCATCTCTCCATCCCACTTCTGCTGCACAGAAACAGCGCTCTCGGCCCTGGACGTTAATAAAATGCTGGATTCAGTCAAGTGTGTCCTGGTGGGAGACTCTGCAGTGGGCAAAACCTCACTCTTGGTGCGTTTCACCTCTGAGACTTTTCCAGATGACTACAGACCCACTGTATATGAAAATACCGGAGTGGACGTCTTCATGGATGGTGTACAGATTAGCCTGGGTCTTTGGGACACATCTGGCAGCGATGCCTTCAGAGGCATTCGCCCCCTCTCATACCAACAGGCAGATGTGGTATTAATGTGCTACTCAGTGGCAAATCACAATTCCTTTCTGAACCTGAGGAACAAATGGATCAGCGAGATCCGCAGCCATTTGCCACGCATCCCCATTTTGGTGGTGGCCACTCAGACCGACCAGCGCGACACGGGGCCCTACCGCTCCTCCTGCATCAGCCCAATGGATGGGAAGCGTTTGGCCCAGGACGTGCGAGCCAAAGGCTATTTGGAGTGCTCTGCCCTCAGCAACCGCGGGGTGCAGCAGGTGTTTGAGTACGCTGTGCGGACAGCAGTCAATCAAGCCAAACGGCAGAACAGGCGGAAGCTCTTCGCCATTAACGAGTGCAAGATCTTCTGAGGACTGTCAGCACTGGGTTTGCCCGCGTTCGTTCTTTCCGTCTTCGCACAAAGATACCGCAGCAGATGGAATGGGAGGTGAATCAAAGGAGGACTCCTGGCAGAACCACAGTGCAGGTGCCCCTGGTGAGACAGATGTGCACTCTCTCTGATCTGCACCCTGCCAACACACATGGACACTCTCTTGGAAAACAAAAGGTGCAGGTGCATCCCCTTATTCACAAGCCCATGTTTGGACTTTGCTACCCTGGACTGGAGCAGGCTTAGCCTGGAGATCTGCAGATAATATCTGCATTGATTTTGTTGGGTTTTTTTTGTTTTTTCTTTTTCTGTTGATGTTCATCAGTTGTTGGTTTGTCTGCATTTATTTAACAACAAACTTCTGCCTGAATCAACCCCCACCTCTTGACATGTATGTCCATGTGGAGCTTTTCTTTTAAAGAACTTAGTGTATAAAAATCTGACCCCTGTGTATTCTATTTAAAAGACTCTTGTATACGTTGTTGTAAAAGGCTGACAATTTATTTTTACATTTTGAAGGTTCTTCCTTTAGCTAGCCACAGAAACAAATTGTCCTATCCATGTAATAAATGGCCTGCAGGCAAGCCCAGCACTTCTTAGACATACCTGGGCCACTGCATAGTAATCAAACCCAGTATGACCAGCATAGGAGTGATCAAAACTTAGTGACATTTGACAACTGTCCTGTGGCTTTTTGAGATGTATTTTGTTATCTTGCTCTTCAGCAATGTGGCCAAAGATGGGATCAACCAGGAGGAAACTAGCCTGACTCTTCCTAGACCTCACCTGGTTACAACCTCTGAAAGGCTGGCTTGCGGTCAGGGATGGTTTCAACATATGGTTGGGGTGGCAGAGATTATCCTGCACTGTCATCACCAATGTTGTCCCTGCTCTAATTCTGGAGGCAAAAGATTTCAGTCTTCAGGGATGAAAGGTATTTTTAATGAGCACTAAAATTTTCACATACATTTAGTATACTTCTTTTTGAAATAGTGGTTTTAGTGAAATCAGTCACCTTCTATAGTGAAAAATTAAGTACATGGCAAGGTTGAATGTGCGCATTTAGAATGGCTAAATAACATTATTTTTTGAGTTTGTGTACTAAGTGTGACTGCCTGGGTTGTATCAAAATAAGACTGAAACAGGCTTTGCATCCTGGGGAGCCTGGCAAGTCTAAGAGTCAAATGCTGATGTACCTACTTGGGTAAAGTTACTGTCTTCCATAGAAAGTCAGACTAAGGAGGTGGAAACTCCAGGTGTGTAAGAGAACTCTGCTAGAAGATAGAGTGGGGTCAACCCACAATGCTGTACATTCCTTGTGAATTGTGGTGTTCCACTTCTCCTCAGGTTATCTGTCCCTTCTGCTCCGCACCACCTCTCAGGACTTCCAGATCTATCTCATCCCAAGGTTTCTGCTGCCCAGAGAGGAAATCTCCTGGGGGATTTTTTAGTGCAGCAAGACTTTTATTCTTCCTTTCTCTGTCCTTCAGCTAGCTCAGAACTGACCTTTGAGGGGCTTATAGTATGGTGCCATAAAAGATGGCACATAGCACAGTAGGATGTTTCTCCCTCCACGTGGGTCTGGGAGAATGACCTGTGTCTGTTTTGGCTGAGCCCAGGCTCCTGTGTTTCGACAGGAATGAATGCAGTGGCTTGGCTGATTCCAATCCAAGGTGGGACTTCAGGAGTTACCCTGCTAAGCAAATAAGCTATAGCTCAGATCTTATCTATTTATAGATTGTCTCTGAAAAACTGGCTAGGTGCTCTTCTCCATATTCCTTTCTGCCTCTGAGCTCCTCTATAAAGAGAATTTCCAAATTAAATCATTCCCTTCCTGTGAATCCCAGAGATGATCTCACCTGTGATGTAGGTGAGCAAGTATTGGCATTGCAGACGCCTTGAATAGCAGAGGTGCACAGGACCCTTGAGTTTGTGATTGTCCTGCCAGCTCCCAGGCTGGTGAATATTCACCAACCTGACTGTAAGGGAGGCTTTTGGTCATAAAAACATACTGGTGTCCTGTGAGGTTTACATATCAGCTTTAAATCTTTACAAGCTTCTGCACCCAAGCACATAAGATGAGGGCTCCCATCACCGCCCATCTTTCTTGTACTCTTCTCTTTCCTACTTTATCTTCTGGTATTGATTGCAAATCCTTTGCTCCCTGAAACACTAAAACTGGCATGTTTGTAGAAGAACCTGAAAGGCGTGATACTTATGCAGAGTTCCACAAGTGGGTAGGTATTGGCAGTCCTTGGTTAAAAAGCTTTTGGCTTTTGGAATAAATATGTTTCTACATCTCCACTCTTGCAATGCCTCTTCACTGAAAGTTTTGGGTTTTGTTACCCTAATTTAAAAGCAGCCATTGTTACTGTTTGAACATTAAAGATTACATGTAAAATGTCATATTGTGAATCTTCAAATCTATTGCAATTATGGACATTTTTATATGGTCCCCACTCCACTGACAGATTTAATACCTGGTTTCAACTCTTTTGAGATGTATTTTTGCCAACATGTTCTATTAAATGGTCTTTTTTCTCTGTGGGTTAAGCTTTGGTTATAACCGTTCATGCTGCTATTTTTATGTGTTGAAGAGCAGCAACCGCTAGGGCAGGACGCTGTGTTGTGTCATTTGCTCCAGAGAGTTGTTATATCAGACAAAGCCAGATGAAGATGTGCTCCAGAATCACATCATAACTGAAAATCCCATCTTATCCATATTTGCTTCACAGGGCTTGTTACAGTGTGTTGCAAAATGAAGAATTCAAGCTTGCTGACTTTTAAAATCAAATTGGAGAGAGGATAAAGTAACAGGGGATTTTGGTTTTGTGCTATGTCAAAAAAACCCCACAAAACTGTTCCAGTTTTCACAGCCTGGCTATTTTCAGACTCTCAAAGCTAAACAGCACTTTTCATTGGGAACAAACTGTGAAGCAAGTTATTGTAGTGCCTAATTATGCAGCTTTCCCTGAGCTATAGAACTGATGTGCTTGGACAGTGTGGCAACTCAAATGCAGAGAGTGAAATCGGGACATAGCAGAACTCAGCAGAAGATTCAGCCGAATGGCTTATGGGGATGGGGTTTGTACAACTGCAGCGCTGCTGCGTGTGGTGTGAACGCCAAGGAACTGCTGAGGTCCCTCATGAAATCCTACCAGGGTGTTTTTGTGAGTGCTGTTTGGGCAATGGGATCCCTGGGTGCAGCTTGGTGGTAAAAATGTGGCTCTAGTATTCAAAATACACTCAACTGACAGCTGGGTACACGTTCAGTTTTAACTTCTTTGGTCTAAACAACAGCAGGTTGGGGGAGACTGAAGCAACGTGCAGCCTCAGCTCAGTCGGGTTGAGCTGTTCAGCTATGGGAAGAGACCTTGCCAAAGCGTTCCCTTTCCAGCCTCTCAAACCGATCCCTTTCAGTTTGTTACTACATTGCTGATTTTACTTTTGGTTGCTATTAAAAGTTGGGGGGTTTTTTTTGTTGTTTTTTTTTTTTTTTTTTTGTAAGAGAAAATACTTGGAACTTAAAATGAGAACAGCGATAGCACTGTCATTTTCATCAGTGCTTGACCTTGTTTGGACAGAAAAAGTAATATTGAGTCACTAAGTGCTTTACTGAATTCTGCAAGTTGGATAAAAAGTTTAATATATATATGCAATTGTGATTTAAATCAGAAACTATTATTTTAGCAGAAAAAAATAAGTATTTTCCATTAGTAATTTACAAAATGTGGTGAGTACATGTTGCATTATTTTAAATACAGATTTCCCAGCCATTTTATACTTACTTGGTCTGTGGTATACAATATAAATATTTCCTAAGAATAAATAATAAAAATACATTTCAGATCTTCCCCCCCATTTTTTCACATAAGAAGTTATTCAAGCTTGCTATATGTAATTGATTCCATTTTGCCTGATATTTGTAATCAACAGTTTGCAAATATTTGTGTAATTTTTGTGGGTACTTTGCAACTGTTAAGGTGTCTGAACATATATTAGTTAATGCTTGCGTTGATAAAGGAAATGCATTAGAAACAGTCTTTTTATACATGGCACCACTATGAAGTAAATCACCACAAGGATCAGACACAAAGAAAAAAGAAATGTCGGCACTCTGACATCTCAGGCTTTCCTGTATGACTATTGCATTGGAGTGAATACAGCCATTAAAACGATGTCAAATAAATGAGCTAATTCATGTCTCTTAGCACTTTCTCCCAATGCCTCTGCTACACAGTGCTCGGGTTAACATACAAAGTATAAAAAGCTTCATTTCAGAACGTTAGAATGGCTTGTCTGCTCTTGCCTCTGTGAGCAACTTAACTACCTGGACTTAATTAAAAGTCACTTCAGCCTCTGAAAAAAGCCAGATGTGAGCACAATTGGGTTAGCCAGACTCCCTTGTTAGAAACAACAGTAATGAACTGTTGTCTCTAGATGTGAGGGAACATATTTTATGTCTCAGAGATTTTCTTCACAGCTCTAAGTGCAAAAAATCCTGACTAGTTACCACCAGGTACCTGTCCTAGCTGACCTGTGTGCCCTTCACGTCATGCTCTGAGCAGCCAGCTATTGAAAACGAAATTCGGGGAGAAAACAATATGTTTACATTGCCGTAACTGCTTAACTATAGCTATGGTGCCCTGGACCTGTCACCCGTGGTGGTGTGACCAGGCAGCCACTGTGTGCCAGCAGGGTCTGTGTGGCTGGGGAGGCAGGCGGGGAGCATCGCCACCCGACAGCCTGGCCACGCAGCCCCGGGAGACAGGATTTCAGCAGGACAGAAGCGATGCTCCTCAGAAGTGATGCTCCTCAGAAGTGATGCTCCTCAGGACTCCCTCTTAGCAGGCACCACAGGCAATTGTCCTGCTCTGCAGACAGCGCTGGCTCTGCCCCAGTCAGACCTCTGTCACTTGCATGTGCTTTTGCAGTGACAGATTTATTTTGTGTGACATTTTTAAAATCAGTGTTTTTCTAAGTCATTAACAGGTCTGGTTGCTGTAGCCACTGTCACGCTGGTAGCACAGGCCAGAGGCTGCATCTCAGCTTTGCTGGGCTCTGGCTGCGGCATTTTGGGGGTGGTTCTCAAAGCACTGAGCCAAAACCCATAGCACATCCCCTTCTGAGTGTGGGGAGGCAGCCTCCAACTGCGCAGGGATCAGCTGTGCTGAATTAGTTATTAGCAAACAAAATAACAGCTGTTGCTGCCTTTCTGGTTATGGAGAAGTGAATGGGTGATATGTCTGTGTTCAGGTCTTTCACAACGCCTTACCCAGGGCTGGCCGGGGGCATTTCTGTCACCGCTCCCCTCACCTTGGGTGTGATTCATGCAGGGGCGGGGTAGAAGGGCGCAAGGCTGTGTGTGGTGGTGGTTGTTCCTGTCTCTGGAAAAGAGGAAGGAAACGACGACCGATGCCTCCGCACGGCGAGAGGTGCTCGCTCACCCGCGTCTGCAGCGTTTCCAAGAAGCCTCTGTTGGGCGCCGGCTCCCACGGGTGCCCCAGCAGCTCCTGACTGTGCCTTGGGGGACATGAACCAACCCGATTTGTTGTGACAAGACCCAAATGTCTCCCTCCACCCCCCGGGCTGCCTTCCCAAAAGGCTCCGTTGCTGTTCAGGTACTACAAAAAGGTGAGATTCTCAAAAGAGCAGGCTTTGCTTTGAAAATCAAAGCCAACTGCCCTGGATGTGGTTGAGTGTGCCCACTAGCCACAGGCCAGGCCATGGTGGCCAAAGGTAGGTGGCCAGCACCAATATGAGAGGAGAGAAACCCAAGACCTCAATTTGGTAGATGAATTAATTATACAGAAGCAACGGGAAGGAGACTTATGTGTCTTATATGCCAAATCTCTCTGGTAATACAGAAGCAACTACTAAATTTTCTCTTTTTCAGAGAACACTGTTCTTTTTGTATATAAAATGCTATGTGACTTTCTGGCTATTACCTTGGCTAAATGCTTGCATTTATCTACCACCACGATGCCAAATCTGCTGCTTAAAATCCAGTGTCAGCACCATCCTGCTGTGAACGATGCAGTGTTCAACACAGCATGCATCTGAGTAAGGGTTAAAGGTCACAGGACGTCATAAGAGGCTGGTTTAGGGCTTCTAATGGTTCTTGGATGTTAATATATATATATATATATTTAATTGCAATGTAGTATGTAGAATTTGTGCTGGTATGTCATCTGTCACAGAGTTATTGACCAACCAAGCCAGAGCTGCAGCCTTGGCTCATGCTTAGGGCATTGGCTTAGAAAATGAACACTGCTGTTTAATCCCCCTCCCATCATGTAAAGCTTGGCCAAAGCCAGGTCAGGTTGATGGGGAGCTTTTAAATTTAACCAGGCTTCGAATCAGGTCTGTGTCAGCCTGCACAAGTAACTTTCAGGTACACAACTCCAAACTGACTGCAAATGACCTCTAACCAGGGATGACGTTCAGGATCAGACTGACACAAATGGATTCACCCTGCCTGAGCCTGTGCTCCATGGCTGCATGTTGAATGGCCCCACATGTGAAACGGGGACATGGCCTTGAACTTTCTGTAAAGTACTTTCAGATCAGTCATGAAAGATCTTGGTGCTGTTGGGTCCCTCTGAGTTCGCCAGGTCCTAGCTCCTTTCTGAAAAATGTTTCTTCTGGTGAGTTTGACCTGCAGAGTTTGCTCTGGCCAGATTTGGAACGCAGCTTCACAGAATTAGGGCTCTCCAGCATTTCAATTCATTGCAGGTATGGCGGTAAGCAAGGTAAGTGCAAGGGACAGAAAGAGAAAAGACAATATACACAACACATTAATTGCTTTATTTAGCAGATTTTTACCATGACTATCAAGATAACACCCTTTTTAACTGTAGAAAACATAGGTATGGGCTGAGGTGACATCTGATTCATCACTGACATCTGATTCATCACTGACATCTGATTCATCACTGACATGTTCAGAAATTGAATTTTCCCTGAGGGAGCTATGCTGAGTGCCAGGAGGGTAAAGCAGAGGGAAGGTCTCTCCATATTTACCCCTACCTGCTCTTTCTGGAGCATGCTCATGCATTCCCTGTAGTGACTGTACTCCAGGCTAGACTGATCTCAATGTGTGCAGTAGGCACATTCTAACAATAAGGACTTGGTGCCCAGCTGACAGATCTCACTGAAATTTCACTACCTTGAAAATGTTCCCATTTGCTTTATGGGTGAATAGAAGAGAATGAACACAACCTGAGCAAGATTTTAGGTTTAGCATGACCAGGGAGAGTAGCTGTGACCTGAGCAAATATGGTCTTTTCACCCATAGAATTTCACCATTCTGTGATAAAATACTGGGGAGAAACTACCAATGTTCTCCAGATTGTTACTTTATGATGGGAAAGATGTTTTTTTCTGCAGTGGGAACAGACAGAGGTACCCCTATGGAGACTCAGGATCCTGATGCAGTACAAGACATAAAGGAATCTAACACAACTTTCCACCTGGCTGCCAAGAAAACTGATGCACTGCCCTTGCTCTGGAGCATCCTCAAGTTTTTGGCTCTCTAATGTACAGGGGCATGGCTTTGCTCTTTTTACCTGATTATCCAGAGGCATGTAAAGAAAATGAGGCATCTTTACCCAATGATTCTCCCTCCTGCTTTCAGAGCTGACACATGCTTTTGACTCCTACTGCTGAAATGTCATAATTTAACTTTTAATTTACAGATTAAAGAAATATTATTATTTGCCTAGCACAAAGAAGATTAGCTGGGAAGTTGCTTTTTTCCCCCTGATAATGGCTAGCTCTGGTGGACTTGATCTTTGCAATAGGTGTCAGCCAGCGCTGGTGGAGTTAACTCTCTGTGAAACTACACAGCAGAGACTGGAGGGATATCAGTGCATTGCACATTAAATACCTGAGTGATACAGCTTTAAGCAGAGACTACAAATAGCATATGAAAACAGACATGGGTTTTGGAAAGATCTAATGCAAAAGGGGTTGGTTAACTGTGTTCCTGAAAAAGAGACTGATTTCTGATTGTGATCTGGGACAAATCACTCAGGGATGCTATTGAACTATCCAGAATTAACCGGGCATTTGCTGAGCAGAGGAGCTTAGATGTCTGCAGGATGGTGCTCTGACAGTGTGCATATGACAAAAGAACCAAAATGCTGAGAAAACTGAACCCTGAGGCAGGGTGGCATGAAAAAACCTGCCAGTAACTCCACAGAATCAGCCTGCTGGGCTGCGTGTGCTGTGATGAACAAGAGAAGCTACAAGTGTGCCAGGCATGAGGAGTAAGTGCAGAAGCAGCAGCAGACCACATTGTGTCACAGGGGTCTGCAGGCACCATAGGAAGACATCCAGGGCAGGAAGAGAACACAAAAGCCTGGGAGTTATTCACAAGAACAGTGGACAAAGCTGCAGCAGGAGATGGGCAAAGTCAGTATGGAAATTACATTCATTTCTGTACAGGGCAGAGGTATGTAAGAAAATGTGGTGCTAAAGATAACTACGTAATACTTTAAAAAATCCCCGGGCTGTGGAAAAAAAACTGTACCAGGGTCTCTGAGGTCTTGCAGGTGTATCAAAAGACAGAGAAATAAGAACTTTGATTGGACCCGGGGCTCCCAAAGCTGCTACTGCTTTGTGAATGTGATACTGTGCTTTTCTGGTGGGAAACACGGACAACGGGGACTCTGAAGTGCGGCGCCATGCTGGTGTTGCTCTGACAGGTACATGTTACAGAGAAATGAGCCACGCTTTCTCTGAAGCCCAAGGTGAAGAAGGCGATGAATCAGCCATTTGGCTGAAAAGGTCTCCGAGAGGCACCAGCTTGAGAAAGCCGAGCCACAACTGAAACAGAAGAGAGGAGCCATGTCAATATTTGGGGTGGCAGTTATGGGTCTGCAAGGCCACACAGATGTCCCAAGGGCTGTGAAAGGACCATGTCTGGTGACAAGGCTGACTCTTAGTCTTTCGATCCTCTGGCTTGGCTGGGATGGGGATGAGAGGTGTAGGAGACCGGCCTCTGAGGGACATCTGTAGGCTATGAGGACAGTAGCATGCAGAGGTGCCTGAGCTAAAGCCACTAACAGGAAGCGTGTGCCTGTGTTAATGTGGCACTGAGACGGATTCACCACAATGCCTGGTCCCACCAGGTTTAACAGGGTGCCATGGGATTCAGGACAGGGCTGCCAGACACCAAAAGTGGTTGGAGCACCAGAATTTATGAGAGAAACTTGTCAGGATAATGCAGCAATCTGGGGCAAGAAGTACGGAAAAAAAAAAAAATAGAGTAAAATAATTGACAAGTTCATTGTGTGTCTCCAGTGCATGCACAGCTTTACATGGCAGCAGCAGCTGTGAGGGACTTTGCATCCCTGCAACCATCTCGTGATTCAGCACTCCCAGTGGGATGTCAGTGAAGGAGCCACAGCTGGAGCAGGCAGTGACCGTGACGGATGGAGGTCTGCTCCTCCTTGACCTCACAAACATTGCACAGGACACAGAGGGCAACAGGAGACAGAATCACAATCAAGAAGGGTCAGACTCAAATCTGCAAAAATAGGTTTCTGTCAATACTGCTTACGGACATTCACTGATCATACGGAAGTAATTGAAGGGATCTAGTAATGGCTTCAAAACATCAGCTAGGTAGGTAGGACTGCCACTTATGGAGGGTGGTGCAGGGACTCGATTTTTCTCCATGAACTGAGAACCAGGGGTTGAGGCCAAGGCCATGTTCAGACCTGTTTGAACTCATCAAAGACACAGGAGATGTGGAAAGTACAGTTGTCATGTGTCTCATCAGACCAACTGGAGGTATAAAGCATCCATGGTATTTGACAATGCAGTCATATTTCTGCTTCCCTGTGAGGAACCGAGCTTGGCTAAGGGAGTCAGCCTGTAGGAGTCTGCTTCCTATTGACCATGCCAAATGTCTGGGGATCAAAACTCCCCTGTGAATACCTCTGTATCCATCTTCTGAAGGTTGTTTGGGATGAGACCTGCAGGAATGGAAATGTCACCTCCTGGTGTGGAAACCACATTCTCAGGT
This sequence comes from Streptopelia decaocto, assembly GCF_964273445.1. Classification (NCBI taxonomy): domain Eukaryota; kingdom Metazoa; phylum Chordata; class Aves; order Columbiformes; family Columbidae; genus Streptopelia; species Streptopelia decaocto. The sequence continues at coordinate 53,661,603 of NC_138658.1, read as the reverse complement.
TTGAACCCATGAGCAACACAGTGAAAGGATTAGTGCCTGACAGCTGTCAGATGTCAAAACAGCAATGCGTGTCTCTTGTAGCTCCCTATCTGGCCAGTTTAGCACAGCAGATTCCCACCTTTCTTAGTCCAGAGGCTACCACTGTTGATCTTACCACATGTGCAATACAACTCTTGCAAAACCATTTTCCTTTTGCAGGCTGAGTGCATACATTTAACAGGTCACTGAGAAGCAGGTCTGCATCTTGTGCCTCATCCCAGGTTAATAAGAAAGCTCCCTCTCCGTATAGCAAATGTTGATCAAGCTGTAAAATCACTTGAAAGATTGTGAGAGAGATGCTGCTTGGACATAACAAGGCAAATTCCTTGAAACAAATAAAAACCCAAAGATTTCTACAGTGCAAACAGTGTTGGGGTCACAGAATGAAAAACATTAGCAAGCTGAAGGACGGAGATGATACAGTTTGCAAGAGCTGGCACCAGCTGGATTTAGTGATCACTGCTCCGTGCTCTTTGTGGGTAAGTGCAAACACTGCCAGGGCTGCAATGAGAATTCAGTCACGTATCTGTGCTTCACTTAGCTCAACTCTGAGTCAACCACTAAATTATCCAAAAATGCAGAGATTTAGCATTAATGGTCACAAAATGAAGCCCATGTTAAATGGCACAAACATTCTTATTTGAAGAAAGAAGTCTTCAGACGTCTTTCTCTGAAGTGTTCAGAGTCCATTTGTTTAGCAAACTATTTTTACAGGGCCTCAAACCTGCCCTGAGTTTCAAATTCATGGAGAGCTTGCGCTTATTGCAAGGAATAATTTACAGTTTTGAGGTGTATATAATGTAGTTAAAGGGAACTTAGTTCAACCATGTAAAATAGTATAGCTTACTGGGATGGTCTGCACACCTGCAGGTGGGAACATCTGAAGAGCAGTTTAGGTTCAGAGCTGTGCCAGACCACTTGATCAAAAAGTAGTGATGAGCTGTGACAGCAGCCGTGGTGGAGGCTCTAACAATGAGAGGAACATAAGGATGTGGTTTGCTCTCAAGAAGGTCTTGAAAGAAGGTAGGAGGGGGGAGGAGGAGAGAGGTGGGCTGCTGTAAGCAGAACTGTAGATGCTAAAGCATAGTGAAAGGAAATAACTGGGGCTGTAAAAAGTGAAAAAGGTTACTGAGAACTGAAGAAATCAGAGAAGAGACAATGTGGCTGAAGGGATATTTCCCTCAGCTCTGCACTCCTGCTTTCAAGAGCTGTTCACTCAGTGTGGTCTGTAGCACAAGAGGGGATTTGGACAATTTACTCTGGTTTTTCTTCCGGCAGAAGAACAACAAATGTGACATCTCAAATGAGGAATTCATTGATCAAAGGGAAGCATGAGGAATGACCTGCGTATGCTGGTCAAATCAAAGGGGTCTCCTGTGAGGGCAGCCTCTGCCATGCAGGACAGCATGGAGGGGTAGCTGAGGCCACCCGAAACCCAGCGCCCTCAGGAAGAGTTAGAGGCAAAACATAATACACTCCCTTAAAAAAGCAAATTGGCTTTGTACCTGTGCTGCAGCAGGCTGTGACACTTGTGTGTGGCCCCACACTCACGCCCCCAGTGCCTGCTCCTCTCTCAAACCTTGCTCAGGGCACATGTCCCCAGCTCAGGGGACTGCAGCACAAGGGACAGGGAGTCTGTCCCTTGGCCAGCACAGCTCTGCCCAGGGCCAGGAGCTTGATTCTGCACCCATGGGAAGAACTCCCTAGCTCAGGAGCGAGTCGGGTGGCTATTTTGGAGGTGCTGGGACCAAGGGGGACAGTGGAAAGAGGACAGAGCATCTGTGAATGCTCTGGGGTGCAGGGAGGCACCAGATCAGTGACACTCAGTGACACCAAGTGGTAGCAGCCAGGGTGCAATAGTGTTTGTGGCTGTGAAACCTAGGGCTGATATTTTCCTTGTTTCTTGGTGCTTGCATACTTACTAAAAGCATCATGAAACTTGTAGGGAAACCCAAAGCTTGGTGACTGTGGGTTGCTAAAGAAAAGGTTTCCAAGATATGGCCTCACCCTAAACAACTTTTTCATCTGACGTAGGAGCTTTTCACTCTGCTGGGACTCAAGCTGTGGCACTGATCCTGCCTGGGTTTGCTGCAGACCTCCAGGGAACTACCTGCCAAGCATGCAGCAGTTTGCACAAGGAGTGTCATTTATCCGTTGAGTGATCAGGGCAAAAAAAAGTCACCTCGTGCCCAAGATGAAGTGATACAGAAAGCCTTCAGAGCATGTGCTGTGGGACTGGTGCCCTGCTGCAAAGTTCTGCAGATGCTTGAGAGACCAGGTGGCTTGTGATGATGCATGGTCCTCTTGGGATATGAGCTCTATGTACCACTGGGATTTGTCAGGGTTTTCTTTTGGAAAAAGGTAACTATTCTGAGTGTAGCTTGCAGCAGAGCTGCTGGCCCAACAGCTGGTATTTCAAAACGTTTCAGATCCACGTGCCCATCTGCACGGCACTTCAGACGAATTGTCAGGAAAGGAGCATTCACAGAATTGAACAGAGATGAAAGATTAGTAGTCAGAAGTCAGAGGTAACACAGTCGTGGGCTGTATTCTTCCTCCTCGCCTTGCAAGAGCTTGCTCACAGGCTCCATGGGTGCCAGCTGTTTGCAGATGTGCAACGGTGTGGACAGGTGTCTGCTTCTGCCTCCCACTTGCTCTCCCAAAAAACAAGCCCAGAAGCGTAGCAGTAATGAATAGGTACTTCAGACATACAGTTAATTTGGTCTATTCCAGGCACTGGTGAGGTGAACTGTGCCCCAGAAAAGCACGTTTCTCTCTCTCAGCTGTAAAAGGAGTCTAGACATCTCACTCTGCCAAAGGCGTCCACATTGTGACACGTGAAGATGCGAAGATTCACTCCACCACACCACAGCTTCCGGGACCCTTCTGTGCCCTTTTTGGTGCTGATCTGGTGAGTCCTGCCACAGTAATCGCCACCATGGTACCCGAACATTGCGGCAGAATGAGGGAAGCTGTCTTTCCCAGAGATGTATGTCTCAAAGATGAATGAGTTCAGATCAGATTGCAGCATTTTCACTTAAGTTGTTTGCATATTTCCAAGATATTTTAAAGAACTGCTTATCTCTGAAGTTTTTGCTCCTCCACTGAACTTAATTGAAATTTGCAACTCATTAACAAGTCACTGGAGAAGTTTTGTTAGGAGTTCAGGTGACTAGAGTGGTCACCTTATTTCTGTGAACAGTCTGATGTCTAGGGAAAAACCTTTCCAAACAGTGTATTCAGTTACCTAATGTGCATGATTGAGATGCTGCTGTTGAAACTGTGGATGTGGTGGACTCACCATCCCTGGAGGTTTTTAAACTGAGATTGAACATGGCACTTAGTGCCGTGATCTAGTAAATGGACTGGAGTTGGACCAAGGGTGGGACTTGATGATTTCTGAGGTATTTTCCAACCCAGTAGATTCTGTGATTCTGTGAAAACAGATTTCTACCTGCCTTTAAACCTTATTTTGTATTACAGCACCGTTGAGACGGATGGATGCATCTGTCACAGATTTTTTTTGTCTTTCTGAAGTTAACTGTACTTTAAAGGTGTTTTTCCCCAACTGTCACACCAGAGGCAGAACTAGAAACCTCCAGAAATTGCTTTGTGCAAAAAAAGCAGCATGAAGGTACGATCGTCTATATTTGATGTAGAATCAAATAAAACTCAGAGGAATTAGAGACAAAGGTAAGCTTGTGGGCCTAAATGTTTGAAGTGCAACTTCTGCATCAAGATCAAGGGAAGCTTATTCTACCCTGTAGATTTGAGGCATTTAATCTCACGTCAGCCACTTCAGAGGCTTCCCATTGGATAGAGCATGAAGTCAGCTGTGACGAGGATTTAGGATTTATAGAGATAGGGATGGACACTGATGAGGTGTTAGGGATGTGCAGTGTGAATTCATGGCCTGGTGCTAATGTGACATGTAGACCTCTCACTTTTTAGCCATCCTCCCTCATAAAATGGTCCCCATCAACTTTGCAGCTCAAATTGAAGCCAGAGAGGAATCCAGGTTTTATTTTGACACTGTATTAACAGTGAAAATTGTCTATATTTGGATTTTCAGCCATAAGGTTTTCTGCCAAAGCAGACATGGGTTAAGCCTAACAATTTAAATGAAGTATAGTTCATCAATTACACTCTAAAGTTAACACCTTAAAATCTTTCACTACATGGTGAAAAGTGCTTGGGTGATCACCCAGTGTGAACACGACCCTCTCTCCTGAAGGCAATGGAAACTATTAAACTCGGCACAGGTTTAGTGCGCTGCAGCATGGAAAGAGAGAGGCTCTGACTCATCTGCTCTGCAAACAACTGCATGAGACTGCAGTTTCACTTTTTGATGTGGTCTCATTACAGAAGCGTATGCCAGCTGAATTATCATGATGATATACTATTCCTTCCACCTGGCTAAGCACCCGGTAATTTTACATGAGGTTCTGGGGGAGGAGAGCTGAAGCTGCTACAGTGGGCGTTGAACCCACAGTTCAAGCAATAATTGAGTCCTTAGCGCCTTCAGGGAGGAGCTGAGCTCTCCCACCCACTCTCTTTATCCTCTTGGTGGAGGAGACAAGAAAGGACTGGGTCTTGTCCTCTGAGGTCCACACAGATGACAAACTGCTCAGGAAGACTGCAGTGAAATAAGGAGGCCCCTGCTGCCTATGGGTCAGACAACGTTTATTATATAAAACATTTGGTGAGATTAAGACATGGTCCTGTGTTTTATCAGAAAGAGGTAATGAGGGAAGAGGGAGAAGCTCTCAGATGCACAGTTTGTATGTGACAAACCTCCCTTTCCCTTACTGCAGGCACCCATAGACCACTGCGCTGCGCTCCCACTATGATTTAGGAATGCTGTCAGTTATAAAGTGTGTCCAGTATGCAGTTACAAGTTATATTAATTTTGGCATCTTCACTAGTTATACCAAGAGCCAACCAATGACTCTGCTGACTGGACACCTCCCCTGTTTTGTGGCCTCCAGCCCCATTGGGAGGGGATGCAGCACATCCTCGGACAGCTAACAGTACTCTCTCCATTTAACATTCACTAGTCTTTAAGTAAAACTTCTCCTGGAGTATTCCTTGGATGGAGATTTCAGGAAAAAAAAGTATTTCACTGAAAAGTTTGTCATGGGCATCCCCAGTGTTTGTAAGCCCCCGCTTCACAGATAAATGCCATTGGAAGGCTGGTGAGATGCCGTTGGGCACAAGGTGACCATAAGATTTGCTGTTTCACATAAAGTAGGAATTTTTTGTCTCAGCCAGCCTGATCAATTGCAAGCGTACAACTCCCAAGTCTGAGGGTAAGACGAGGGCTCTTGACTGTGTCATCTCACTCCTCTTCTGAATTTTAAATGCTGGTTCCTACCAAGAGGACGAAAAAAAAAGTTACATAAATAAAACCACTAGATAATACTGTGAAATTCTGAGTCTTGCCCTAACAAGCATTTGGCTGCTGGGTCCTTTTATCACCCACTTAATGTGAGATAACAAGTTTTGTTCAATGAGAGGCTGATCATGCTCCCATTTAAAAGGAGCTAAGGTCTTTCTTATCCTATACTGCAGAATGCAAATGTGACACCCCAAAATAGGGACAAATCATTTAGTTAAAGGACACATGAAAGCTTTATCTTTGCCAATGAGCTAATTGCCTGAAACAAAGAGTGCCTTGACTGGATTAGGCCAGAAGTAAAGCAAAGCTTACTGTGGAGTAAACTGCCTGTTTAAAATACCTCCTGGTGAATACTCTTGCTCTGTGATGAAGTGTGAAGTCATTGACACCTTTTTACCTTGCATTTTGATGAGTAGGAGTGTGTAGGCATGGGTAGTTACCACAGAATAAATGACATGCTGTGAATTCACACCGTCAATTAATTTCTGCATGTGCCCATGCTCTCAGACAGAGGAACACCCTGTTTCTGGATGGTAGGTGACGAGAGGTGTGAGGAAGATACACTGTCAAAACAAAGCTGCTTCTGTGCATATGTAGTAGGAAAATCAAGTGGCTGAGAAACCTTATGGGCACAAACCGTGTACCTTCAGGCTTCCCTGTGGTCCTGGCTGTGTCAGGCTGACTCAAAGGCAGCACAGCGGGTCTGCTCTGGAGAACTGTAAGGGGAAGGGACCACTGGAAGAAACAGGAGCTGGAGTGTTCAAGGTGGCATCCTAAACTCGGGTGTCAACACTCCAGTTAAAAGTGGTGGGCACCCAAACCCATTCTTCAGGGTTTTGTAGCCACAAGAAGAAGAACAAGACAAAAGATTATTGCTTGCTTTTGCAGGGGCAGGTGTGGAAATTTTGTGGAGGAAGAAAAAAGCTGAATTTGTTTCAATGTTTATTGTATGGTTGGAGGTGTAGTGATAGGTATACCCCCACATCTTTGGCCCAGGAAGCCTTTCTTTGCTTCCTGCACTCACCTTGGGCTTGGCTGTGCTCTGCCCATTACCATGTATTCCATCACCGGATTTTTCAGCTTAATTTTGCTGCCTAATTTTCTTTCAGGAGCCTTCAGAGGTCTTTATTTTTCCTCATTCTCTCTGGTGGAAAGGAGGAGGGTAGCCACACATCCACTCAGTCAGAATGAGCGCACATAGTGATGAGGTTGTGCACAAGGGCCTGGGGGAGGCTGGGAAGCTCCTCCTGGGCACGGGAGCTGTTGGCAGCACCCACCACATCTCTGCCCTCTCCCAGCTTTTGCAGCTATGGTCTCAAAACACCTTTTTTTTTTTTTTTTTAAGTTACCTTCTTTGTGTAACATTAAGTACTGAGGTTAGTGCTGGGTGTTTAAATACTCCCCTGGCTCTGGAGTTTTTTCACAGGGGCTCAGATAAGGTGAGGGAGCCGCTTGCACGTGGTGCCGATTGGCGAGCTAGCTGAAGTAAACTGCGCGGCTTAACCACAGGGGCCTGTTTTCTTTCTGTGCCGGAAACACCTGCCAAAAAGGCTGCGTTCACTCGGGCTCTATGAAGAAAAGCCCCAAATGAAACTTCCAGCCATAGAGCAACAGGTCAGGAGGTGATATTTGGTATGCTGGTTTAAAGTCAAGGCGGCTCATCAGGTTGTTTCACCAGGTGCATGGCAAAGATAGGGGCACAAGGCAGCGGGCTTCTGTGAAATGCATTTTTTAACAAGGGGCTGTGTGTTACCAGCTCACTGGAAGGTGCATTTTGCCTACTGGCCAAAAAGAATCTGGAAAAATTAAATTGCAACAGAATGACTGTGTGCGATTTGCACCCCATACTGCAAGGCACTGGCTGCGGAGCTGCTGCCCGGGTGCGGAGACACTGTGCTGTGGTCCAGCCAGCCTGGGATGTGATATGTTAGCAGCTCTTCCCCGAGCACCAGCTCCTGTGAAGGGGGTGCTGTGTGCTGGGTCACCCACCCTGGTCCTCCGGCAACAGAGGTGTTGCAGCCCTACCCTGGGGTGGCCGGCACACTCTGTGCCTCAAAAAGGGGTACCACGTCCTCAGCCGAAAGGGTGGCTTTGCATTTCTGTAATCTGAAGGGGTAGCTTGGTGGTGCTTCATGAGGAGGAGCAGTTGCCTGCTTTTGTCCCCTCTGAACTCTTTGACCTGTGGTTTGCATGAGAAAAGCTCAGGGCAGGTCACAAGCAGAGCAGGAACATGCAAACCCTGCACCCGTGCCTACTCAAGTGCAGCCTGTAATGCCTCGTTGGACAAGCAGTTAAACGCTTTTGCCTCCTCCTCCTTTCGGCAGCTACCGACTGTGCACGATTCAATGCTTGTGCCCCACTTTTCAGCATTTTTCCTCCAACAAAATGGAGGCTTGCCAAGCTGGGACACGTTTAAATGTCAAGATCTGGGTAAAAGTCATCCTGCCTTTTTTAAACTTTGCTAAAATAGGCCCAGTAAAAGCACAGGCAGCTTTTGGCAAGCTGCTTAAATCTGGTGCCTTTCTGTATGTACTGTTTGCCCAATAAGCAGGTCTAAGTTCTAGCACTGGGGGCCCTGGTGGGGACAATACCTGTGGCCCATAAAAGCCATCCCTTGAGTCTTGCAAGCCCAGCTCGGTCTGACAGCTCTTAACCCTCCAAGTGTCATCTCCTACCCGCATCTCTGGGCAGATGTATGGATGCATTTATGAACACATGTGAATGCACATATGGACATATGGATGGATACTGGTCTGCAGCGCACTGAGCCCATGAGCTCCTTCCTGACCATGACAGCCACAGGTGACCCATGTGGCTACAGCAGGGCCTGGAGTGCTATGCACTGTCACTTGGTCTCACCCCTCGTTCCCTCTAGGTGTCTGTACAGGTGACTGCAGTCAGCAAGTCTTGCAGAAAGAGATGGCTCTGAGGGCTGAGTGTGCTCGAAACAGGAGGGTGGCATCAGCTTACGAGCTACTGTATGCTGAACAGCTCACACTGACATTGCTTGTGATCACCACCCGGTGCAGGGCAGCTCTCAGGACATGGTGGATGTGTCTCCTAAACATCTTTCAGCATTTTGTTCTGTAGTAGGTGGGATTTTGTGAAGCTGACAAAATGTGCCAAAAGGATGCAGTCCGGGCACTTGCAGAACCCACTTGGTGAACTACATGGTGAGGGTCAGAAACACTTAAGTGTGTGCCCTTGGCAATCATCTCATGTCCAGGCATGAAAAGACCAGGGAACAGCTGAGGGTTAAAACTGAAATATCCATTGAATAAAGAATATCTTTGCTAAAAAAAAAAAAAAGCCAACAGAAAATGCCCTGACACTAAGGTGACCTCAGTGGCAGAAAAATAGCCACATCCATACATTCAGAGTCAGAGGAGATACTGTAACAGGAACGAGATGCTAGAGTGGGTTACTGGAGCTCTACAAATGACATGCATTGCCTCTGTTCCTCCCATGCTTGTGGAAGTTCACCTTATTATTAAATTTCCCCCAGACATTGCACACAGGGTGTACTGGTCACTAATATTACATGTGCTGGTTTGTTCGATTGCATGATCTGCAACAGTAAAAAAACTCTCCATGATTTTTGCTGTTTAATCCAACAGCTTTCATTCCAAAGGTTAATAGCAAACAAAGCATACAATGTGGCTGTAGCATGAGGATGTGAGACCTCATGCTGCCGGGCAGCTGGGGGTGACAGGATGGGCTGTGCCATGAAGTGACGGGGCAGCTAATGCTATAGTGTGCTATCATGAAAGCCAACCTGAAATCCAAGATTTGGTTCCAAATTTACCTAGTCTTAAAGTGTTTCTGAACAAATTAGGGCAATGTGCCAGGAAGTAAAGAGCTGAGTAAATCTAAATGAGTGGCTTGTACTGGATATTTGGGTCCAGCCTACATAACGCTCTTGGAATTTGTGGCTAAAGAGTATCTGATATCTTTAGAAACACTCAGTGCAGAATGCACATGTGAAATAACACAAAAGGCTTTAATAATTTTAAGGTCTGAGCTCTCCATGTCCAAACTTGTAGGATATGTTGTCTAAGGCTTGATCTTCATATGGAGTTTGTGTGCTACCTCCAATCTTTACATCAGTTTACCTCGACTTTTTGAGAATCATGTTTACATATGATTTTGTCTCACTCCACTGCAGACTGAGCGTGGAAAGAAGAAAAAAGTATTTATCAGTAAAGTATCCACTTGCAGCTATCTGGGCATGTTGCTAGGGTAAAATAAGGCTAAATTTGTCTACATTGTCAACTGATTACCCTTCATTTGGAAGTGGCTGCATTTCAGTGCTCTTGTGCCCAATGGATTACAGAATTTTTTAAGCCATGATGTGATGTGCACAATGCTTAGCAACCCAGCAAGGAAAGCTCCTTGGAAGTTTTAATAACGCATCAGTTAAAGTGATGTAATTTCCTTTCCCTTGCCTGGCATTGTTATCTGGGAGTTGTTCCTGCAGTAACTTAGCCTCAGGATGCGCAGCAATTAAAACTCTGGGTGGCTGCACTGTAGGAAGATAGTGCCCCAGGAAGGCTACTTCCCTGAAATGTTTTTAGGATGTAATTTGATGAAAACTTTTTTGGCAGGAGAACCAAGCTATGCCGTTTTCTTCCTTGGCCTCAGCTGGGGAAGTACAGCTCTTTGTAGATCTACATGATAAAGTTAATCTGATTATTTTTAATCTACGTTTGTTTCTGCCTTTGCTTTACATTTAGCCAAGCGAAGGGTACCAGCTGAGGAAGATGACACAGAGAGGAAATCAACAGTGGTGGATGAGAAAGGGCTTATTGTCAGCTGGTGTTGCTGCTGAGAAAACATTTGTGAATCTGTATGTGCAGCAGAGCCTTCAGTATTTCTTCAGCCCCTCTTTTCCCTCTCAGAAGAAAAATAACCATTGTTATTTAGATCTGCATACAGAGCTGGTGAGGAACCATTGTGGGACAGCTGCTTTGCACAGTGTGGCATTCAGCCGACTTCTGTGAGTTCCTCCTCCATGCTGTTCTTCCCTGCCTGCTTGGCACCACAGAGATCACCACTGGGGACACCCAGAGATGCTTTCCGAAGTCAGCTGTAGCGAGCTCTACACCCTTTCTCACCCCATCTCTTGGGTGAACTGTAATTACAACAATAAGGGGGACAGCACATTTCTACCTTCGAGACTCTTACTGTGAAGCTGTCAGTTACTACCAGAAAAAAACTGGCTTCCATTTGAGACAGTCCAGCATCCCCTTCCCTCTCAGAAAATTAAGGAGCAGTAAAATGAGGGCATTTACCATCACCATAGCTGAAAGCACTGGTCTCTCAGCCTTGAAAAGATTACCAGTTCACACTTGGATTAAGGGAGTGGAGCACCTCCCTTATGAAGAAAGGCTGAGGGAGCTGGGTCTCTTTAGTTTGGAGAAGAGGAGACTGAGGGGTGACCTTATTAATGTTTATAAATATATAAAGGGTGAGTGCCACGAGGATGGAGCCAGGCTCTTCTGGGTGGCAAACAATGATAGGACAAGGGGTAATGGGATCAAGCTGGAACACAAGAGGTTCCACTTAAATTTGAGAAAAAACTTCTTCTCAGTGAGGGTGACAGAGCACTGGAACAGGCTGCCCAGGGGGGTTGTGGAGTCTCCTTCTCTGGAGACATTCAAAACCCGCCTGGACATGTTACTGTGCGACCTCACCTAGGCGTTCCTGCTCCAGCAGGGTGATTGGACTAGATGATCTTTTGAGGTCCCTTCCAATCCCAAACATACTGTGATACTGTGTTACTGTGATTTTAAGAGACAGCTGCTGGGCAGGGATGGAATGAACTTTCCACTGCACACGTGACGACAGCATCAAGGTTGCTGTTCCCCATGCTATCTTGGTTACTTCAGTCTGCTGCGCTTTGGTGATTTACATCAGTGCTTTTCTGGTAGCACAAGGGGATAGTAAAACAGGTCCTCCAGCCACTTTCCTTCAACCTGTCATTGCCACAAGCCAGCCCCGGAGTTTCAGGATGAAAGAGCAGTCCAGGCCACCATGTGTGACCACACAGCACACTGCTGAGCAGTCATGCCTACAAACACTTGGGGCTGGGCAGTCAGTCCCATCCCTGCCATTATGCACAAAGCAGAATCCTCCATCCTCTTGCCCAACAAATCCCTTTTCCCTCTTCAGTAAAACACTGCGAGCCAGAGAAGCCCCTTGCGTTATCACAATGAACCAGTTTTGCCCCTCACATCTGAAGCCAAGTTTTTCCCTGCGTCCCCTCAAAAACCAGAGCTGGTGAGCCGAATTCTTCGTTCTCTCTCTTATCGCCTGGCCCAAGACCTCTGATTCCTCTGGCACACTTTTCACATGGACATTTTAACTAAAGGAATTACCTTGCAGCCACAGAGAGAGTTCTAACCACTCGAACAGACCACCTTGCATTCATAAATATGAGCAAGATGACTGGGGCTCGGCATCACAGTGTGCTAATTATGCAACAGCTTGTAGCAAAGCTGAAGAAGGGGAGCTACTAAATGTATGCCAGGGAATTAACAGATTGTTGTCTACTACCACAGCCCTGTCTTTGCTGTATGCTCTGCTTGGAAAGCAGGGCAAGAACTTTCTGTAACTGAAGACCCCTTGGAAACTAGATTTGCTACAGAAAAGTGCAGTATGATGCTGACTGTTTTCTTTATACATAGTTGTCACCTAGGTAGCTCCTGAACACACTGGTGTGATGCACTACATAGGATGCCAATCACTTCAAACACCCTCCTTATGAAAGGTGACATTCAACCTTCTTACTGTCCTACTTCTCAGATACTACTTATTTAATCTGTATTAAGAGCCTTTATCAAGTGCTCCAGTGACAGAATGAGGGTTATTTGTGTTAGTTCTCTCCTAACTTACGTTCTCTGCTACAAAGGATCCTTTGAACTGAGCAGGATCATCTTTGATGTGTTAGCCACATTTCAATTAAAGACTACTTTTGGTCAGTATCCATGTTTGATACATTCTTTGAAGAGGGATCAGCAAAGGATCCAAAGAATTGTCAAGGGGGAGGCTTCTGTAGGTAAGGAGACTGAGGCTGGATGCAGCTGCTGTGGAACTGCAACTTGGACAACAGGGTCAACTTCCCTGCTGGCGTCACGTTCAGTAAGCAGCTAAATTCCCTCCGCACTGGCAGCTTCCCATCACCAACCATCAGCTGGCTTTATTTCTCACTATGTTTGACAGTAAAAAAAGGAAGCGCCTTTATTTCAAGTGATCTTGTCACCACTGTGATGAACGGCCTTTGGCCAGGGCATAGCAGAAAGACTACAGAAGTTTTTGAAAGAAAATGCCATTTAACATAAGGTCACACAAGGTCAAAATACAATTAGTGGCTCGCTCTCAAGGGTGCCAGCGAGCAGGGGCAGCTGATGCCCTGTGCAGCCAGGAGCCCCTGGGGTACCAGGCTACTCTCTGCCCAGAGCTCTGCGCATCCACCCCGGAGACGAGGGCGCACAGGAAAACACCAAAGAAAGCTCGAGTTGTCAGCGTGGGAGCCTGCTTGCTCTGTTCTGTCAGGGATTCAGCAGGGATGGCTGCCGTGGACGGGTGCCTGTCTCACCGAACTGCGCACAAGACACCGGGCGTGTCACCTGCCATCAGCAGCAAGGGGTGTCTGATCAGCAGCTCACAACGGACTCAGCTGCCACGAGCTATTCTCTATGGGAAGCTTTCTGGAAACCACATCTCGGGTAGCCCAAGAGGACAACACGTAGGTGTCACAAGTAATTCTCTCTTCATTTAACCTTATCAGTAAACCCATTCACGTTTCAGGCTTTAGCAGAAGGCAATGTAAGAATCGCCTGCAAGTTCCACGCCCTACCCTTCGCAGGCCGGGCCGGGCCCGGCTCTTTGCTAACGGCGCTTCACACACGCCGCCCCACCCACCACCGCGCGGGGAGCCCGGCCAGCGCAGCCAATGGCAGCGCTGCGCATCGCCGGCGCTGCTCCGACTGCCCAATCCGGAGGGCCTTGCGAGCAGCTCCGCGGCTATAAAAGGGCCCGTGGGGGAAATTGAGGGAGTCTGGGGAATTGGAGTTCATCCTGTGAGTATGTCCAGCAGTACCGCGCCCTTCTGGGAGATGATGGCTCTGCTGTCCCGGGAGCCAGGCATGGAGTGGCTACAGCTGGGCCTTGCTGGGCAAGCAGCCCCCTTCTCGCATCGCACCCGAGGAGCAGCGTGTTGGACCGAGGTGGTGGCGCAGCCCGGCGGCTCCGGGGAACGCGGTGCGGCGGTGGCCGGTGAGTGCAGGCCGTGTTCGGTGGCCGGTGAGTGCAGGCCGTGTTCGGTGGCCGGTGAGTGCAGGCCGTGTTCGGTGGCCGGTGAGTGCAGGCCGTGTTCGGTGGCCGGTGAGTGCAGGCCGTGTTCGGTGGCCGGGGCTGGACTGTGGCTCTGGGCGGGCGCTGAGCGGGTCGCTGGGCAGCCTCTCCTTGGCTTTGCTCGAGTTCTTGTGCGACGCCCGAGCTTTGTGGGAGAGGGAGGGAGGCCCCGAGGCAGCTCCCCTTCCCGCGCTGGGAGTGCGCTGTTTTCTGGCGGGAGCGTGCTGTGTGCCCTCTGCAGTTGTGATTTCTGTAAGTCACACCAGAAATTATTGGCTTTAAAATTGCTTTTTGCATCTCTATTGCTTCTCCACAAACTTGGAAACACTTGTGAATTCCCGGACTGTTACCTGACCTTGTATCTGAAACGGGCCTTGCGGGGTGCTTGTATTTTCCCGTTTTAAAAATGTTTCAGCTCTTTAACAGCTCTGGGTGTAGCTGCATGTGGGTTGTCTTTAATCAGATGAACTAGTGGAGCATTGTCTAGGGGTGTATTGTTATCTTTATTGCTGCTTCAGTGACGTGCTGTGCCTGTTGTTGGCATGTGCTAATGTGGGTCCTCTCTTGTAGGAACGGAGTTCAGTTGTCCTCAGAAACACTCCTTGGGACCTTGGCCTCTGAAGACTTTGTCGTTGTTGGAGTGCTCAGGGGATAGTAGGCTGTGGCAAGCCTACCTCGAAGGACTAAAGAAATTCCTTGTCTTTAGGAAAAGCATGGGCATGCCTGCAGCCTGGCCGATTCCAGTGGAACAAATCATAGGGTTTTTGGCTGTGGAATCTCTTCATTCATCCTCAAAGACACTGATGTATGTGGCAGCACTGTCTTATTTATCAAAACTGACGGGTAACCCTAATCCTCTGGAAGATCCTGTAACCCGTTGCATGGTGATAGGGTTGAAACATAGAGCAGGTATCCTGAGGGATAAATACTTGCCTATAACAATTGAGGTGTTGCGATCTCTGTTAGGAGCTCTGGAGTCTGTATGCATAACTCCTTATGAATGCATGTTGTTTCATGCAATATTTACTGTAGCATTTTTTGGGGCACTTCGAATAGGAGAGATGGTGGCGAAGCACCGTGATGTGGTGCAGCCTGAGCTGCTGTATCTCAGTGACCTCCAGCTGAGGGACAGGAGAGTTGTGTTTTTTCTGCGGAACTCTCCTGTGGGTCAGGAGAGACACGTCATCAGCCTTGGGCTGTCTGGAGAGCCATGGGTGTGCCCTGTCCTGGCCCTCCGGAGCTACCTGACAGTTCGTTCACAGCTGGAAGGGCCGCTTTTTGTGCACTCAGATAATAGGACTGTAACAAAAAGGGAGTTCCTGAGGGTTCTCCGCTGGGCCCTGTGGCTGCTGGGGCTGTCCCCAGAGCAGTATGGTGTGCATTCCTTCTGGCTGGGGACTGCTGTCACCACTGCGCGCTGCGGGTATCGGGGGGAAGATGTCACTCGCCTGGCAAGGTGGCCCTGTGTGATTCCAGAGAGATCATAGACACGGAGACAGGGGGGAAATAGAAGCTAATGAATTACCTTCTTTCTTTAGTGTCGGCTTTTTACTGTATAGTTTCCAGTCTTCGGCAGTAATGTAGTATTGACAACTGTAATTAATTTTCTACCTCACAGGAGGGTGATCTCTGAAGTTCACTCACAGTTGCTGCTTGTGCTGTTGAGGGTGGGGGAGTGTCCAACCTGCTGTGCATGGACTCTGTCTTGACAGACCAAGTCTATGGACAGTTTTATTTTGTATAGTGCGAGTTAATAAATGTTTCCTTTTTGAAAATAGTCTCTGCCTACTAGTAATGTTGTTGCTCTTCACCTATAAGTCTTAGCTCTGAGAGCAATGAATGATCAGTAGACTTTGAAGTTTTGAAGGAAAAAATCTTATGAGATTTTAAGGTAATCATTATAAACCGGGAGGTAGTTAGACCATAATATCTTTCAGCCTAGTTGTATACTTTTTAACAATAGCATCTCAATAAGGTCAAAAGGGAAATATAATCTACATTATTAGACACCAAAGGATGAGCTCTTTAAAACATGGGTATTTATAAGATGTTGGAAGTGATATCTTGTGCTGTTTAAATAGGGGACAGCAGCTTTTCTATTCAGCAAACTTTGCCTCTGAAAATATTTCATTTAATCCTCTAGACCCAATTCCCTCTGAGCATAATTAGCCTAATCAGTATTTTAAATAACAAAAATAGCACATGGTTCACTTAACAGTTAATGATCTCCTTAGGATGTGATACTCGCTGTCCTTAAATCAACCTGCTCTTTTTTTTTTTTTTCGGCCTGAATTTTAGGTTACTTTTTAAAGTTGAGGAGTTTTCAACCATAATCATAAAGTACAATGGCTCGAGTACTTCTAATTTTATGCTTACAGCATTTGTAGTACTTTGATAGCATGTGGTGGAATACATTTTTCACCATATGGCTGGACTGGGAAGGAAGTTGGTGAGTCAGACAGTCCTCGTTGAGGACTGTGGTGAGCGAGCCTTTTGGTCACCCTTATTACTGTAAGTGCTCCAAACCTGGACCATCAGTACTGGCTAAACAGGCTAGTTTTGTATCTTACTCTGCCCTGTGCCCTTTTCTATCAAAACTATGGGTTACAGAAGTGTGTGAGCTAGCTGAAGTGCTTGCTCATCTCCATGTGGATAATTAACCATCATTTCTGAGACTTCTAGTAGAAATTAACACAGTCTATGTAGGGCAACGCCAATCTGTTACTTTTTACTACAAGTGGCATTGTGCTCACTGTGGGAATTACAGTTCAGCAAGACTTCTGTGATTATTACCATATCTGAGATATGTGTTAACTGCAGTTCAGCTAAAAGCTGTCTTTTGCATTGTGTGGCTTTGTTCACTAGAACTGCTTGCTTGTGTAGTAATTTCTGTTTTCATACATGAAATCTAAGTGTAACTGGAGCTAAGGTGATGCAAATGTAGCATCTGCCCAGGAACTGATCTTGAGTGGGTTCTGGTTAGGGAGCATACCAGTGTAAGGAACTGAGGAACTGCTATGTGTTCCATGAAAGCTTTGGTGGATTTCTGCTGTCCCCTGTGTACATGATGTGTCTGCACACTGGCTTGTGCTGTACCTGGGTGTGCCAGCTTCTGGTCCTGTCTGTTGACTTGCTGTGCAAGGTCTATGTATTTGCTATATGTGGCATGGTTTTAGTAGTGGGGAGAGGGGGAACTGGAGCGCTGGCCTCTGTAGGAAGAGGTAAGGGGCTATCCACCTCATATTTTTGTTTTCCAGTATCCAAATATTTTAATTGGCAATAAATTGTGTGGGTTTTTTGTTGTTGTTTGTTTTTTTCCCAAGTTGAGACTGTTTTACATGTGACAGTAGTTACAAGATCTCCCCGTCTTTAGCCCTCTAATACAAGTAGATCAAAGTAGCTGCACCAGCATTGCAAACCTGGGAGGTATCAAAATGAACATAGCACAAAAACAGCTCAGTGCATGTGCCTGGCCACTTAACTCCTGCTGGGACTCTCCTTTTTAACTGATGTCAGCAATAAATTGTGCTTCCTAAATTGGGAGACAGGAAAGCTTTGCAAATATTTTTAGAGTGTAAATGGATGTTCTAGTAAGACAGGAATGGCTGTATTAATGCTAGCACCTTTAATATATGTGCTGGTTTTGAAGCTTAGAGGTAAGTAGGTCTTCTAGGGAACTTCGTATTTGACTGGCAAAATGGATGTCTGTCTTACCTGTAATTTCTATGTCTGTGTGATATTATATATGAAGCAGAAGAATTACCTTTGTTCTTATTTCTACCTGTGTAGCTGTAGCCAGAGAGTTTGGTCTTGTATCCCTGTAAGTGGAAGTAAAGTCTAGAAAGTAGCTGGAGAGATGGCAAGTAATCAACTAGAGTTATCAACTTCACTGAGTTCTGATCCCAGCATTGAGAAGATAAATCAGTTTTTAAGGAACAGCCATCATAGAGGTAATTAGCTTTTTTTTTTTTTTAGAAGCATTGCTTTGATAGGCTGGCATATTTTCACACAACAGGGTTATAAATGTGGTGCTTGATCTATAATTACTTGTTGGAGCTATAGGTCTCTTTTTACAAGGCAAATAAAACTGAGACAGTTGCTAAGTAAATCAGACCCATTTTCTCCTGAATATTAGGACTTTCACATCTCATCAGCTCAGAATCCTAAAATGATTATAAAAAAATTAGTATTTGCTAGGTTTTTCCATTTAGCTGTTTTAAAGATCCTGAATAGAAGTAGAAGCGGATATAAGAAGGGTTTTTACTTTAAGAAGCAAAATGGGGAATTATTTCAACTTGCAGTTCTTTCCGATAATGTTAATTAATGATTTCACACGTTTTTATCATGTTAAAGGTGAAAGGCTAAGCATACTGACTCCAGAAAGAGCTAAATTATTCTTGTACTACTGATCACTGCCTGCTGTGGGAATTCACTGTATTATGTGAAGATATACTGGTGAATCATTATTCAAGTGGAAGCTTGAACTCCTAAAATTTCTACAATTTTAATTGTTGAATTTAAGTAATTACTCCTCTCAAGAATAAAGGGGAAATTATTAGTTGTATTTTTTATTTTAAAAAACAAACAAACAAAACCAAAGCTGTCTTTGTATATCTGGTTGGTATGCATTTGATTCTATTGTGGTTGTGATGATAATGTCAAATACCTGTTCCTTAGAATGACAGCAATAATGTTACCCATTACTTACCACAGTACTAGTTAAGAAAGTATAAAGCATATGTCCTTACACAGCTAAAATTTTCATTGTTGAAATTGTACCTTGGAGTTAATGTCCCTGAAATGGATGAAATTTGCAAGAAATGGCTTATTAATATTTCTATATTTACTGAAAAGTAGGTAACTAAAGCAGGTATCTGTCAGGTTTCACACCAGGATCCATGAGTACTTCATGCCTGTAGAATGAAAATGTCCAACTGTATCAGTATCCTTTCAGTATCCTTTGATATCAAAGAACCAAGTCCAGAAAACTAAGAATAAATAGGCATTAAACGTCTTAGGATTTTCTTTTCAGTAGTTATATAGTGAATTATTTGTGCTATAAAAAGTGCCAAGGAGACCTTTTGAGACAATCTGCAAATGCAAGCAATTAACTCTGTTCTGGGGTGTTATCTCTTGTTCTCAAGCTAAGTCCAAATAATGGCCGTGCTAGCTATGAGAATGAAAGGTTTCTAACTTGATGAAGAAAATTAACTCATTTTCAGTCAAAACAGCATATATGTATATCCATCAGTTCTGATGTTTACTTGTGCATTGAAGGGACTTGATCATGCTACTCCATAGCAAGGAGGACACTGACATTCTGTAGCAGCCCTCACAGCAGTGTGCTGGGCACAACATGCCAACACTGCTTACCCTGCTGTCTTTCTGTTGAAGGTGAGGTTTGTAATTGCTAATGTTGCAAACTTGGAAGCTGCATAGGCATTAAAAGTACATGTGTTTTAAGATATCTGAAGGAAAAGTGATGTTTTTCATCAAAATAAGTGAAGAAGGTTCTATTTTATGCGTTGTGATGCAAGTTTGGCTAGAAGCATTAGTATAGTGCTGAATGGACCAATTGCTGCTGGCTCATTGAATCATCTCTTCCAGTGTCATGTCGTAATGTGTTGCCATCTCATTCTCTAAGACTGGCTGTGTATTCACTGCGACATGTTGCTTAACCATACCAGTCCCTTATTTGCTGCTTATATTGCCTTGAAGTACTGACAGAGGGGAAGACATTAGAGAATAACATGTACCATGAATCCCCTGCTTTTTTTCCTATGTATAGCTTCCCACCAAGAACAAATCAATTATCCATCAAGAGTTGAGTCCTGACCATACCTCAGTCATTAATGCCATCGGATTAGGAGCAGCTCTGAAATGACTGTATAATATGCTGCTGTTGCTGGAGGCCAGGAGTAAAGCCAATATGGAATTTGTTGCTAAAATTGTTCTGAGTTCTAGCAATATTCTTACACTAGATCTTTTATACTAGTTTGAGGAACTAGCTTTTACAATTTCATATGCATTTCCCAAAAGCTATAATTGCAGGATGACTGTAGGATAATCTGTCTTCTTATAGCTCTGGTATAACTATAAGCTGTGCATTAATCCCTCTTGCCTTTTCCCCAACATCTTTGTTCTGTTTCAGAATAAAATGCCCTTCCTTAAGCTAAAGGCAGCTGAGCAATTGGCAAGATACTTCACAGCCCACTGCCATTTGTTGGCAGGCAAGCAGCAAATGTTTTCCAAAGCACAGGTATAATATGTGGTTATAGCAGCATTTTAATGTTAGAGCACTTTTTTTTGGCCTTAACAGCTTTTATACCTCTTATCACCTTCCACAGAACTTGAAAAACAGCAGTTATTAAGCCTGTAAGATTCAGATCATTGTTGTAGGCTAACACTTTGAGGTGATAAATCCTTCATCTGTGGGCAAAATATGTTTGTTTTTCAGCCCTGTCAACCAAAGAAAAGGATGTTCCTTGGTGGTGACTCCCTATAACACCTGAGCATTTTTTCCTTGTACGTGCTACGCTTTCATTTCAATACGTTTATGGTGGGTTGAAAAGGACCCAGTATCTTGGTGTTGGACAATTGCTTAGAATTTTGCAGATGAAAACCAATGGTCTGCATACAGACTTCCTTAACTGATCTGCAGCCACTATGCTCAGAGATGTTTAAGACAAGGGATGCTGTCTTCAGCTGAGATGGTGGTGCTTCGTCCATGAGATCTAAATGACTCTGTCTCAAAATGAGCATAGTTGCAGTTTGAATAAAACCTCAGGTTTACTACCATATTTTGCTCAAGAGAAATTTTTTTTTTTCTCAGTCTGCAATGTAGCCGTGTTCATGCTAGGACATTCTAAAGAATGTCAGTGCCCACATACCATAAGACCTTTCAGTAGCTAAAACCATGATTTATCAAGTTCTTTTCCTTCAAAGAGATGACTAGCTGATGCTTGTTGTATCCTCCAGGGAGGTTTGTTCAGGCATGAATGCATTGTGATGATTTAGAGTTGCGTTCTCCCCCATGTAGTTGCTCTGATATTTTTAAAGTGGGCAGATCTGCGGTATTTGTAAGTTTCCTTAGTTTAGAAAAACCTTGCCAAGGTGAGTATTTTGTGCTCTGAGTAAAGCAGTATTTTTGTTTTCTTCCTGTAAATTCTGGGAACCTGGAGAAATTCCCTGGGTAGATTGATGTGTGTAATTAGATGGAGCAGAAACAATTAGATAATGCCAAATGTTGCAATTTAAATGTTTGCTTAGTGTCTTTTTCCCAAGAGATTTGTGTTATTTGTAAGTAAAGTTGTATACAACGCTGGTCAAGTAGCATGTATCAATACTGTTTTAGCAGTCATTTAGCAACTGTAGTTGTGTGAATTCCTTAAAACCAAAGTTTTAAAATTTAGGTTGGTACATTATGGTCTGCATTTTTTTTTTGTTCATCTTTTGGCATCCTGCCTTTTCAGCCAGCTGTGTTCTATTAGTGCACAGCCTTAGTCTTATCTCTTTGTAGGAAACTCTTAAACCCTGAGCAACTTAGATAATCACACGGAAGTTTAGATTGACCATATTCTGTGTTGCAAGGCAGGTGTGAACTCATCAGGAAAGGAGATGTTTTCAGGGGATACTAGACCCTCTGTGCAGATGCCCTTGTGACCACGATGAGCTTCAGTAGTGTTGTAAAAGGATGTTCCCCCCTGCTTTGAATTTTGGAGAGAGTGGAACTTTAGTTTTAAATTAGTATCTAAACTGTTTCAATTCAGTTTAATCTCAGTTTGTGATGTGCACACAAGCTGAAGGAATTGCTTTCTGGGCAACCCAGAGTTGTCTTCAGTGTGTGTTGGTAGCTGGGGATCTTCCCTCTAGTTCTGAAAGGCAAGGCAGTGTGCTGTCTTCCACAGCTCAAGGGTGATTGTGCAGCGGAAGACGATTGAGTCTGTCTACACCCTTTTAACACAGTAGAAATAGTTCTCCAATCCGATTTGTTTTGAAGCATCAGGCTGCCTGTCAGAGCAAACCTGTGATCTGGAACCCTGTCTAGTCCCAGAGATTGTCTTTGTGTAGAGCACAGATCCTGTGATTAGCTGCTTAAAGGCATGGTACAAAGCTAGAATGATCCCAGTGAGAAAGAGCTGCGTATAAAATAGCTTTCTGTTAGTTAAAACTATAAAATTGCTTTGCTCTTAACCCTGCCAGATACTGAGTGCTTCCCAAGCACGGACAAAACACCAGTCAGCTTGCAAGCATCCTGGTGAAAAAGAGCATGCTGCATTTTTGTTCACATTAAATAATTCAAAAGGTTTCTCTGCTTCAGGTGCTGAGAGGTAGTCAGCAGAGCTGCCTGTGTAAGTGGACCCAAAGAAAAATGTGTATTCAGAAAAACTCACAACTGTATCACACAAATTAGGATTTCCCATTTCTGGAAAGTGTGGCTAATATTTTACATTATCTCATGACCTGGAATTGTGAATGGTTCCTAATGTATTTCCTAGCTTCCATGTGTATAACAGGGTAGAAGGAAATATGAATACGTATGCTGGTTTTGGGTAGTAGGGGATTTTTAGAGAGAAGGACGAAGAGGCAGTAGGTGGGTGGGAAGAAATAAGGCATAGAGAAACATGCTGCATCTAAATGAAGTGCTGTATCCTCCTTGTCCAGAGCAGGCACAGTGAGGCTATTCTGCTGGCAAGAAGACCTGTTGTTACCCATGCTGTTAAGACTTCAATTTGTCTCAGGAGAGAGATCTGACTCTGAAGAGCTAGTGTGCTGCTTGACCCCATCACAAGATAACGCTCTGTAGCAAATGATGGGAAGAATGTGAACACAACAGCTTCTGGGGAGAAAAATTGGCAGGAAGGCAAGTAGAAGCAGACTGTGAGACACTTCTTACAAACTGTGCTTAGAAACCAATCTGTTCTTTATTGTTTTCTGATGAAGAGATGGATTATAAACGGTACAGACGGTCTCGAGGCCTGTGATAATACAGTATCTGTAACTTTTCCATTTGGAGGCTTAAACTCTTACTGCTTTTTATGCAGAAAAGGGTAAGAATCCATTTAAAAAAACCCTGAAAATTGACATGTCAAAGCCTCAGCCTTAGGAGAAAACTGTTATTTTATGCAGGAGAGGAAAGATGTGCTTAATTGAAAGAACACAATTTTAAATATTTTTTACAGTTCTTTCCTGCTTTGCTTATAGTTTGGCTAGGATAAATATCTAAATTCGGAAGTTTTAATAAGAAAGATTCCTCCCATGTCATCTCCACTTCAGTCTGTCCTTAAAGTGCATGCAAAGTCAATTACATGCTGGAATGCTGAATTGCCTTTTTTTGATGTTGTCTTGATAACAGTGTTTGTCTAGAACCATAAAGTTACATGTGTCATGCGAGTGTTGTACAAGCTCAGTGCACCAAGGAATGGTGCACTCTTGTCCCACTGCATGTTCTGCTCTCTTACCAGTCCACATGCATTCTCACAAAGTCAAACATTTGAAAAACATATGTGGAAGAATGGTCGGGATATAGTGCCATGGGCTTTAGCTACTCCCTGCAGAAGCAACCCATGCTCTAAATATGGTTTTATATCATACAGGTGTTGACAATGATATATATTTTTCTCACCCCAAAACCCTGTTGTGACTGGTCTCATGTATAGTAGGCAGACCTAGAGCCACATACAGCCACTCAGTGGCTTTGTTCCTTCTGCTTATCGTTTTTCTTAAGAAAAATATCTTGTCTCTGCTTGTGTTATATCAAATGTAAGGCAAATAATCAGTGAAATTAATCGAAGCGGATGAAAATGCAATGGGTTTTTTGTATGTGTGTGTGATAAACAAAAATCGTATTGAATATCTGAGTGGATCTGTAGGCTGGCTAACAGGGCCATCTGCTGGCAGTTGCACACTAACAAGCCAACTTTGAATCTCGCTGGGAGAGGTTAATAGCCTGATGGCCTCCAAACACTGGTCACTCTCTCTAAATTATTTTTGGAAGCTGATTCGTACTTTATATTAATTCCTGACTTTGTAGCAGAACTTCTTACTGTAAAAACAGCTAACTGCTTAACTATAAATTGAAGCTCAGTTCAAATGTTAAATGGAATGTTTGATCTCTGCCATAGATTATGGCATAATTTAAAACTATATTCAGAGGAAGCATGGGATTGCAGATGAATCTCTCAATCATTGTTCATTGATCTAATGTTAATACTTACTCTTTACACAAAATATCTATGTTAGGGACATTTTGAATAAAATTACAAATCAGGTTTCTTGTGAACAAATGTAAAGAAGCTAAGTGGTCTTGCATACTAAGATTCTTAAATTTTTTGTATCTTTCATATTGAAAAGGCTTTTGGATGTATTTTGGTTTTATTTTTACAAGCACTGTGTAATCGATGCGGAATCTCAATTCAACAAAGTTCTTATATACATGTGCTCATGTTTGCCTGCCCGAATGTCCAATATGTGGCAAATATTGGATATATTTGATGACTGGAAACACAATAGATCAAAACCAGGAGTTATGATCTATCCCTTTGCAAGTTTATAATGAATAGCACATGGAATATGTGTGTATATAAGAATAAATTGAGTAAACAACACATTAAAACATGCTACTGGTTTTTGTCTTTTGAGAACGCACAATTTCTTGTCGAAGATGTCACCAGTCAGGCAGAAAGGGACCTGGGGGTACTAATTGACAGGAAGCTCAACATGAGCCAATAGTGTGGCCAAGTGGCCAAGAAGGCCAATGGTATCCTGTCCTGTATCAAAAATAGCGTGATCAACAGGACAAGGGAAGTGATCCTGCCCCTGTACTCTGCATTGGTGAGGCCACACCTGGAGTATTGTGTTCAGTTCTGGGCCCCTCAGTTCAGGAAAGACATTGAAGTGCTGGAGCGGGTCCGGAGAAGAGCAACAAGACTGGTGAAGGGACTTGAGCACAAGACCTATGGGGAGAGGCTGAGGGAGCTGGGGTTGTTTAGTCTAGAGAAGAGGAGGCTTAGAGGTGACCTCATCACTCTCTATAACTACCTGAAGGGAAGTTATAGCCAGGTGGGGATTGGTCTCTTCTCCCAGGCAGTTAGCAATAGGACAAGGGGGCATGGGCTTAAACTCTGCCAGGGGAAATTTAGGCTGGATATTAGAAAGAAATTCTTTACAGAGAGAGTGGTCAGGTATTGGAATGGCTGCCCAGGGAGGTGGTGGACTCACCGTCCCTGGAGGTTTTTGAACTGAGATTGGACATGGCACTTAGTGCCATGATCTAGTCAATGGACTGGAGTTGGACCAAGGGTTGGACTTGATGATCTCTGAGGTCTCTTCCAACCCAGTTGATTCTGTAATTACAATAAAGGTGCAGGGTTCCATAATATATGTGATCCTATGCCAATTAGTATTAAGTACATCAGTCTGTACTACTTGATGGATATTTGTTGCTGGTGTAACCGGTTAGCAGATTGCTTTGCCACAGGCCTGAGACAAGCTTTGTCTTGGTTCCAGTAGGGTTTATAGCAGTACCCTCAGTTATTCTCGTAATTTTGATAAGAGAAGCGAAGCAGTAGCTGTTTGCTGGCGTAAGGGCAAATGTTCTGAAGACTCAAGGTATCCCCTGAGAATGCAGTGATCTGACTGTATCAAAAAATCTTTCATCTTTTTGTCTCTGATTGTTGTTGTCGCTAATATCACATACCTTCTTCCCACGGAAAAAGCAGGTTATTACCTACTACCTATGGACTGCTTTGACCTTTTTGACTTCTAAACTATTTTCCACTTTTTTCCCCTTTGACAATTCAGCAAATGAAGTGACATAGATGGATTTCATTACAGGTGCTTTGACTGAAATTATTTATTGCTTACCTATTAAACCTGGCCATAAATGTCATTGATTTATAGACCCTACGAAAGCACAAATATTGGACAGAAAGTGCCAGGAATGCTACTGTATAGAAATTATGTGTATGGAGGGATCAGCTTCCTTCTAGCCAAAAGACTACACGGGAGCAAAGCAACAGTATTTTATGTTTTGTGTGGATCAAAACTATTCTGGACCAATTCTTTTTGCTGGTAGTTGATTCTGTATTTCTGGTTGTCTATTTCAATGACTGTTTTCTGTTACTTGCTCTAAAAGGATGGCAAAATGGACTGTAGTGTGTGTCATGAAGGATGAACTGGACTATGGAAAGGAGAAAGTCATCTCTTGTCTGTGAGAAACTTGTAAGAAATTGCCTGCAGTACTTGGAAACTAGCTTGGCAACATGAGTAATACAGACAGAGCTAATGATCTGACCACTGGGGTAGATGGGAGGCCAGGTGTGATACTGTTTCATATTCATATTTCTCTCCTATAAGTCTTCTGGCTAAATGCAAGAGCTGTCTAACTCTAATTCTTTGTAAAGTCTTGTCAGGTTCATCTGGGAAAAACTGCACTGTATTGGGAAATGGCATTTTATCTGCAGAGTCCAATTTTTCTTTCTAATTTCCTGTGCTGAGTTGGTCTCAGGGTTGTCTACACCAGCAGAAGTTCCTGTTTGTGTGTTTTCTGACTGGTGTAGTTGAATCTTTACCATGTGGCACCAGTTTGGTAGGTGAAAACATTGTTTTTTTCAGTGTGGGAATAGGTAGGCTGTGGATGGTTATGTGGTGGGTTTTTTTGTGTGTGGATGTGCAGGTTCTACAGATCTTGTTTTGAGCAAGCTACTAGTGAACATAGAGGCAGTAAGACACGGCCCACCAAAGAAATGTGAAAGAGTTCTTTGTAAATTGGTGAAATCTTACATTTGTTGTAAAGATGCAATGGAATACATTTTTCCTACTGATATCCCATGTGTTTGTCTCTCTCCACATTAGCTGTGGAGCAGGCAGCTCTCAGGTTACAAAGGGAGGGAGGGTTGGCCAGAGCTCCAGGCGGTGACAGGGACAGAGACCATCGATCTCTCTAGGACTCTGTCAGCGGCTGAGGGAGGACTGAGTTGCTTCTAGCAGCTCATCAAGTGCCTCAGCATCTTTGTATTGCTGTGCAACTTGATTTTTTTTTTTGTTAGTTTTGGATGGTGATAAACATTTTTGTGCCCTTGAGTGAACAGTTTTGTTTAAGGTCCAGAAATGAAGAGAAATAGCCTGTCCTTTTCCATCTCTCTCTGGTTGCTGTTTACAGCAGTGATGCTTCAAGGTGAGAATACTGCTTGATAGCTAAATGCATGAGATTTATTTTACTCAGATAGGAGCTGGTGTCCTGATGTGTCTTAGGCAGTTGAGCTCCAGAGGTCTTACATCTATTTCATTTTACTTTGTCTCATTGATGCATAGATTAAATGAATGGTTGTGTACAACCAGAACTTAAATGGTCTTTGTGAAGCTTTGATTTGTTAGGATTTCTTTTTAATCAGGAAAGTTTGTGT
>NC_138658.1:52976905-53031905 GCF_964273445.1 Streptopelia decaocto | reverse complement strand
GGATTTTTTTTAGCACAAGGCAACGAATAAAGCCCTCGAATGCAAAACATCTGGATGCTAAACAGATGCGTTCGTTGGGCTCGGTGTCCCGGGCTTTATTTGTTCGCTCACACGTAAGGCTTGGATTAAATTGTCGTTATTGTTATTATCGTTTATATTGGAATGGAGAAAGCGATCGAGAAGGGTACATGGGACGGGGGGGGAATATGTGTGCTATGAAGCACATTCAATTTTGCACCTACTTTTTCTTCCTGCGGGATGGCGAGGGGGGGAAGGTACAAGACCCAACCACGCTTAAAATATGCGGTCGAGTCGGGGGGTTTCAGGAAACCTGTTTCCAAACACGACTCGAGGCATGCAAGATTTCCGGAGCTGGCTGAGGAGGATTGCGTGCGGGTCCGGCGATTTTCTCCGCTGGTCGCGGGAGCGGCGACCCCCTCTTGCCGCCGGCTGGTCCGCGTCCGCGCAGGCTACGCGCTGCTGCCGCCGTCCGCGGAGAGGGACAGCGGAGCGCCGGGGGTCTTCGCGGAGTTTTCTTGCCGATGATGTAATTTTCATTTCGTTAGTCGTATTTCATTAAATCTATCCTCTCGATGGGCAGCGTCGGAAACGCTGAGCGGAATCTCACTGTTGTGTAAACAAACAGTGGATATTTTATATGATTTAAATGTGGAGATAATTAGTTTTATTACATTCATTACCCCCTTTATGTGCTCTGTAACAAGTAGGCAATTAAAGTAACAAACTCATAAAGTCTTTATAGGGGCATTTAAGCTCGCACAGTATATGCCAAACTAAGTAGTTTAATTCAAAGCTAGTGGTTGAGCACGGGGAATCTACAGACCCCTGTGCTTCGCGCTGTTTTATTACACATTTAAAACGCTCTGAAGCAGTACTTAATTACGCCAATGACCGGGGTTTTATTTTTCGGGGCATGTCACTATGAGTTACCGGCGGGTAATAAAACCAAGCAGAAGATTCTTAAGCCGCTGAGGATCCGGGTGATAGTTTTATGGCGAGGTCTGATAGTTTTATTGCAGTTGCATGTTGTACAATGTGTATTTGATAAAGAACGGCCTTTGGTGGCCCGTGGACACTTTTTGTGCACCGGCGAAATGAAAATAAATGTGAACACGGTTTTAGTGCGAGGATGGAAACAAATTGCGAGTTCTAAATGGTTCACCCTTCATCGTCACCAGACAAGAGGAGAAAAGCGCTGGAAACATCTGTCTTCCGTCCCCCAAATCTAAAGGGCACCAAAGAATGATGTGAATCTAAGTGTTACTACAGCGGGGATTTGTCTTTATTTACCCGCGCTCTCATGAATATGAATACGCATTTGGGGCAGGGAGGTGCCTCGTCCCCTCTCAAACAACACAGGGCATCTAAAAAAGAAAAAATTCCGAGTGCGTTTCCTCCGGGGACCACCTTTTGTGCCGCGTTTCTTTTCCCGCAGCGGCACCGCGTTGCCTTCCGCGCCCGCACCCGGCGAAGCGGGGCCGCCGTCGGGGCTGCGAGGCCGCTCGGCATCGGCCCTGGCGCCGGCAGCAGCGGTGCCCACCCCTGGCACCTGCCCCGAGCCTCCCCCGCCTCCCACTCCGAGTGCCTTCGCTCTCCCCGGCGTGGCCGGCTCCGCACTGCCCGCGGGGCCTGGTTTTGCACCACCCCCCTCCCCGCGCGGAGCGCGGGGGTGTTCGCCCACTATCCGGCTCCCCCTCCGCCGGGTTTGGGCTCCAGTTGTTCTTTCTACACGCGAGCGGCTCTGCCGAAAAAGTTGTAGCAAATGGGTAATTTGATTATTCCCACTATAAGCCAACTGCCTCAGCGGCCTTCCCCCACGCGTCTGGCTGGGGGCAGAGAAACCATCTCCAAGGAATAATCAAATCAAGGCGAAGTGTGGAAAAACCCCTTCTGATTTCCAGGCGACACAAATAGAATTAGAGCCTCCCGATTGCTTCACCCCTCTCTTTCCACCCCCCACCCCCCCATCCTTCCAGAAGAGCCCTTTTGTCTCGGTCGGAAACTCCGGCCCAGCTGGGTAGCGCGGGTGCGGTGGATGTGCGGGGTGCGCGAACGCGGGTGGAGCGGCTGGCCTGCCGGCGGGTGCTGAAGGAAAACACGCCGGACGTGTAAAAGCCACTCTTCGTCCCGCTCCTTCGGCTTTGAGAGGAGCCCGGTCCGTTCCCCCCGGGTGCCAGAGGAATGCTCGGAGGCATCGAAACAAAACCGGGAACAGCGCGTCTTTATGCGGCCGCCGCCGGCCATGGGAAAGCGCCTCCCGGGCCCCCCCGGCCCCGCTCCCACAGCTACACGCGGTCCCATCAGCCTGAATAAAATATTAAATACCGGCGAGGGATTCTTCTGCAGTGCTTTATTCGGAGGGGACAGCCAGAGCACCCCACCGTTTCGCGGCCGGTCCCTCGGGGTGCGGGGCCCGAGCAAGTCGGGGCGCGCAGTTCAGCGTGGCCGCGGGGACCGGCTCTTCTCTGTCCCCGGAGCCGCGGCCGTGCCACGGCGGGTAACAGGACTGGAGGGGGCTGTGACACGTGCTGGCTGTCCCCCGGCCAAAGCGTGGATCTGCGGGGACACGTCCCTTGCCTGCCACATCCCGGGGCTACCTGCCTCAGCAGGGAGAAAAAAAAATCGCTTTTGTTTTTGTTATTTCTGCTGCCCCGTTCTCAGCGGCTGTGCAGGCTGGGTTCCCCGGCGCTGCCTGCTCCACGCTCCCCCAGCTGAAGGGGCCCTGCCCTCAGCGAGAAGGCTTCCATCCCTCTCCGCGCCAGCTCGGGATGCCAGGCGGCCGGATGTGCTCTTGCTGCGGCGTGGTCAGTTGGGCTGAGGGGCTGGTGGTAATGAAGAAGAAGAGGAAGAAGAAGAACAAGAAGAAGAAGAGGAAGAAGAAGAAGAGGAAGAGAAAGAAGAAGAAGAAGACGGAAGAAGAAAGAAGAAGAAGAGGTAGTTAATGTCCCTGTTTTTCTTTGTCCTCTCCTCGGGCCGCCAGCAGAGGGACCTGCACTTTGCTTTCTCCCCCCCCGGCCGCTGCTGCCTCGGCGGCGGCAACATCTGCTGAGCTGGAGGAGACAGAGCGCTTGAGCAGACGCACAGATGTAAAAGTGACATCTGCTTGTGACAAAGGAGCGGGAATTAGATTAGGTGGGGAGGCCTTTCTGCGATTAAAAAAAAAAAAAAGGAAAATACTGGCTGTAGACTGTGTAAGCGGGGGAAGAGGATGTGAAAGGAAGAATTGCTCGCTGGGCAGCTGCAGGGAGAGCTGGGGCAGCACAAGGGTCCTGAGAGCTGAAATAACCCTAAGAGAGGGCTTTGCTTCTCCCTCCAGAAGCAGAGATGTGGCCGGGTCAAAGCTTTCTGTCATCATGAGTGAAGGACAGCAGGCAACAGGGCACCGCTGCAACTTGGGCACCAGCAGAGATGTCTTCCTGCAGCTCCTAACCATGCTCCTGGCACCAGCTAGCCAAAGAGGCCCAGGTCCAGACACTTCTTTGTTTCCTGATGGAACAAATACAAAGAGGTTTGTAAACCCAAAAGTTAGGAGGCCTGGCCGTTGCTCACATTATGAACATTTTAGACTCATTAATTTAAAAAAAAAAAAAGACTACAGGTTTGAGCTTGTGTGTGTTTGGTAAGGCAGAAACACAGAGCAAAGCTGTGCTGTCCATTCAGCTGCATCCAGGAGAGACTTTACCTGCACCAACCTACACTGCTTAGCAATAAATTAACACCCATATATTCCAAATAGTATAGTCTTTACCTTCTGTTTTGTAAGCAATGTTTTTCCCTGTTATATAAATATTGGTGTTGAATATCATCGAATATCCTGCCTTTTTTTAAAACCCTAGCACTTTTATATGTAGGGATACTTGATGTATTTTGCAAAGCAGCACACTGGAAAAATGGTAGGACAGAATTATATTTCAAATTGTAAAGAAAAATGTGCTGTGTTGCAAAAATAGCAAGTTACAGAGTGTAATGTGCTGTGCACTGGGGCAGATGTAGTAATGGCTCTTAAAGGGCCTTGCCTCTAAGCTTGATGAAGTTGGTCAAAACCTACTGAACCTTTTAAAGACTATGATTTCAAAAGAGTGTAGATTAGGCCCATAGTGTTGCATAGCCTGCGGGACTGCAGCTTGCCTGTGCAAGCTGATCCTTAACTTAGTTACAAAGGTATGAAGTGCGAGTGTGACGCCTTTGTCAGCAATGGAGTTGAGGAACAAGAAGATTGGAACACAGAAATTGAGAGACCTCTCATAAAATGCACCAAGTAGGATGCAGAGAGAGAGAGAGCAGGGAAAATAGCTTAAAAGAGAATTAAGGAAGTTCTGTTGGTAGAAAAAAAAATGTACTTTAAGTGCTTATTATGGCCAAAAAGTGCCAGTCCATCTATCTTCTTGCAAGTACAGAAACACAGTAAAACACACTGATGACTCACACATATGGATCTATGTCATGTACAACTGCAGATGTGTATTTGTGTTGTTTAATGAAAAGCATGCTTATGAGTTCAAAAAAATCAAGGGTTTGGTATTTACTGTTATTTGTTATTTTGGTGTTTACATCATAAGGTGATGGTCTGGATGCAAACTCCAGCTCTCAGATGGCCTTGAAACTGCTCTAGCAGAGGAGATTTGCCAAGGGAATGGTCCTTCTGTTCATACCCTGTTTCTTCTGTTCTTTCTCTAAGCAGTCATCACTAGCCACTATCAGACCTATGGCCTGACCCAATTATGGCAATTTTATTTTTCTATGCCTGTTTGTGTCAATGAATCCACTGAGGTTGAATGAGACAGTAAGAAAGATGGAAAGGTATGTTCTTCCCACAGTGAAGGATAACGATGTCTAAGTCAAGAGGTCACAGGAAAGTTAAAAGGGCCCCTTTTCTCAGAATAAGTAGCTAGTGATGGGGAGGCAGGGTTTGACAATCCTGAATTCCTGTCTGTAAGGATGCACTGTGCCTTCAGGCAAGGTACTTCCAGCTCTCACACAAGCTAATGGGATACCAGAAGGAAATAATGTTAAGCTGTTTAACCAAAGGTCTCCCTGTTGGCTCTGTTGAGGTATACAGGAGCTCCCATATAAAACTGTAACCTTGCCTTGTAACTGTGCCTTGTTGGGCTCTCAGGAGCAACAGGTCAGAGCAATGCTGCATGCCTTAGAGACTAACAGTAATTATTCAGTCTGTTAAAGACTATTTAAGATGAACAAAACCACGTAGTCAAATGGGCTGGGATCTTTTCCTCAGTGGGTCAAATACAGAGAGTTTGCTTAGGTTAAAAGTTAGAGCTCCATTCCCACTAACAGTCCTTGGGTTCTTATCGGCTGCTGTTACTGGGGCCACAGCCAGATCATTGCTCTTGGATGGGGTGTCATCACTGCGGATCCAGCCCTGGTCACATTGCTCTCTGACTCCTCAACTTGTTTGGATTGTATAAGCTATGTTATTTCTATTCAGCAATTTATTAAAGCTTGGCTGCATTTGCTCAGCTCTTTTTAAGTAGCAATCCAGTTTGCAAATGATTCCTCATGGATAGTCCCAGGCCCCTATGCAAAAACAATGTAATACTGGCAGCTAGTCATTTTTAGCCCCCCAGTAAGAATTATTCAAATCAATCAATCAATCAATCAATCAGTCAATCAATCAATCAAATTACTACTAGTTAGCCCCAAGTGCTAACCTAGGAAGTACCCCAATGCCTTCCTGCTAATCAATGGCATTTTCATTCTATTGCAGTCAAAATGAGTTCACAGGCTCCTTAATTGAAACTCAAGTTATATAAGGTCCATTTTTTTTTGCTGAGTGCAAAAAGGGTGTTGGTGGGACATTTGGACTTCAATGGTCAAACCCAGAACCTGTCTATTAGGATTTCAGAAAAGGGAGTGAAAATACTTGGCAAGTGTTGGCTGAAGGCAGTATAAAAGTTTCCATTTGTTGTAGACAACAGGAGGCAGAGCTGCACTTGTATGAAAAGCAGCTGTAAATTGTAAGCTGCATCTTTTTTATGCTGACAACATAGCTTCCTTAAGCTGATTATGCTTGATGTGAAGGGTCCTTAAATTAAAGGTAAATTATCTGTTTACATTTACAGAGAATAAGAATGAGTAATACATTCATATGAGAACAGGACTACAGTTTTTACTAAAACCTTTTGTGTAATCCCTGCTTGAATGTCTCTTGGAAAATGTGAGGTTATGTGTGTACTCTGGGACCTTGTGCTGTGCCATTAACTAAAATAATTGCCTATATCTAGACAGGCGCTGAAAGGATTGGCACTGGGTCAGTTCTTAAAAGTTTATTTGCAATCTGTAAGAAGAGTCTTTTCTAATGCATTTACAGGCATTGTTCTAGTTAATACTCATGTAAATAGCACATTAATTGAGTTTTCAGATTCTGTAATTGTATACTGAAATATGCTGATATCTTCAAAAGTAAAGAAAGTGACGTGTGAAAGTAGATGGTAGGACATACGCTAATATGCATTGTGTTTATACACAGTCTATCCTGAGAAGCAAACAGGAGATGATAAGGCTCTAACAAACTCATAATGTAATCTAAATTACTTTGAATCAGCCATTAGACTTTGTTCCCTGCTGAGCAGATTCTGGAGTCCCAGTGAAGTTTTTACCTAGTAATTGTGTTGTGACTGGATGTGGGAGGGGGACATGCTGTTCCTATGTCATGTAAACTCATCACATTTACTCTTGGATTTATTATTTCCAATATTGCAGGTTTGGTTTAGAAGGCTGCTGGGGCTGGAAGGAAGTTTTGAAGCCTGATAAGCCTGAAGTTTCAGGGTTTATTTTCCTGTAACATGGACTTCATCTGAAAACATACAGGAAAGTTATGCCTAGAATTGAAGGTGAACATTGTGACCATATTGACTTGTCCCACCCAGGGATTGGATTCCTCTACCCTTACTTCAGCTTCTTGGTAGTCTTCAACATGAACTATAACTTTACATGCGAAAGAAGGGTCACGGCTCTGTCATACATAATCAGAGGTGGAAGAGCCTCTGGCAGTAACCCCGGCGATCCAGCCATAGTGATGGCTCTAGCTGGATTTTGAGGTTGTGAATCATTTTCAGGTGTTGGCAGATGATGGGAAAGAAGCACACCCAGTCTGAGGAAAGTGACAATCTCTGACTTTTCCTTGGATCCTTTGGCTTTTATGAGGAAATTGGAATGGCTCATTTTGGGATGAATCTGTGGTGAATCCACTTTTGGCTAGTTTATGTTCAGGCCCTGTAGATAGTCAGGTGAGATAAAAGCAGTTACATTCTACAGGCTGATTTCAATGATGCTGAAGTGACTGAGTGTCATCAGGACACAGCATTCTTCCCAGACATGCTCCATTCTCCCCTTCAGGCTTTCCGTGCCTGCTCCAAGGAAATAAATTGAGATGTTGCTGCTGTCTTTAGCAGAAAGTGCGTTGGGTCTGTGAGTATATGTGTGTGTACAGATGGGGAAGAGGATTTCCTTCTGCATATCTTCAACAAAGGTGGGGAATTATTCCTGGCCACTGGGTAGATTTCAGATTGGTATTTACCAGGAAAAATCAATATAATGGTGTTGGCTGAAATTCTTGGGTAATGTTGAAAACAGGGATTTAGTAGGAAGAAGTACATCAGCAGCATTGAGAAGATTAAAGGCTGTTTTGGTAACATCCTGTGCACATATCTAGTGGGAGAGAAGAAATGAGGGTGTGGGACTCGTATGAGTCTGGCATCTGTATACAAAAAGCATCAAAGCAAGAACTGTTTCCTAATGCTCTATAATCTTGACATAATTCAGAGAGGCTTAGTAGAAGGCTGTTATTCCAGCAGTCTTTATGTTGGATTCTGAACAAACACATTGAGGACAGGAACAAGATTTTGAGGAGCTCTTGCTCCTAAATGGCATCACCACTTTTGTTACCAGTGCTTTATGCCTAGGATATTGAATATGGCTCCAGAAAGCAAACAGTATCAGAAAAGCACCACTATGTCAAAGAGATAAAGCAAAGAGATTTGGGAAAGTACTAAGAATAAAAATCTAAGTCTACTAGTAAAACCTAAACCCAAGTTTGGGGACAGGGTGATCTACACTTTTCCACAGCTTCTCATACAGGACAGCTGAATCCAGTTTTACTAGTGAAATAGTTGGATATTGCTATGTATGTATTTCACTCAGAAAATTCCACATGTCAACAGATCACAGAAAAGTCATATTAGTATTGATGTGAAATCAAATGGTCATGCTTGGATCAATACCTTATAATAGTATTATGACATTTTGGGAATATGAAATGCAAATTAGCAGTGATTGAAATAAAATTTTCATCTTATATTTTGAATAATGTATGTTCTGCATTTTGCACATGATTACATCATATGCACACACACTGCCACATACCTACAAAGGCACATAATGTATATCTAATAGTATATAATGACTGATTAA
Organism: Streptopelia decaocto; assembly: GCF_964273445.1. Taxonomy (NCBI): domain Eukaryota; kingdom Metazoa; phylum Chordata; class Aves; order Columbiformes; family Columbidae; genus Streptopelia; species Streptopelia decaocto. The sequence goes on along the minus strand of NC_138658.1, from coordinate 53,023,454 downwards.
TTATGCCATTGGACAGCTGTGATTTGCCGGTAAGACTGTGAAAATCGTAGAGAAAATGATGAGGCCAAGAGGAATTTGCTTGAAAAAAGCCTTGTTAACTACTGAATGAAGGTCTTTGTATTTGACCCAATGAGAAATTTTGGCAAGATAAAGCAATTATAATACTGGGATGAGCAAAATTTTTTGTTTCCCCTCATTTTATAAATGTACAGCCTTTATATTATATTGAGATACAAAACATATCTCTCAGGATTACTTTTCTATTTACACCAACCCCAAAATTCATTCAATCATAAAGGCAAAGTAGTCTTTCAGACTCCTTATTATTTGAAATTTTCATGCTCTCCTTTTTATTTGTTATTCTAATTTAAGATTGCCATTGAATGCAGAATCATGGCACAATGTGTTATAAAGTATTTTTAATTAGAATTATCCTTTGATCTTAATGATTGTAGATTATTTTGCCATCAAGATAACTGCTTCATATTTGAATGAGATATTACCTATGTATTTCATATCATTCAGTGTGCTGAATCTTTGCACTAAGGATGTTTATGATGGGCACAAAGTTTCCTTGTACTGCTTCCACACAGTGAGCCCAGTGACAAACAGGAAGAAATATCTCCCACTATAACATATCTCCATTTTTTTTTCAGTGCTCTAGCAGGGTGACAGAAGAAGTTGCAAGAAGACTTCTAAGTGGTGTCTGGAGCCAATGAGTTCAACAGTAAGAATACACACCTTTTAGTTGTCAAGAACTACACTGTTGGTGAAATGGGGAAACAGATATCAAAAGTAATTCTGGAGAAAAAGTTAAGACAGAAGAAATGTATACAGGAGAGACCTGTGTGCTCAGGCATCTCCTAGAAAACACATATGCAGAGAGAAAGAAACAAGGAGGCAGCAGAGGATGGAACACAGAACAAGTTGCTAAAAGGATGAAAACTGGCAGAGGAAGTTGTGGTATCTAATGAGGCCACCCTGAGTTCTAAATTGGTCTGAGGAGGAAGCATTTGTGGAAAAACAAAATCTCACTCATATGAGAGCTTAAAACCCAAATGTTCCCTTCTCCCTGTAGAAGCTGGAGAATCTGGGGTATTTGCTACAGAAATGGGATACTGTGCCAGTGTTCATGGTGAGATCGTCCACCCTTCTTGTGGCATGAACTCTAAATTGATTTATCCTTTTCACTATAGAAATAGTTGTGATTTGACAAATGCATTTTAGGTATACATGTCATTACTGTCTCAGTTGCACATTTAAGGCATATTCCTGCATTGACAAAGCATCATCTGCATCTTCTAGAGATCTCCAGCATCTCTCTAGATGTTCATGCTTGCAATATGTCTGCCTTGTACAGGAAAGGGAGGCTGCAGCCAAACACCTCCTTCCTGCCAGATTTTTGAGGGCTGTCAGGGAGGAATCAGAGCCTCACAGAAGAAGAGTGAGTTAGTACAAAATCACCTTTTCAAGGCACCATTGGGAAAAGTGCTGTCATTCTCTGCCATTCTCCTGACTGCTGTAGTCTCTGTTGTACCTGGCCACTGTATAGATCACAAATGGTCTTTTTCTTTCTTTTCATACTCCTTCTTAACTGTATGCTACCAAGCACAACCAAGATTCATGTTAGAAAGTGCATAGCTACATGTAAAAGGTTCTTTTACATTTTCTATAAAAGATACTCCATAAGAATAAATTGCACTGTACTCTGTTTACGTCTTATCAGCAGTTTCTGACTTGATGTTATAATAATGGAACTTTTATAATGCAAATAACTACATGTAAGTGCCACAGAAAATCAATAGCTAGATATTTTAACATCTTGTTTAAAATGAAACAAAATAGTTAAGAAAGGTTTTATACCTTTGCCCAGGAGCTATGTTTTAAAGCAGGATAAAAATTTCTTCCTTAGTTTGCATGCAAGTTAAGTGACTTGGCTAGCAGTTCAAGAGTTAACCACATGAAAGATTTTGCTTTCCAAAACTGAGACCATTTTTCCTAGCCTTAGAATAAATCCCATTTCAAGCTTTTTTTTTTTTTTTTTTTTTTTTTTTTTTTGGTAAATAGACAGAAATCTGGGCTGAAAATGTATATTGCCAGTTTTGAACATAGATTAAACAAATAGACCCAGTTCTGCCCAAATCTTAGGGCTTAACAAATCTACATTTTTGAAGGCAGAAGCAGCGTTCTTCAGAAAACTGCTAAGTCAGTTGCTGCTGGAGGACTCTGATTTCTTGGGTGCATCCATGTACTCCTGGATAGGAAAGCACACAAAATTAATTATTTTAATGTCATTTGTGTTTCTTCAAGAATGACAAAACCTATCTAAGCATCCATTTACTTTCATTGCCTTCTACATAATAAGCTCTTGTGACATTGCACATCCTCAGATTTAAAGTTATGTGAAATAAAACCTTTTGAAAGCCTGGTCCTGGAAGTTGTGCTCTCAAATGAGGGCTGCCCTCCTTCAGTTGAGAGGCAGGATTAGTTTGAGACAGATCAGCCGTAACTACACTTGTTTCTATGGCCAAAATGGAACCATGTCAGTCTGGCTATTTCTGACCTAAACTGGGTAATCTGTGTCCCCAAGAGACAGCAAACTTTATCTCCGGTTTTGCAGACCTTTTGTATAAATTTCTAAAGGAATTGCATAGACAGGATCTCTAAAACAGGGTTCTTTTCTCTGGTGACATTATTTCACTCTTGACATCGGCATAAGCCAAACAAATGTGATGAGTCCTCAAAGGTAATAATACAGAAAAGATTGCACCATTGCTGACAACTGCTGGAAAGCTGTGATGCTACTTTGCCTATGAGCTATGAAATGGCTATTTCCATAGCATCATTGCCTGAACTGTTCCTCCTATAAGTTACTACAATGACAAAGAATCCCTATAACCCAGGGATAGCCAGTAATGAAGAATAAATAGCTTTTTGATAGAGGGACAGACTGGGGTTACTAACTGCAGCTTCAACGGTTGGAACTGGGCATCATTGATAATACTGCCTAAATTTAATTACTTCATTTTGTGACACACAGTATCCCCCTTGTCTTAGCCTAATTGTTTTGGCTTGCTATTGTGGGGAAAATAGTGTATGCCTGGAAAGGAAAGGTGACTTTTAAGTTATAAAAGAATGTGAATTAGTTTTCTGTTATTTACAGCAGAATATAAATATAGCAGAATTTATAGCATCTTTCTGTTATTTGAAGCATTCACGACATAATCACTGTATTCCCTGAGCTTACTTTCAAATGAGGTTGTCCAACAGTTACACTAAATAATCTAATAGCTGAGCTAGAACAGAAGTCTATTGTTATTTATGTTAGAAGATGAATATGATAATGTGTAGTTTTAAACTATGAACTCCTAACCATGCTCCTAACCATGAGAACAGAAAGTTCTAGTTGATAAAAGCTATATGATATCCAGTACAGGAAAACAAACAGTGTGTTCTATATTAACTATGCAAGAAAGTGATTATATCTAACAAGAAACAGAAAACAATGTTATTAATCTATTTGAAGAATTAATTTCCCCAAACAGACATTTTTTCTTAAGTATTTTTAGTACTTTCATTCTAAATTGGGCCACAATGGGTTTCAGGTAAATAAATTTATTTTACTTAATTTTCTCTCTCTCTCTTATTTTTTTTTTTTTAACTAGACTGATTTTATCTTCAGAAAAAAAGATATGTCAAATTTGTCTTATGTTAGTTCTAACATCAGGTTATCATCTGAGCATTTATGTAAGAAATAAATTTATGAATAAGTGGTGTCTATTTCCATTTTAAATTCTCCTTACTGTTCTTGCCATCAGTGTTGTCATTATCATGGCATCTATAAAGCTGCAGAATGTGACATTTTAAAGATACATTTGCCAGTGGCTTTTTCAATTTCTGTTTAACTAAAATGTTTCCTACTTCATTCAACTACCCTTACAATTTACATTAGACAACACTCCATCAATAAAACCATCAAAATGATCTAGTACATTGTAGACAAAAGTTATTGTGTCAAGTTGACACTAATCAGTTAATTCCAGTAAACCTTCAGATAAACAAAAGCTTGTTGTCTATTACTGATGTGTGTGATTAGCCCCCTGTATGTCCTATAGCTATGCACATCTATAGAGATGTATCTGGCAGACACTTGGCCTGAGGGCTCTATATGTAAACCAGGACAGGATCTATAGTTAATGATGTTGACCCTGACTCCCTCAACAGAGATTGGATTCAGTCCTCATAATATCCCGACAGCTGATATGTATACTGTGCTAATAATATTATCAATTACTTATGCTACTGTGATTCACGGTATTTAAAGCTGATAAAAGGTTCTTTCACATTTCTTTTTTCTACTTCCCTGCTATCCAATTGATTGTGTGTTAGTTGGATATTTTTCATTCTGAAGCCCATTAATTTCATAACTGTAGCTAAGGTAGTGGGTAATAGTTAAAGCTGGGCTGTTCCATGTCCTACATTATAGATAACAGGGTAATTTTTCATTTTGTTTTTCTCTTTCATATTTCCTCTAATTCGGAAAAGATGGACTGAGTATTTATCTACAGCTTCTGCAACTTCAGTCTAGAAGGTATATAAAAGCAGCTGAGAGGTTTCTGGGTATCTGTGTTTAACTGGAGAAGCTTCAGAAACCTGACATTTTCTGAAAGCCAGACCTGTGTGCCATTGCTATCACCTGGGACAGTCAAAAGCCCACAGTCTGAAATCTGTAGTTATTTCCAAAAGCTCAACCACAATAATGCAAATGCGGGTCCTTCTGTCCATCTCCGTCACTGCAGAGCACTTCTGCCTTGCCCAGCATGTCAAATGGATGGTGAAGGTCTATGTATAGTGAAGATCAGAGATTTTGGCCATGTTTAAGCCCTTGACTATCCTGTAAAGAACATGATGTTGTTCTTAAGACACCTTTGTAGTAACAATAGGTTGTTTGTTTGTTTTGGGGGTGGGTTGTTTTTGTTTTTTGTGGGTTTTTTTGCACTAGAGCAAACAAGGTGAGCACATGGGGTTTTACTCACTGCAGTTAATTTTGTATACTATGTGTGTAGGCACATAAAAGCCTCCAGATTTTGCCATCTCTGGTGCAGGGACCTACCCTTCTCTATGCTTGCAAAGCATTAAGTAGGTATGATATGCTTCCACGGAGAGCAGATAGTTACAGCGTGACGGAAGGCTTTATGCCTTGGTAAAGCTTTTCTCTATCCTGCTCTGCTTGCACATAGAGAAGCTGATCTTCCAGCTTTCGGTCCCCATGATGTGCTCTGCTCAACATAGGGTGGGAGTTGCGAGTAGTCCAGCTCTTCCTCCAAGCAGACGGGTAGCAAGGTTGAGCTGTGCTTCCGCGCACTGAGCAGCTCTGGTTGAAATGATGACAGGGACTACTGTTAAAAATTAAATTCTGCCTTATTTTTTGTGCAGTTCTTGTGAGTCACATTCGCGAATAGTAGCGAGAGATTTAATGATCGCATATTTTTTATCTTATTTCACTTCGGTCGATGCCAATTTTTTTCTGTTACTGTCGACTTAGAGCTCAAAGTAATTTAGTAATTGATTCTAAGCACGGCAGCTCGCCAATGGCAGCTCTCCATTCAGGGGAATATCTTTGCTAATTTTATCCATCAGAATGAGATTACCATGCTAATCTCTCCCAGCCCTAGTACTTTGGTCAGTTGGGACACACTGATGCAAATTATGTTATTAAACACAAGCCCTTCACCCAAGACAGGAGAAAAATGAAAGCAGGAGAGAGGAGCAAATCAGAATCTGTTACAAGGATTTCTAAGACTGAGCTGGCATTGTCTGTGTGTGTCCTCTTCATCACCCCTGAGGTCTTGCGTACCAAGCATGCCTGTTTTTGAAACAATCTGCAGCTGCTTGCTTGTTTCTATCCAAATATTTTCTCCTCAGAAAGATTTGGCTACCTTTACAGATTCTTAGTTTGTAAGGTATAGCAGCCATGACTGTTATAAAAGAAGCTTTTTTCCTCTGCAACAGTCTATTTGCAGCCTGTACCTATTAGTAAGGCCTATAAGCATTTCAGATCTCTTTTCTCTTAGGTTAGAAAGGATGCACGGCATGTGGCTGCTCTGAGTGACAGTACTGTAATCCCCTTTATCTTAATCATGGGTGCTTTTGAGAGGACCTCTCTGTTCTTGGCCATTCAGAAGAAAAGAAGCCTTCAGTTAAGGTTTTTCATCTGCTGCTTTTGCTGCTGCGGAGCCCTGTTTTAGAGCATGTACATCAGCTTGGTAACTCCATCTTGTAAAGGATGGGGATCTCTGGCACGAGTCCTGCAAAGCACTAAAGCATATGTTTAACTTACAGGGGCCACACAGAGCTCCGGCTGCAACTCCCTCCGCTCAGCATAATGGGATCTGCTGATAGCTGGGCCTCCTCTAGCTCTGCCTGATTTCAGATCTACTTTCAATCAATAAGAAGCCTTTTAAAAACAGGCCAAATTTGACCCTGAAAATCAGTCTTGGCCCATCTGTAATTTAGATCAGCTACATCAAAAGTGCAGACTTTGGTAGATACTGCTGAAAAAATAGCATAGAAAGACCAGCATCTATCTGTATAATGCATGTCACTAATCCTTGGTGTTATGTAATTTATTAATAACTGGTTGTTGTTTTTCTTCAGGAAAGAAAACAGAACGTTTCTCCAAGTCTTGACTCACATGATCCTGAAACTACAAAGATCTCATTTGTTCTTCTGAAAATCCTAAACTTTGTGCCATGTAATTAAAAAGCCAAATTTCAGAACTTCTTTCTTGCCCTAACACATCACCTCATTACAAGAATCACTATGAATGACAGAAAGTCATTTGTTTAATTGCATTAACATTTTTAATCATAAAACCATAACAGAACCAAGTATAATATGTTAGTTTGTTTTATGCCATTTGTTTTATTTAATTCTATTTTCTTTTTTGTTTGTTTAACTTAGTATTTTTTTCTCTGGAATCAGCTTTCAAACAAAGTAAAAAATTTAGATGTACTTTCAGAAGATCAAAAAATAGAAGATTGTTGCAGAAGAGATTAGACTAGTGTAAATACATGTACTGAATGTGTTTTCTGGCTTCTACTTGAACAGAAAAAGGAAAGAGATCTCAAAATACTCAATTCAAAGGTTAAAAATGCAAACCTTAGTCGCCTCAGAAGAGTTACACTTCCAAGAGTGACTATCTCAAAGTTTAAATTTTCAAGGGCAAATTAGGAGCAGCACTTGTGGGCAATGTATGTCACCGTCTACTTTTATCAAGCCAATATTTTTGATAGACATATATATTGTGTTGGCAGTTTAGAGAGTTCACCAAACACCCCAGTTCTTAAGAAAAGCTCAGATCTGGAAATTTACTTAGAATCGCAGCTTTGGGAGCGGCAGAGCCAGAGGTCAGCGGTGCTGCGACACAGCTGCCCTAGGGGCCAGGTCCTGCTCCCTGCGCTGCTGGGGTGGCATCCTGAGCATCACTGCATAGCAAGGTCAGTGGGAAGGGGAGTGAGAGGTGCTCTGCCTGTCACAGAAATGCTCTTCTTCCTCGCAAACCCCGTAGAGAGAGTGTCATTTGTAGACAAATATTGTCCAATGTCTGACTTAATGCTTATCACCTTGTGATTTATGGGTGATCATTAAATCTTTTTTGATGTTAAAGACATTATCTCCTAGAAGATATGGTGCTGTTTCAAATATTTGATAGGTATTTCTGAACTGAGTACCTTAGGAGAGAAAATACAGAATGTTTTGCAAACAGCAAAAGCATTCACTTCATGCTGTCTTCTCAGTTCATTGACACTGCAGGATGGAAATAAATACCTAGTTATTTGGCCAACTGATGTAGTCCTTCCTATACTTGTAAATAGGTATGCAGCACTCCCCTCCTACTTTAGGAAGCTATAAGAAGCGGTATAGAACAGCACCTGGGCTATGCTTTTCTCGATCAGCAGAAGACATGTTGTTCACAGTCAGAACAAGGACAAGATCCAAGGCTACCCTCCAGCAAATGGGCTTAAGTATTTCCCAGATGGAAAACAACTAAGCTGTTTTTACCAAAATGGCAACACTTGATGCATAAGGTGTCACACTCTCAGATGATGCTACTCACACAGCCATGCCTGAAGCCGCACACACATGGTCTTGCTCTTTGTGTGGCAGCTCTGGGGGAAAGAGGGCTTCATGGAGTGTGCTCCCTCTGTTTGGGCTACGAGCATGAACACAGCCCGAGGATCCACCTCAGGTTTCCTCACCTCCCCACCTTGAATGAGGCCAGCTGCTTCCTCGGGGACAGCACAGTCAGAGTCTCTCCAACCACCTTGAGGCTCCGTGGTAGGTTGACATTGTTAGGGAAGAGAGCAAGTTTTTTCTGCCGCCAGAGACACCGGGACATTTGGTTGACACATTGGAAAACAGTAACCAAAACAACCCAGTGTGTTTAGAAAGTCCAGCTGGAAGCCATGGCAGATGCTGGCTGTTGTATCATTTCCCACCTGGGCATCACTTGGCCTTAGCACCTGGGGATCACTGCTGGGATACTCCCCTGCCACTGCCGACCTCAGCCCCTTCCCTTTGTTCATGGTCCTCACTCATGTGTACTATTGGGCTCTCTTTGAGGGGAACCTGGTCCTCAGAACAGACTCTGGTGTTTTGCTGGTCTTTTTCCTCCTGTTCTCATTTCAGATGAGCACCACTGTACACCAGCCACATGTTTGTGAAATTGCTCTCCCTTATCAAGAAGTCTGATTTTTCTTGATAGCTGATTCTTGAAGCAAATGCAGTCAAAAAATATCTCCCCATTTTTCCCATAGCCCAGGTTGGGCTTCACTCTTCCCCCATACCTTTTAATGGTCCCTCTGTCTTCAGCTTTAGACAAGTTTCTTGCTTATTGTGTCCAATATCTGTTTGCTTGTGATGACAAGTTCTATGTAGCCAGAAATAGGAGTTTTATAAGTGCCATATAAACTGGACAGGTTTCAGTTAATCCCTGGTATTGCATAAAGAGCCCACATGCATGTAAATATGTCAGGGAAAGATATGAAAATAAGCTGCCTGACTTTGCATCATCTGAAAAATTGGTCTGCAGAGGATCCTGCTGCTTCCATTCTCACATTCTGCTACATACTAACCTACAGAGCACTGAACCCAAAATCTAGTGGAGGGCTGTGATGGCTGTATCATCAGTTTCTCCATAGCAAGATGAAAGGAACAGCAGAAGGAAAGCAAGTTTGTTTTTTTTTTTTTTTCATGTGGCAATAAAAGAAGAATATTAAAATTGCTGCTGTACAGAAAAATAATAATAATGCTAAAACGGGGACAATACTGATATCTGGTGCAGAGCTGATGGACATCCCCTGAGGGACCAGGATGCCTGTATGTAGGGGTTTGATGTGGAACTCAGGAGATGGGGCTCTGACTGCTACTTGACTGCTCATCTCCCTCTTTGTACTGTCCCCTCCTGTCATGTCCTGGCAGGGTCTCCAGGTGCGAGGTGACACTGAGTTATATGGGGACAGTCTCCTAGCAAAGGGCTACCAGCATGGTGCTGCTTTCAAGAGAGCTCAAGCTGAGGCTTATGTGCCATTCTCACCACAAGAGCTGTAACAAGAGCTTAATCCAACCTTATTTCCCACAAAGGGCAAGTGATATACAGGAAAAAAAAAAGAAAAGCAGCCCACAGTAGCAGCCTCTGATTTTTCTCTCCCTGACTGCAGAAGCAACATGGAAGAGCAGTCATGTTCATGGAAATGCAGCAGTCGATTTTCTACACCACATGAGCATAGCTGCACTTGAGGCTTACCTTGAAACTCTGTGTGCGTTCATTGATAACCCCATTATGAAATTCAAGAGACCTAATGCAATTGTGTCTAGGAAGATTTACTTGTTAAAAGGAAAACAACTTTCACATAAATAATTTACTACAACAGAAAAATAATCCTCTGTGCTATCATCCTTGCATTGAAAGTAATCGAAGGGAGTTATTTTTAAATTGCTTGGAAGTGTACTGCTCTCATTTCATTGTCAATAAATAAGCTTCATTTCAGCACAACGTTTTGCTAAATGCATCTGAATTTTCAAGGGGAGGGGAGGAATTTGTCAGACTTTTTTTTTTTTTTAATGTAGAAAGAGTAAGTTCTGCAGAAAATTTTTATGCTGGAAAATTCACAACTCATTTAATAACCTGAAAATAAGGCTTAGTTCCTGTATTGATTCAAGTTTTCTGTCTGCTTTGCTATTGAAATTTTGCCATTGACCTCAGTGGGAACAGATCTTTAATCCTCTGCTGGGATGGATTTGTTTAAATCCCAAAAAGAGAGCAGAGTTTAACCTCAATAAGTAGCACTCAGAATTATAACAGATGCATGAATGGCTTGCTTTGACTTTTTGATCTGGCTGTGACAGAAAGACATAATAAGGATGTTTTTTTTTATTTCTCCTTTTCTTTTTTCTTTAATTTTTCACCCATTTTACCAAATCTACCAGCAGGAGCTTCAAGAACTGTGAAAAACACTTCAATTTCCCTTGTATGTACATCAGATCAAGTAAGAGTATCTGTACTTTCAGTTAATCTAAGCAATATTTTCTAGGCAAATATTGTGTCTGCCAAGAAAAATTATTTTTCTGATTTTCCTTCCTGGTCCAGTTTCCAGTCCTTACACTATTCTAGTTCCCTGCAAAGATGCATTTTCCCCTATGGAAGCTGCAACTGCTTAAAAAAAAGGGCAAAATCAGCTTTTAGAAATGCACTTTGGAGCAGCTTTGAGTGGGAGGATAGTAGGGGTCAGGCTACACGTCACCACCAGGGGCGTTCTTGTGTCAAATCCTGGCAGGGCCACTATGCAACTCCTGTCCTGAGTTGGCATTTGAGCTGGTCAGTGGGTCCTGGGTTGAGATGAGCAGGGATTTGGTTTGTGCTTTCACTGAACAGCCTTCAAGTGCTGGTGTTACAGAGGCCAGAAAAAACAACTGAGTATCCATATGTGACACTAAGAACTGGGTTCTGAAATATGTTCTGAGAATTAAAAACTAGAAATAATTACTATTTTTGTTTAAATAAAAGTTCTGGGTAAACAAATGGTCTTTCTGTAGAAGGACAAGGCTTCTTTATTGTTTTTCTCTGGCTTCCAAAACCTGACATTCTTCATTAAAAATAGATATAAAGGCATGGAGAATTTGTGGGTGAGTATTTTGACTGAAAAGTCTCTTTTAATTACAACAGTTTGCTTTATTGGAAAATGCTCCCAGAAAATGCTCACCATTAACTTGAAATCTCTCTGAAAGACTGATTTGATTTTATTTAGTAGGTGTTTAGTTCCAACAATTCAGCAATAAGTGCTTGTCCTAGCATAAAATTTTTTGGGGATTCATGCATATTCAGTGGGGTTTGTGTAAGAACCGCAGGATATTAGATGTGTCAGCATAAGAAGCATTCTCACAGCTTCTTTTTATTCTCTCATTCTCTTTACATAAGCTCTCCAGGAGGTCTTTTAGCTATATTTTCCCTGAGTAACCATCATGGGATATACTTGAACTGGCATAACTGTTAAATACAGACAGACTGATTTTTAGTCGGAGTCCCAGAAAGGCACCAGAGAAATTATGTCTCTTGTGCTAACTGAATGTCATTGCTTCAGAGGAAATCACATTCAAGAAGTCATCTCAGTGTCTCTTGTTGTCCCGTTGTGTCATGGCTTAGTTCTCCATGCTGTTAAAAGCCAACCTGTTAATTTCCATGTACAATCTAATAAATGTGAAGGAGTCAGTGTGGAACAGTCTCATTCACAGCTGGTTATTGTGTGTTTCTGTAATTAGTGTAGCACACGCAATTACAGCTGTCGGTACTCTTTGGATGAACCTACCTAACAACTCGCTTGCTCTGACAGGGCAAGATCCTGCCCCATCTACCCCCAGCTCACGTCTGCCTCTGCCCCCTGCCCTACCACCAACTCTTCCTTTTCCTTCTAGTGCCCACCTCATGCTTGGTAGATCCTGCGCTAAGCCAGTTCAACTCACTAACCCAACAAAAAGCTGTTCCCTTTCTTTGCTAGGTTATTTTTCTGCCAATGTGGTGTATCAAATTGGGTTGGCACTGGGACCTGTAGATGCCAGAAGTGGCACAAGGGGAAGAGAATTATGTAGTTGGCATTGGGGTGAGCTGCAGGAGGGAGAGGTTGGATTCCCTGTTCCCTTGTCAGAAAACTACTATATGGGGTAAAACTGTAGGTGTGATTTTCCCCTCTCTTGGTAGGTAACACCATTGTCCTCAGTAGGAGCATTTCCAGGACCAAATAGGTTGGAATGTGTCTCAGGGCATAGACTGCTGTCTAAGAAGGCACAATGTCCTACTGAAGGTTTTTCTGGTGTTGGATATTGATCCTTCTGTTGTCATGGAATCTCTGGTGTGAATTCAAGTTAAAGCTTTTCTGTTAGTGGGGAGGCATAATTTGGGTTTCTCTATTTGACTGTCTCCTTTCATGCAATGCGTAGAAACATAATTGCTTTTGAGCCTATTTCTGATCAGACTTGTTTGAAATCAGCCAAGGGTCTTAGAAGTTATTATAGGAAGGATAAAGAAGGACCCAGACGGACACACAAGCAGCGTGACTGCAATGAGCTTCATTTCCTTAGGAAGCCAGGCAAAAAATTACTCTTCCACAGGGTCTAATTTTGTATGGACAGAGATACCAGAACACTAATGCATAAAAATTACAAATAACACCAAGACTCTGCTGAAGGGCGGAAGAAATTCCAGAATGCTGTTCCAGACCATTCTCCCTCAAAGTTATCCCTCCTCTTCAGCATGCATAAGGACAACATTACTAGTATGTGCATCAGCTGTCAGGGCAAAACATCTGGTGTAAGGCAACCAGTTTGTCTTCCACAGCTGCCACAATCTGTTTCTAAAACTATCTTAACAACCCCATGAAGAATCAGCCCAGTGCATGGGTGATCTTGCCATGCCACAAAGACACTGTAATGCAAGACAGGGGTGCTAGCACTGTGCACGACTGCAGGGCTTTCTTCTCTATAGGTGCCTTTGACCTATGCTTTCTGCAAAATACCACTTGTGTCAAACAAAGTTTGCTGTAGACTTTCTACTGAAATAAAACCACATTGGATGTTATAAAAATTCACGACCTTGTAGCATTTTGAGTTACTTGTTACTTAAACTGTGTAGATGTGAATCTAGCACTGGCTGCTGATGGCTCCTACTTACCCCACGACATGCCGGCATCTTGGTTAACACTCACACCTTTATTCAGGCTGCACACAATAGGATGCATTGTGCCTATTGGTATCAGGCAGGGACCTCTTCCCAGCTACTGCAGAGTCCTCTGGCTCTCTTACAGGAAAATTTGATTTTCAGAGCACCCATGTCCAGGCATGGTTCCCAGTTTTTTAGGGCAGGTTCTCATTTCGTGGACTGGTAGGACTGCACCACAGGCTTGCAGAAGCTTCCTGCAGGGTTGGTCCCGCTATGTCCACGAACCCCTCCATTCACCTAGGCGTTGCCCACCTCTAATGCTCTGTCCATCACATAAAAATTGTGGGGTTTTACATTTTCATATCTTGACAGACACAAGCCCCTCACCATCTCCTTTGCAGTAACATGTAATGAGCTGTCACTGCTTTCCTCAAGTCGGCAGATGACACATTTCCTACAGTAAACAGAAAAACAAGGGAATATCTACCTTCAGGATGATAACGAGGAGCGGGGAGGACTTGCAGGGTTATTGCTGCATCAGTGCACTGCCTCTTGTCTATTAGAATTACTCTCTGTGGCTGAGAGGTAATTTAACTCTCATTCACCTCTTGGCCTCTGTGTTTCTGCTCTGAATATAACGGCCATGGGCGCGGGAGGGAACGGGGTATGGTAGGAGCGTGTGGCCATTAGGAGCAAGGATAGAGTCCCTGAAGCACTTCACAGCACCAGGGTGATATCCAGAGTGACTTTTTGTCCACTACTGGCCTGCCAGAATTAGAATTGGCAGGGAAGGCAGGGGTGAAAGGACAGGGATCTTGTTCCCAGTCCTCTGAGCCATTTAGTCCCCTGAAGGATATTTTGAAATGCAAAGTGCAGTTCTTTTATCTTTGCTGTAGCAGCATTATTTAAAACACATTTGTAGCCAAACTATTTAAATACACAAGTTTAAAATATGTTTGAAGTCCCAGGCTCCCACTGCCTGACTCCAGAATTACTGAAAAACATCAGTCTGGTTAAATACCGGTGGTGTACTTAAATGGTGTTTCCATAGTCTCAAAGTGCTGCGCTGCTCTGGCTGTTGCTGCCAGTTTCTTCTCCATTCTTCCAGCCAAGGAGTTGATATAAAGGGCTGCTCTAAGGGTTGTTCAAAATTCAGCTTTGAATTTTTCATAACACCCAGCGTTTGTGGCTTTATTTTATTTTCTTTTAACCTGTTTTGAAGTTTTCAAGAAACAGCAGATTCATAGTGTTATTGATGTTAGTGGGTAAGAGCTGGATGTTTCCTTGGAGCATCTTATCTAGTCATGCTGTACCCTTCAAAGGTGAGGTGAGCGAGCCCTGCAGGGAGCTCCTGCTCATGCTCCAGCCCTTCCCACATCCTTCTGCTGCAGACGAGGGTCACAAACCTGCACATCCAAACTGTGACACCCCTGAATACGCCCACAAAGAGCCCAAAGAGTGACAGGAAGTTTGTGGATGGGTCACAGATCCAATGGAAGTTGACAGGATTTGTACAGTGCACATCTAAAGTGCTAAAAAACCCCTCAGTTTTGGCACCCAGGTTCAGTAGTTTTGACTTCAAACCCTCTAGTCCTCAGTTTCCATCTGTAAAATGGGAATAATTATATCACCTATTTTGTTTTTCAGATGTGGCAGAGACACATCCATAGACATTTCATAAAGTACTGTTGTACTGGGACGAAATCTATACAAAAACACCCACAAAGAAGTCTTTGGTTCAGATGTTTAACAATATGTGGTAAATAATGCTTGGAGATTAAATAGTTCACAAATAAATAGCAAATTTTAGTATGTATATCTTTTGCTTAGCAAATAAGGCAAGAGTCATGTGAAAAAACATCCTATATGATTAAGTAAGAAAACCCCCTCTATATATAGGCTGAAGTTTTTATTTACAGTTGCACAGGCAGCCTTTATCCAAAATTTAGGTGTTTAAGTTTGTCACCTCAGCATTCCTACAACTGTAGTTTTCTGAAAGGAATTTATATGAATCCTCCCTTCAGCTGCTGCTTTCTCATCGTTTATTTAAGAAAACATTTGAATTGCTTTAGATGTCTTATGAAGTTAACTAAATAAAATTATGGATAATTAAGTGTCATAAAATATGATAGAAACTTGTTGATGTCAAGTAGGATGTTTAAAAACCGTGACAATGACAGGTAAATTTGACATATGTCAGTATTTTTTCCGTAAGTTTATGTAATAGATAACTACATTTGCTTTCTTTTCAAGCTTTCCTGTCTATATAATCCAGGGTTATTTTATTCTGCAGCTTGATTACATTAAATCGACTGTTATTTTTTAAAGTAAAAATTATCTTCTAATTACGTGTCTTGAAATGCCTTAGTCAAACACCATTTTTTATTAACGTTTTTAGCTGTATAAATGATCAGGCTGGGTTAATTAAAATATATCGCTAGGACTGTATTTTACCTATATTAAAAAACTGATTGCATTTTACATCTTCCTTGCTTTTGTTAGAGCAGCTCCACTACAAGTTGCTGTATACCAGGCTGCTGTCTACGTCTCCGCACATTGACCTTTGTTGTAAGATCTGCTATAGACATCACAAACTCTCACATCAATTTACTACAATTGGATGTGGCATCTTCCAGCTAATTTGATTTAGGAAGAAATGCACCTGGCTCTGTTTTTCCCTATAGAATGTTGAGGGAGTTCAGAGTCCTCCCAGATGCCATCTATCTGAGTAGCCCATGTGTTTTTCAAGGTCTAAGCAGTTTGTCTTAATCTTCCAAAATATAAGCCATTACAATAGGAGAGTAGTTAAATTATTTAATGTAAAACCAAACTTGGATTTAAGTACAAAATGCATACATATGTATATATATGTGTATATGTGTGTGACATACATATGTGGTGTTTATTATGTATCTATAAATACACTACATAATGTGTATTTACACATATTCATATATATACATATATGTATATTAAATGAAAATATGCTCCTTTGCTGCAACAATATTTAATGTTCTGATTTTTTTACAATTTTTTTTTTTTACCACTAAGCTGTTACAAGGACTCTGTGCAGAAAGAACATATATGTAATAGTGTAAACTCAACATGTTCTACTTTATTGCAGATGGAAAACCTGATTAAATTGAAGTGGAAATTATTTGAAAACTTCTCATTTTGGCTCTTCAGAACTACAACAAATGTGTTTACTTGACAACTGGCTGGCAGGACTTGGAGGAACAACCCAAGACTGGACACCATCTGTGTCCTCCAGGAACCCAGAAGCTTTCCCTGATGCCAGCTGAGGCCTGATCCTTGTATGCAGATTAAAAGTCATTCCTGATGCAATCAGTGGGTGCTGTGTTTGTGTCTCAAAGCGGGTGAGAGGAAGCAGAAAAAGGTAACTTTTGGAGATATTTAGTATCCAAGAATTCCTGGGAGTAAAATCATCCCCTACAAGAAAGAATCATGAGTAGAACAAAAATATGGCTGTTATTTTGGTACTTGTGTTGCAAAAACTATAAATCTCTGTGTAGAAGTAAAACGAAATAGTTTGTTAAAGGTGAAGTTGGAGAATTAGACTACTCTGAAATACTTTGACTGCTCTATCTGTTCTTTCTTTTCCTGTCTACAGACTTACGAGTACAGACCCTTCTCCAGATGAACTCTTGGTATTTCACAATATTTTTGGCTTTGATAAAATAACTAAATTACATTAAACTGACAAAGAAATACTGTTTACAAATATTTGAATCAACTTTGGTTATACCTTGATGACAAAAACCCTACATATTTTCTGCAAGAGTTTAGAGTAGTTTCATTTTTAAATCACCCATGCCCCTGTGAAGTAAAAAAAAAAAAAAATAAAAAAAAAAGAGTTTTGCTTAGAAAACCAACTTGCAATGAAGGATAAATCTAGAATACAGCCATCATTTACTTTATAAATATATTTGTTTCTTTTCTCACAGAATAATCTTTGGCAACTCTTCCCCCTTACAAACCATTTGTCTGTAATTTCCATTTACTGCAGTGACACCTAATGGTAGGAGAAGAAGAATTGATGTCCAGATGCCTTGTTTGCTGTTGAACAAAGGGAGTTTTGCATTTCAAGCTTGTGGGGAATGTGTGGATTCTTTCCTCAAAGAGCAAACAGACTCTGCTACAATCTGGAAAGCATTCAGCTGCAGGAACAAAAGCATCTAAAGGAAAACTATGGCACTTAGAAAGGCAAAGATCTAACCTTGCAATTTTTTATAAGCTTGTAAGTGCTAAACTTCCATTACAAGTAATGAGAGACAGCTAGGGCTGATTATTAAAATGACTAATAACAAAATGATACATAATAGTTCTTTATGGCATATGGTCATGACTATACATCTGGAAGTTTCAGGCTCAAGGGGGCTAATGTTTGTGATGGATATTTTAAATTCATCTGTGCTAAAAGCTGCCAGAAAGTGAGTTATTCAGGTCAGAATAAAAGTTGGCAAGATATATGCCAAAGATGTTCAGAATTTACTTCTGTATAACAAGCTTATAAAATACCTTTTTATGCAGCTAAGACCAGCTGGATGAAAGTTAATCAGCCAAATGCAATTATAGGAGGTGCAAGTCTTATTAATGTATTAGGAATTCTCAGGGTACTACTGGACCATTCCAGATGTGCTGCTGCATAATGAGTACAGCATAACCTTGATCAAGAAGCCAATCTGCCCAGTCTCCTCATCTCTTCTAATAATCTATATAATATTTACTTGTGATGGCTCTGGAGGAACTAATAGAAGTTATAGGTCTCATTCAAATGTAGACTTCATTTTGTAGTAAAAGCAGCTTAGTATAAGCCTGAAATGATGAAATTTCTCTTCATCTTTAGTAGAAAATGACATTTCTTTGAAGATGCAGCTAACCAAAGGCAGGCCGTGTTTAATATTCTGGCTAGGACAGGTGTGTTTTGATGCTATAAAGGCCAAAAAAGAAAGGATCAGGTTTGTGTTGGACTAGTGACAGCCTCCTGAGGATATTTTTTACTGAAACCACTGGTTATCTGTGTGAGACACTGGTCAGCCAGCTTTGGGGAAGGGGTCTTCCAGATTGGTCTGCGGTGAGATGTCAACCAGGTGGGCTGGGAGGGGAGAGCAGATTGCAAATCCTGTGAGAAAATTTGGGACCCATGAAAACAAAGATTCTGCCCTGTTTGTTATCAGGGAGCTTGAGAAAAAGCTACCCACTGTGTCTCACTAAGCTACTTTTTCCTCTGAACAGGTAAAAGAAACAGAATAGGAGACTGGAACCTGACCTGCCTATTCAAGACATGCACACAAAAGTCCCTACTCTGTTTTCACCTTCTGTTTATTAACATGGTGTTCATAGGTCAACTTTCTTTTTTGTGAACATGTTATTAACTGGGTAACCACAGGGACACCAACCTTTACCTTCAGACATCTGCACAACTCACTGACCATTGGTAATTATTTCCCACTACAAGGGCTGCCAGCAGCCTTCATGCTGCACTGTTGTTCTGGTAGTATTCTGGCATTTAAAAAGACCACAACAAATCTACGTGTCTTCCCCATTTGCACTGACATTCCCCAAAGGAGCCATGGTTTGTCTTAGGGACCTATTGTCCTCTTTGTACATACAGCCAACTCCCATTAATCTCATTAATGAGACCTACATTCCCAAACTAGAAGGAAAAAATTCAGCTGGTAAGAAAGAAAGGTTTCCTGAGGAGGTAAGAAAGGAGCTAAGGAGACTACAAGTACTCCATCCCTCTGCTCCCCTCCCTGCAGTACCCCAGAAATCCTTGGGGGAGCACCCATGGGAGCACCTGTGCAGCAGAGCAAAGCAGAGCCACCCACCCATCCCCTTTGGCTCAGGAGAAGGGAAGGGAAGGGAAGGGAAGGGAAGGGAAGGGAAGGGAAGGGAAGGGAAGGGAAGGGAAGGGAAGGGAAGGGAAGGGAAGGGAAGGGAAGGGAAGGGAAGGGAAGGGAAGGGAAGGGAAGGGAAGGGAAGGGAAGGGAAGGGAAGGGAAGGAAAGGAAAGGAAAGGAAAGGAAAGGAAAGGAAAGGAAAGGAAAGGAAAGGAAAGGAAAGGAAAGGAAAGGAAAGGAAAGGAAAGGAAAGGAAAGGAAAGGAAAGGAAAGGAAAGGAAAGGAAAGGAAAGGAAAGGAAAGGAAAGGAAAGGAAAGGAAAGGAAAGGAAAGGAAAGGAAAGGAAAGGAAAGGAAAGGAAAGGAAAGGAAAGGAAAGGAAAGGAAAGGAAAGGAAAGGAAAGGAAAGGAAAGGAAGAGGAAGAAGAAGTACAGTATCTCTGTTGGCCCTTTGAGCAAACATCAATGTCTGGTGCCATTCAGAAGGTGTTTCTTGTGGTCCTCAGAAAACACACAGGGAGGAAGAATGAATGTTGTGTATTCACTTGTGTGCATCATTTTCGTCTCAAGAGAGGAAAAATAAGAAGCCATTTAGCCTTTCATGTTTTATAATAAATTTCACTGAATTGAATCTGGAAACACTGTTGCAGGCTTTAAATAACCATCATTTAGCTAAGCTGCTTGGGAATAAAACTTACAAACAGTCTCTGCTGGAAGAAATCGGTTCTTGCAGGAAATGGTGCAGCCCAGACTGAGTAATTACTGTCTCACAGTGAAGTACGCTTTTCCTGCCCTCCCAGTGCCATCTGCACAAGAGACCTTCCCCCATCTCCGATCTGGGAGTGAGGGTTACCTTCCCCAACAGCAAGCAGAGCCATAAGCCCAAAAAAGGCTCTCCTAAGGATCAGACAACTGTCTCTGGGGCATCAAGGTTCTAGAAGATGGCCTTGAGCTAGTGCTCTGGGTTTGCTTGCAATTTTAGCTGCATGATTACTGAAAAGAAATGCCATCAAGTAGGTATATAAAACAGAGAGTTATCAGAAACCTGCAGTGTCAGAAGTATCTGCTACTAATCCTGCAAGTTTTTCAAGTAAGAGAGAAGCCAAGTGAATTCAGGGTGGGATCCA
This sequence comes from Streptopelia decaocto, assembly GCF_964273445.1. NCBI lineage: Eukaryota > Metazoa > Chordata > Aves > Columbiformes > Columbidae > Streptopelia > Streptopelia decaocto. The sequence goes on along the minus strand of NC_138658.1, from coordinate 53,003,252 downwards.
GACAGAAGTGCAGTAGGTGCTCACTCAAGACAGGGGTCTGGGGTGGCTTGCAAAGTCCCAGCCCTGGGTGAGGAGCCTGGACCCATGGTTGTGGCTGGCCCACACCATCCATGTGCAAGTGTAGGGCAGTCCCTGCTTCTGGGCAGTGAAGAGTCCTGCACTAAATGGACTTCTCCACCAGGCAAGGATGTGAGAGAATGGCTGGGAGATGGCCATGTTTCTTGTGCACCACCACCAGCTCTGGCTGGATGCTGATGCTCAGGGCTGGTAAGAGAGTAGGAGCAAAGGCTGCTGGAGAGCAGGGATGGGTGTGCAACAAGTAGGGCCATGGGAATATGCTCAGCCTTGGTGCTCTGAGTCATCTAAGACAGCTGGTGCCAAGGAGCTGCTCTGCTGCAGCTGAAAAATTGAATTTTGTTTGTGCTTACTGGTAAGACTTGAGTCAGCCCCGGTTCTGCTACTCTGTGGAAAAAAGAAAAAAAAAAAAAAAGAGAATTACCAAGATTATGTGCCATTAATGCCTTTATCATCTATGACAAATGAGTCAAATGTTTTTTCAGACTTTGTGGCCTGACGATAGGGCATTCAAATGTCTGTCCCACATCAGAAATTGAATTTAATCATCTAACAGCCATCAAGCATGTTGTGAGATGTGGCTATAGCCCCCAGTTTCATGGTGGGTGAGGCTGGGCAGAAAGGCAGCAAAACCAGAGGGCTCCCACCTGGGCAGGCAGCTCTGTGGCTGTCAGTGGGACACGTCAGCTACTGGGACCCAAACGTGCTCTGGAAACTAATGGTGTTCTTAAGGATTTCACCGAACAGAGGCTGCCTTAATCACACATTTTGTTAAATCCTTCAGCAGAATTTCTTCCTGGGCAGTAAAGGGCCATCCAAAACACCAATCATGGCACATGTGGCTCTTCTTCATGAGGAAAAGCCATCTGCTGATAATTCCGCTGGTTCGCTGTGTACTTTCTTTTCCACAACAAGTATTTTCCTGCAAGCATAGCTATAGCAGGAAAGAATGAAAGCTGACTGTATGGAGTCCCTTGAATTAGGAAGCATGAGATCCCCTATGCACCACACTCAGGGCAATTCACTTGACAGGCAGCCTGGTGCTACAGGCATAACACCGTGTTTGAAGCCATGGCTTCTTCTATGCCAGGTGTTTGGCTGGCTGACGCTGGCCCACCAGCCTTGAATAGCTGCTGCTTATGGGTGAAATGGATGGAGTGGTGCCATTGCTGCCAAACTCCCCCAGCGTCCACCCATCAGCAAGATCATTTCCCTGCTGCACATCAATCATGTATCCAAACTATACAATATACTTAGAGCTGCTCAGAACAGTTCATCTGTGGTTTTTTTGCAGAAGCACTGTGAATTCAGCCAGTAGTAAATGTTTAATTTTATCAGTCCTCCGGGTTATACAGAGTTCCCTTGGAAAGAGGCTTTGGAGCCTTTGTAGATATTTTCTTAGGCAAGTATTTTAAAAAATGGATGCCTGGAGTCTAAAATAAAAGATCAGAATACAGTGATACAACTGAACATGAAAGAAATTTCTTTTGGCTGTTGGAAGAATGCATCTCTCCTAACTATGTCTAGGCTGAGCAGCCTTTAAATGCTGTTGGGATATTACTGGAACCTGCACCCCTGCTCCTGAATCCAGGTCTGTATCTGTCACGTGTTGCCTTTGCTGTCAGCCACTGGCCTGTGGAAATGCTTTGAAACCTTTGCAGTCACTTTTTTCTTCAGCAGTCTTACCATGATTCAACATGTGACAATTAAACCAAAATGCATTAGAACAAAAATTATTTTAAATTTCTTGCTAGTACCCTGTCTCAGCGAATGTGCAGAGCACAGAGGTTGCCAGCAGGGTGACAGCTTGTGCAGACCCTGACACGTTTGATGGGCACCCTCAGTGCTGGGCATAGGCTGTATGCCTGGGGCCTAAGGCACGGAGTGGCACTTCAGGATCCTGGATTCTGGAAGAGTTAATATTCTGTGCTGAACAGAGGACACTACCATTTCAGTGTTTATACTAACGAAATTAAGGAAGAAGGCCACTACCTTAGAGCTATGCTAAACATGATCATCCAGAAGCATGTGCTGATATTACAGAGAGGAAGGGAGATCCAGAACTACAAAGTCTGGATTTATGTTTAGAAAACCAGATGGTCTTCAGTGTGCAAACTTTAACATGAAATCTAATTAGTAAAGATTTTTAAAAATTATTTTTGTGAGATGTCTTATCTCAGTTTCCAGTAAGGTAACAGATACTGAGACATGAACCTTCCTATGACATTAGGTCTGTTTTGCTTCCAGCCACTGAGAAAAACCCTGAAGTCTACATATTAAAAATAATAATTGTGTATATATATATATATATATATATATATATATAAACAACACAACAACAACAACCAAAAAAACACGTCACATAAGATTTTGCCTTGGGTTTGATTCTAGAAATGTGCAAAAATTGGGTTAAGTCCAAGTTTCGTTGTTTCAAAATCACATCTGACTGAAATCCTTCTGAGGGACAGGCACGAATTTTGATGTTTCTTTGATTTCAGTGTGATTTGGGACCTTTTTATTTTTCAGAAAGAGAGGAATCAGCCGCACAGCACAGTGAAGCACTGTAATGCTAAATATAAAGTCATTTACAATTTGGGTTGACTTAATAGCTGCAAAAATGGTTAAAGCTGAACTAATTGATGGGCCAAAACCTGCTGGGAGGAGAAAGAGAAGGAAATTTAGGAAATTATGGCTCCCTCATTTCCAAGCTGCTCTGGCACCAGGAAAGCTGCTTTATGGACCCAGCCCTGCAGGGCCCAGGCTCCAGGGGAGAGCAGAGCCGCATCCCGGGCATCAGCTGGTGTCGCTTTGGTGCCCGGTGCCTCAGGCACCAGCTGCTCCGCGGTCCTTTTCTAACCTCTAAGAGGAACCAGCCCAACATGGGGGAACCTAAGCTGCCCCAAAAAAGATAGTTTCTATCTTTTCTATATATGCTCCATATTTAATCCTGGAGGAAAATAAATGTTTGTCCATAGCTAGTTCCTCTGAAATCCTTTGCTCTCCTCAAGGGACGTTGTCTGTTACGCAGGCAGCAGCTGAGTAATTGGGAACGCACAGTCTGACATGGAATGGTTGGTAATACTTTCTGGAAAACAGTGCTTTCACAGCAAATAATCTCCAAATAGAATCCTTCATATTTTTCTCAATATTTTGAAAAAAAATTCTCTAGGTTTAAAAAGTAACCCTGACTTCTGAAGTTAAAAGCAACATTCCTCCTTACAGAGCTCTGGTTGTATTGCATAAAATCATTTCTGTTACCAAGTGTTAGGTGTGTAATACTTGGAGTTCTGTTTTTATTTAAATATAGGATTAAAAAAAAAATTAATTAAATTACTTATTCATCACATATCATAAAGGACAAGGCCTTCATATGAAAGTATTTTCTTTCTTTCAACAACAGCAGTAGTGTAAATCTTCTATGAGTGTGATCTGCTAGCTTGTGTCTTTGGAAAATGTACTTTTTGTCACACTTTTCTACTTAGACTTTTATGGTGCAGATCTATGCTGGACTGGATTTGGTTTCTTTCAGTAAAAATGCCTGTTACAATTGCAACCAATTCCCCAAAAAAACTCTTAAAAACACCCATATCCAGCTCTTCCACCTGGCTCTTTCTTTTCACCAGCTATGTAGGTTTATGTTTGGGAGCCATGCAGAAAGCCCTGCCCTGGCACAGCCTGTGTCCCTTTCTTAGACAGCTCACTACCAACAGTTGGCAAATTGCTTTAAATAATTTCTTAGGTCACTGTACTTCATGGCCCAATAAGTCAAAACCAGGTTGTGATCTGCTCTACTTGCAATTTGACCACAAACTGTTATACATATTTTTATTTTCTGTGGGGTTTTTTTGTTTGTTTGTTTTTTAATTTATTTACCATTAGTGGAGAAATTGAAGGAAACTTCCTTGCACAAAGTTAGAACTAAAAAAAAAAAAAAAAAAAAAAAAAGTTTTGCTTTGGAAAATGGAAATAAGACCTTTATAGTCCTATTTCTCTTATCAAGCATAAAGCAGCTGGAGACTGACCTGAATCTGAACACTGGGAAAAAGGGTAGAAGAGGAAGGGAAGAGGGAGGCAGCAGAGAGGGGAGGCAGGAATGTCCCTTATCAACAGCAGGGCATGGATCAAACCTGTAGCGCTCGATGGTGCCCGATATCATGCACAACTTGAAAACCATAAAGAGCCTGCTAATTTTAACACCTATAAATTATATTATCATTAACTGAATGTAGTCATGACTAGTCTTCTTAGTTAAATAAACTCACTATAATGTTATTTTGCATTATAGGAATGGTTTAATTTGGTACAGTCCTATATAATAAGGTGTATTCCCATAAGTATTTCAAAGAAAGCACAAATTCTACTGCAAATACACTGTTTGTCACATATTTAAGGCTATGAAGTCAATATTACTTCTGAATACTTGTTTCAAGGAAAACAAGGACCTTTCCATCCCCTGCAAAGCAAGAAACACTGTCTATGGCACAAGGCTTGTGTGTACAATGTGTGTAAGAAAAATATAAATAACAATAACATGACAAAAGTTGGACGGAGAGCCTGTTACGGGGTGTCAGACGTAAGTGACTCTTGATGCTGCTTCTTGTCGTCTTGGCATCAGGTGCAGATCTCCGAGAGCTGCCTCGCACATTCTTCGCAGCCCTGAACTGGCTGCACAATGCCGGAGCCCGAGGTTGTTAAGTTCAGTAAGAGCAGGAATGAGTCATTGATGCTGCTCGAAACAAGGGAAAACAATGGCTCTTTAAGACAGCTTCCACCGCTGAATGTAAATTGTTTTTTAATAAAATGTAGACAAAACCAGATGATGTCAGAGGAATTCCACCCCTGTGCCACCCTGGAGATTCTTCAATGAACAGCAAAAGAAATGCATATATTTTGGGCAGCCTTTCTGGGTTTCTCATGCCCATTGCAGCTGTACGCTAGAGCCTGTAGGCCCTTTCTTACACGTCCAAATCCTTATTTCCAGCAGGGCTACTGCTATGAAAATGCAACATATTAAGCCTGTGTGGTGGGACTCACAGGCAGCAAGTACACAGCTATTTTATTTCTACCTTTAACTGCACCTTGTGGGACATTCCACGCTTCATTTGCTGTGTTTAATTTTTTCCTCCTTCTCATCTGCATTAGTTTTCCCCAGACCTTGTTGTTCATAAGTCCTTTCTTAGATTAACAGTTATCACATTAAAAAATACATACCAGTGTCTGGTATGTATTTCTGTTCATTTCTGTGTATATATGCTAACCAAATAATTGCATGTGTGTGCACACACATATTTATACATGTGACTACATATATACATGTACAGGGTGTATATAGGTGCACGTGTACACACATAGCCTTTTTTTGGAGAGCAATTCCTTGTGTTGGTAAATTGTGCTAATGAGAAACAAATCTTCAAGCTGATAAATAATGACCTCTTAAGACAACTTATATTTTAGCTGCTCATGTTTGATCATTTTCTTGAACATTATCCCCCAGCAGTTAGAGTAATCTGATTTCATGTGTTGTATCTGTATTAAAATAATGCAGTTGCCTATAATTCCTTCTGTATTTTCTTCAAACACAAGGGAGAAAGCACATTCCCTAATATATTTTATGGGCACACTCTCTTTGTAATATTTCCTTTGCAAAGGTCCTGCTCATATTTGTATCTTATTACTTTTCTTATACTGGATTTATTGATAGTTTCTAACAAAAATATGATTTCAGTATATTTACGGAACAAAACTCAATATAACAGCCTCCAATTCAATTTTTTTTCATCAAAATGGAGAACAATAAAGAATCTAAAGTCTTCAGTTCAGACACATAGCATCAAAAAACCCTATATTGTTAAAAGAAATAATTCAATAACAGGGAAGTGATAGATATTACTTAAAGAACAGCATTAGCTTTGTTTACCTTATCTGTGCTTCTGATAATCCAGACTATAACTTGGAGAGTTACACATATTTTGCTCCTGAAACATGTATAAATTCAGTCATATTCTGCAAACGGGGAAAAGTAATACCTATACACTAAGAAGTATTTATTGCATGATTACTGCTAGTATTAATGTGATATACATTTAGATTAATTTCACATTAAGGGGTTTTGTTGTTGTTGTTCTGCTGCACTTCTTTCATAAATGCATTTAATTTATGGGGTTGAATCTTTTTGCTAAAAGTTCATATTTTACTTTTCTAATGGATTACTTTCAGAGAAAGCCTGTGGAGCTAGTTTTTTGGGGTGTTTTGTTTGTTTTTCTATTGATGACTAGCTAAAGATTTGATTAATAACTTTGGCTAACAATAGATATTTAGTTAAATAGATGGATGAATTCATTATTTACCTGTTCTTATTCTCGTGTGTATTGCCCAGTGATGATTATAGCTGTTTTAGAAATGATCCTTATTTATGGTATGTTGCATCATCCAGAGATGTAGTAATGATTTTAGATTTTTCCACCTAAATTACAGGGCACTTTCCACTGAAAATGGTAAACAATATTACAAACTTAAAAAAAAGAAGTAATCTGATTTCAGGGAAGAGGGAGCCCAGTGAAAGATGTGTGTTTTTATAAGGATGGACAATGGAAAGCAAAATAATAACTCCTAAGTTTGATTGTTCAAATATATTCTGCAATACAGAGAGCTGCATGCAGGCTGGAGCAGGCATGGGGCAGGAAGGTTAAGTAGAAGAGAAGGCACAATACTTCAGATTGGCAGTAGACTGCAGCAAGAATAATCTAATCAAAACTAAATTCAATTATCTAGTCCCAGGGCAGGCTCCTGGGACTGCTGCACTGAATGCTAGCAGAGCTCCTCCTAGACATTTTTTCCCCAGTCAAACTCACATGATGAATGCAGATGAAATTTGAAATATGAAAATCTGAAATAATTTATGGAAGTTGTCAGAAATTTGGCCTGCTTGTGGTGTAATTTCCTCTGAGACGAGGCAGGCTGGCTCATTGCTTCTAGTCTCAGAGCAGTTGCTGGTCTTCCAGTGGATGGATCAACCCCTTTAAAATGCTCTTCCAGACAAATTACAGCTCATTACAGACAGCCTTGCACCATGCCATTATGTCAGAGGAAATCTTTTTTCATTTGCACAAATTTGCTTGGAATTCTCATATTTATTTGAGCATCCATTATCGAATCTGAACATTGAATTATCCACAATTATTTTCTGGATAGGCGGATGTTTGTGTATATAGAATAGATAGTGACTGTGTAGATGTACAAATATTACAGCGTTGCTGAAAATTCTGTGTATTTCAAGCAACTGCATTTATGTAGAGAGTTGTTACATACATATATATATATATATGAAGGTTCTTTCCTGAAGACGGTCTTTTAGGAGATGCATTTACTTTCTGAAAGGAAGCACCTACAGAAACCAGTTTGCTTCCCAGTGATTCAGAATCCGCCCTTTGTAGCTATCACAATTACAATTTCTGTCTGTGCATATGTAACTCGTGTATGGTCTGGCCCCATGTGAGACATCTCCAGGTGTTATGTACTTTAAATTACATTCTGTAACAAACACGCTGTCTCCATCACTGCTGTGCTCACATCTAACGCACCTCCTACATCTCCCTTGTGCTGAAAATGGCAGTAACCACTGGCATGCAAAAAATGGAAGGGGCAACAATGGGACGTGTCCTGAAGTCCTCACTCTTTTGCTCTCAGGCAAATATTGTCTCAGGACTATGAGCTAAATGATGCACTCATTACTTACATTTTCTAGTTCCTTAGCCCTGTTATACAATTTTATGGCTGCTTAATATCAGAAATACTAATTGGAAGAAAGATTTTACAAGTAGTAAATCTTGAGTGAAATTGTTCCCTTAGTTCATCTCACCAGGGAGATCAGACTCTTAGATGTGAACCTTCCCAAGAATGGGAGCTGCTATAGGGAACGAGGCCAATGCACCAATGGGACCATTCTTCTTTGATTGTGATCAGTGTTAAAAATCTAAAAATCCTGGCATTGGCCCTTCTGAGGATTTAATTTAAAACATGAAGAGTTTTGTCTTTGTTTTCAGAAACATTTCATTGCAAATACTCTCAGGTCTCCGTATATAATTTCAATCATATTAAAGTTTGTAACTGCCTTTTATATCTCTTTATATAGATATTTTTAAACTTATTTCTATCTATTCCAGCACCGAAGCTCTGATCCCTATTTGTGTCCTATGAACTTCTCATGGAAATCTTTGTTGCAACCTTTACAGACTAAGAGCTGGAGGAGAATAGAGGGCAGGACTGTTTTTCTTGTGATGTTGACATAAATTCTCTTTCGTTACTCAGTCAAGTTATTAAGGACTGAGGAAAGGCTCACAGTGTGATTAGATCTCCCGTAGTCAAACCTTTACAGATAAGTACTCTGGTATTTTTATTTTCTTTTATTTTGAAAAGAAAATGTTTCTTTTCCTCTGAAAACTTTTTCACGACACTGCAAATAGCACATGCTCACACACACTCACCCAGAGCCCACTCTGTTGAGCCCACTAGTGTCCTCTTTTGAGGGTCTTTCCTTTGGTTTTGGCAGAGGCCTGCCCAATGCTCATGGAAAAGGTGCTCCAGCATGAGTACAATTCTCAGTAGGTCCTTCCACTTCAGATGCTTGCAGCTACAACCTGGATAGGTTTGAGGCACTGTTGGGTTGTTAGGATGGAACATGAATGTCTTTTGTGGAGCAATCCCTTTCTGCTTTTTGCTGTCTGTGGGATATGGAGAATGGCATGTGTTAACATGTTCATTCTTCTTCCCCTCAATATTGTCAATTGTTGTGGTGATGCATTATTGTAGATGTGCATTTGTCATTTTTACCCATTCCAGACCTTTTTTTTTTCATTACTTCTCCGGAAAATAATTATTTTTGTCAGGCTGAAAGGATTTTTTATAGTCACAGGATTTTTTTAACAACTCCTCAAAGGTTATCTTTCATGACACTAGTCAAATGTGTGCTGGTATTGATCAGAAGACTTTCTGTCCTGGAACATCTGATACATTTTGTGATATATTAAACTTCCTGCTACATACCTTTGTCTTGCTGCTTGCTCTAGTCATCTGCCCATATGAGAAGACTTTTCCCCATTTGGCTTTGGAGTGTTGTGTTCAGTGTCTCTGTGGAAGTCAAGCATGGCTGGACTGTTTGTAGGGTGTATTTGAGCCAGAATGTAAAATACAGAGTGTTCAATGATCTCAGGATAGATACTTCTGTCTGTCTTGTGACAAATCCCAAGCAGAAAGGGCTCCACCCCTGATAGCAGGACCACCACGCATTGTAATAAACACATGAGAATGAGGCATGGTGGAATCTGCAATAATTATTTACCCAGTGGGCAATTCCTAGTGACCTGCAGAAATGTGCAGAGATCGAGGGGCCACCTTAACTCCAGCAAACAGACCCAAAACTTCCTGGTTGGTTCAGGAAGTGAAGGAAATGCATTTGTTCCAGAAGACCCCTTAAATGTCTGTTTATGGCAGTGCTCAAGAGGTGTGAGTACTTGTAAGGGGGAATTGGCAGTGTGGCGGGATGATAGTAGAGCAAGCATGAACCCTCATTGATTATGAGGTTTATGAACATTAGCCAAATGCAGTCATTTGTGCAATTAATGCAATGATGCTGAGAACAGCAATATCTAGTTCTTTATTGTAATCCTCTGAACAGAATTTTGAACTAAGAAGGAGTCATTTTGCTACTACAGAAGTTATTTATGTTAAAGATAAAAAATGATATTAGGACTTCAAAAACTAGAGCTACAAAATCATTAAACTGAGAAAGCTTCAAGCTATTTTATATGTCTTCTATTTGCATTTTACCATAATAAATATAAATTAAGAATATTCCTTTTTAAAAATGTCAGAAGGAAAAATAATTACCTAGGAATCATGTATTTTGTTTATTAGGATTCCTATTTCTTTTTGTGTTACACATTTTGAAATATTAGAGAAGTAATCTCCCTGCCTCGCTCCATACCACTTGGTAGTGTTGTCAGGATGGAAAGGAAAAAAAAAAAGGTCACAGAAACATGTAACTTATTTAAGTCACCACATTCTTTCTTTCATCTGGATAGCTGTTGCATGGCTGGAATAGGTTGTAGCCTCCCGGCTTCTCTTTGCTGCAGGAAACTTTGTAATAGCACTTAAATAAATAAAGAGACTGGGTAGGAGATTATTGCTTTCTTTGTGCTATTGTATATGTGTATTATAGAGTCACCCCATAGATTGACACAATTAGTTGAATGAGGGACAAGACAAATGTTGTATATGACAGTGGGGTAGTATTGAAAGATGACCCCATATCTGGAGAGCTGAGAGTTATGGATCCATTGATAGCTGTTTCCAGCATTTGGAAGCGTGGCTGTTAAATTTTGCCTGCTGGCTTCTGGCTGCTGGCCTGCCTGCCTGGGCAACCGCGCGGCTGAATGGAGCTGCAGGCAGCTTCGGCACTTTGTTCTTCTGGTATAATAACTGACCGCTGACAGGAGGAGCCTCTGCAAAAAAGCCAACAAGGGACACAGCACCGCTGATCTTTGTTGCTCGTTTCACTGCCTGTGCTTCTGTTGTTGAAGCAACCCAAAGGGCTGAGACACTTTCAAAAGCCTGTATATGGCAGCACCAGATGAGAAAAGAGGCTTTGTTTACAAAGAAAATATTCTAAGTCAAAGTGGGAATTCTAATCAAATATTCAGCATTTCCTCCACAGAAAAAATAAGACCATGATAAGGTACCTAACAGTGACAGCTCAGCACCTCTGAATACAAAGCATTTTATGTTTAGATGCACATATGTGCGATAGACATACATATGCTACAGACAGGTAACTCTAAATGTCCAGACCGGAAGATGTTGGCAGAAGTTCCTATCTGCTTTGTTTTGAATACCTGTAATAGGTGTAAAGAATTTATATTCTTTAGTCTTTGGTGGTCACTTCATCTGTAAACATCAAGGCCAGTATTTCCCTGATAAAAAAGAAAATTCAAAAAACTTAAGTATTTAAGTAAAAGTTCCATGTATTTACCAGGACAAGTATTTGGGAAACTTCTAAGGGATCTTTTGCCTGATATCTCGAGTAAATAAAGCTTATGCGATCCCACTCTTTGGGTCATACGTTAGCATGAGTCCATGTATTTGTCCAAGCATGTCCCCTAACATGGGACCCCAGAGGACAGTCTGAAACAAAATGACAGTGCAACAGTGGGTGATATGTTCCTTGCAATCTCATGAAATGAGTAAGAGTTGAATTTTTCCTACTAAAAAAGAAATAATTTTGAGTTCGGCCCACGTGAAACAGAGTCTACACAAGCAAGATCTTTCCAATACATTATTCAGAAAAAGACATCTAGCTGTAAGCCCAAGAGAGATGATCACATTCTAGAAAGTTCGCTGGCCTAAGTCTTTGCTAAATAATAATAATAATAATAATCATCATCATCATCTGTTTGACTTCATATAGCAGTAGCAAGGCACACAGTTGACGTCCTCAGGGTAAGCCATTTCTACCTCAACTCCCAAAATGGAAGTTATTAAATGTATCTCACAGGATTTACCTGTTTGGGCATCAAGCCTGTTGGATTCTGGTGGAGGAAATTCTACATTTGGAGGAAACTAGAAGCTTTTGTCTGACTTGCCTAAACTAACGCCAATTTACAGATGACTGGTACTGGTTAAACAGGCTAAATGCAGTTTGTCACTTGACCCTGCAGTTCTTCAGAGGAATATTCTGGCTACACACACGCATGCAGATAGCTCTGTCATATAAAGGAGTCTCTGTTGACATAAGCTGAAAAAGACCTCATATCATTGTGGAGTTTTGTGATTACTGCTGAGGAAGAAAACATCTTTTGAATGAAAAGATGGAAATGAAAAACTGTCCCTCTGTTTGCTTCAAATCCCTGTGGAAGAAGGAAACTTATGAACAGTTCCCACCAGATTACTGTATTGGGAAGAAGCTGGACTTTTGAATTTATATTTTCCACATCAAAAAGAAATGGGAGCTGGCAGGCTCCAGACCTTTGCAGTTTCCAGTACTTCCGACCACTCTGGTCCCACAGATGCTGTACCTGCAGAAAACCCCTTGGCTGGTTCCTGCCCCCAACTTTCTCCGCTGTCTTAACTTCTTCCGTTCCACCATGCGTATTTGGGAGAGGAAAAGAAAGTACTGAGGATGAAGACAGCACATGTGAGGCAAAGTAGCTAACCAAATCATGGATCCCATGCAGGACGGGGAGTTAAAATTGTCAGTAATGTAACCACATTACTCATAAACTTACCTGGCTGACCCATTCTCTAGCATTAGAGTGCCTGCGCACGGACTCCCCAGGAAAGGAGACATATTACAGAGTAGGGTGGGACATTTGAATACTCTTTCTGCATTAGGCCAGCAAATGCTGGTCTTTCTAGCCAGGAGGAAGGAGATAGTTTTGTGTTAGAAGTGATAGAGGGAAGATAGGGATTTCCTGGCAGGAAATCAGACTAGAAATCATCAGACTTGGGTTCTGATCTTTGTTTTATACTAGAAAGACCCGGTTTCCAAATCAAAGTACACATTGGTTATCTCATGGCACCTCTTCTTTATATATAAAAAGTACATAAATAATATTTGCCCAGAAGTTATTGCCAAACTGTGAAACACTGTGTGCATTAAGATCTCTAGGAAGAAGCCAGTAACTTAATACAAAATAACAATGTTTTTTTCATGCCCTGCTCATTCATAAATACTTGTAAAATACCTTGAACTCCTTGGATGTAGAATACGATAGAATATGCTGCAATGCTACTGTTAATAATAATAATATCATGATAATTCAGAGATAAAAGGAGATCGACAGATGTAGTAGGGTTCTTGTCTAGGAAGAGACAACCAGCAGTTTCTCTTTCCATTGTCCCAAATGTCTTTGTTTGCTTTTCAGAGACAAATTACACTGTACTAATAATTCAATTTAACTCACTGACTTCTTTTGTCCTTTTTTTTCTTTTCCAAAGCACTATTGCTTTTGCAAAACAACAATAATCATAACTTCATACACATTTCTTAATAAAGTTGTTCTATTATTCTTTCTTAACTTACTGACATTCAGGAAATGCCAGGAAAAAAAAAATACAAAAACAAACCAGCAACAACAAAAAACAAACAACTCAGGCTATTCTCTTTGAGTGGGCTTTTTTTTTTCACTTTCCTGCTCACCACCAGTGTGAGTACTCCCACCCAAGGCAGATGATGAGGAGAATGCAGTTCACATCTGTAAGGGTTGCTACTTTGGTCTTTCCTAAATCCACTCACTCTGCGAGTGAAAATAGTTCCTTGGAAGTCAGTGGGTTTTCATAAGGTGAACAAGATTTTAGCTTTGCTGACTATAGTAAGAGTTTTATCTGATTCGGGATCGACGTGTTGGTCCCAAAGGTGAATGATCAAAGCCAAAGTGATAAGAGATGAAGTGAAAAAATGAATAGTCATCCTTTTTCCTCTACAACCTGTTCTCGTTGCTTTATTGAATTCCAACTCTGTACAAATAATTCAAACACTCACTTTTTGTGATGCACTTTCAAGTAGTACAAAAGGGGAAAAGATTGGTTCTAGCACTTTGCTATACTGAAAAATTCAATATATTGCAGAGGATTTTTTATCCATCCCAGGAACCCTAACAGCAGTGTCTCAAAGTGTTCTTGTCCTTGCAATCAGACTGTATTTGCTTGTAAAGGGGAAAGACACAGACAAGATTTAGAAGATGACTCCGTAAGAGGATACATTTTTACACAGATGTCTTTCCTGCTACTGGTTTTACACAGTACTTGGATACATGAACTGTTTGTTCCCATATACATATGGCACCATCTTGCACATTTTAATGAGCATTTTGATTATTTCTGTGAGACTTGCACAAGTCTCTTCTTTGTAGAGCATTAGACTCAATAGCATATGTTTGCAAATCAGCCTTTATAAAACAAAATCTTTCCATCTAGTTGCCATGTGGCATTAGTTTCAGTTTACCTCAAAGAAGCCATTTTAGTCCTAGGGAAAAAAAAACAAAACAAAACAAAACAAAACAAAACAAAACAAACAAACACCACACACAAAAAAAGGGGACTTAACTTGAGGAAGGTTTACTACAAATCTAACCATGCCACCATAGTAGGACAATTGTCACTCCTTGCAAGTCAGGATCAGGAAGGGAAGTTTTGTGTCCTACCCACCAAAACAGCTTTCCACCAGCAAAACCATCCTACTGGGGCCATAAGACCACAACACTCACCTTCCCTAGGGGCTCGGCTGGGCTTATATCTCTTCCAGCTGAAGAAAGAGTGACCAGATCACCTAAGGAGCCTTGGGGACCTCACAAGCCTGTGGAATATGACATTGAATTTCCAGGCCCTCTTCCATCAATACATTTGGAACATCGAAGATAAGAGACTTTTTAAAATCCTTCACATAAATTTGCTTTTTATTATTATTGCAACATCCACAGCTGTTAGTTCACCTTTCTCCTGCCACACGTATGCCCATGTCCCTGTACGTTTGAGCATGTGTGTGTGTTGTAGGTGTGCAGTCACATTGGAGAGGGATCATATCGCAACGGGCACCATCTCCATCACCAAAGCCCCAATCCAGGGTGCAGAAGGACTTTGCTTTCAAGGGCAGACCCATATCCCCTCGCTTGCGGGCCCATCACCATCGATCAGCTGGTGAGTGAGAGCTGCCAGCCTTGCCATGCTGTGCCATGCCGTGCCGTGCCGTTTCACGGGAGGAACCGGGTCGGGCCCCACGCTGCGCTGGCAGGCAGCTGCATGGGCAGGGGCCGGTGGGGATCGGCGGGGGTGTGAGGGTGTGTGCACGCGTGTGTGTGTGTGAGTGTGTCAGAAATGCCCCTGTCACCCGTCTCACTTCCCAGCAGCGCTTTCCTGCCTCAGGCGGCTGGTGGCTCAGTGCACAGGCTGATTAGGTAACAACAGAGCACCTTCCCTCCCTGTTTTCTCTCAATGCGCTTGGGCCACGGCTTTTGAAGGAGCCCAGCCCTGCCACTATCCAGCCATTATAAGGGGATGTATGGGGCTTTATCCGGAAAAAGCTCAGCCTTGCCCCAGGCTTCATCAATCATTTAGACCGGTTCAAATCCCCTTCATCGCGTTCCGCCTCATTAAACCTATCAAGGGGGACTGAAGAGAGTTTGTATAGGTCCAGAATGCCTGTACACTCCTCGCCATCTCAGATAGCGCCGATGGGGAAAAAAAAAAAAAAAAAAAAAAAAAAAGGCCGAATAAAAAGGCAAAGAATCAATTAAAAGGAATCAATTAAAAGGAATTTCTCTGTCCTATCCGCTACTTCCATACATGAGCCTGGCTGGGCGGCCCCTCGCGACCGCGGCTTGAGGAACCCCTTCACACCCCGGCTGGGCTATTGGCCCTGCGGGGGCACCAGTCCCTCCGAGCCCAGGGAACAGGCCCGAGGTGCACAGGTGCACAGGCCGGCTCTGCCCCGGCCACTCTGCCCGTCTGCAGCGAGAGAGGAGGACGGACCCGTGCACGAGTCCTGCGGGCGGGGAATGGATGGGCCGGCTGCCATTGGGTCCCGTCCCTGCCTTTTTGACATAAACGTATTATTTTATCCCGTGGGAGAGAAATACAAATCATCCCCAGCAAAACGATCCTGGTTATTTATCCTTGTACTTTTATTCTGACGACGTCAATCGCCAAACTGCTGCTGCCTTGCCCCCCCCCGCCCCGGGCGGCGGTGCGCTGTTGGCCGGGGATGCGCCGATCCGACGGGCCTGCGCTTCAAACCCCACCCGGCGCCGCACTCTGGAGCTCGGCTCCAAAATGCTGACATTTGCACTTAAAACAAAGAGGGGCATCTGCATTATCGCCGATCCCTTCTGATATTAATAGTCATAACCCCCGGAGTGATTACCGAGAGGGAACGTGTTAAATGCAGGAGGCTGGCTGGGTAGGGCTGGGTCTAAAAAAAAAAAAAAAAAGGAATAAGAAAGAAACAAACAAAAAAATCCAAACAAAAAAAAAGGCAACGCACAGAATCCAAGTCTGTATTTTAACTTTTTTAATAACGATTTTTCCTGTGCTGTAAGCTTGCACCGAATCCTGGAGGAATTGCTAAATCAGATTAAGGTTATATTTTGCAACAGACTGGATGGAGCAATAAAGGAGAAAGCGCGGAAATGGGACTTCACCCATCAATTAGATCTCTATTAGCAGCCAATGCAGGCTTCACCACAGGAAATGTCACGTCCCGGCAGAAGCAGAGCCTTTCACTTTCCCCTGAAATTAAACAATTCTTCATGCTCGCAGACCCCGGGCAAGCCGAGCTTTTGTTCGCCCGAGCGCAGAGGGTGCGCGTCCCGCCAGCACCTGCTCGCTGCCTGCGCCGGGAGCCGCGGCCGGGCCACCGCCTGCCCAGGTTGCCCCAACACCTGCGCTGCTCGCCCGCCTGCCCAGCGCCCAGGAAACCGTGGCCTTAAAAGGCTCTATTAATATTAAAGGGGTTACTCCAGTCATAAACGGGCCATTACCAACACAATGGGCAATATTTTGAATAGCAGGTCGGCTCATCTGCCTCCATAGATCATAGCTGCCAAAGCCGGCCCCCCTCCCCCCGTCCCTCCCCATCCCCGGCTCCTTGGGGTTTGTGGGGCCAAAAGCACGAAGCAGCTTTTTCGCATCGAGTCTCGACGCGTTTGAGGCCGTCTTAAGCTAAGGCAGGCAGGACGGGCCGCTCTCCGAGATGGAGAAAGAGACTTCTTTCCCCCATGTGGAGCTGAGCGCCGGGGGTAGCTCAGCTCTGCCTGCCAGGGCGTGCCTGGTACTACTCCCCCCTCTCACCGCTCCGGCACTGCAACCAGGCGAGCCGCCGGCTCCGGGGAGCATCCTGCGGGGACGGAGGCAGGGAAGGGCATGGGGCTTTTCCTTCACACGTCCCCCTGCCACTCCTTCCCCCCTTCCCACTCAGAGAAAAGAAAGAAGAAGAAAAGAAGAAAAGTCCTTGAATTTGCCCATAAGCGAGAAAGGTGCAACAGGAAAGGAATGGCCAAGCAGGGGGAAGTTGCAGGGGGGATAAAGAGAGCTCTGTTGCCCCGGTCCTTGTTGTTCTTGCTGCTGCTCCATTCAGGCACCGAATTCAAATGGATATTTTACAGCTCAGCCCAGCTGAACAGGGGCTCAATGCCTGAAAGCTGCCGCGCTGCCTCCGCCGACATGCTCTGGGCCCGATATTATAATTTTCATAATGCGCTTTTATGTAGCTCCAGCCTCCTCCGGTGAGGAGCCCGCAGAGCGGCTGAAAGGGGCTTTGAGAGACCGGGGAGAGGGGCTGCAGCGAGCTGCGAGCCCCCCGCCGGCGTGAGTGGCACCGCCTGCCCCGAACGAGGCCGCCTCTCCGCAGCCCCGGCCGCCGCTCCGCCACGCACCCGCCGCTCCGCTGCCGCGCACACGCCCTGCCCGGCCCAGCTCCCGCCCCGGCGCGGCGCGGCGAGGTCCAGGTTTGCTTTGGCCTGATGTGTCTGGACTGGTGCGCCTCGTCCGCCCCTGCCAACCAGCCCAGAGACACCAGGACAAGGCTCTGTCCCAGCCTGGGCCAACGCCGGTCACTAGAGAAGTCCTTGCCCCGAATGAGTGTCCGTCTCCACCGGTCCCACTCGGGAAAAAGGCAAGGAAAGGGGAATTCTCCCCCAAGACAGGCTCGAGCGGGGCTCCAGGGAGCCCGAGAGCCACGTTTACACCTCGCCGGAGGGAGGGGAGCTAAACTGTAAGGAACCAGGAAGGTTATTTTTATCAGCCAGGTCGACTGAAAATCTCTATATTTATCTCCCCAGTAAGTGAGCCGCTGCTGAAGAGAGTGCCCAGCTGAATTGCTCACCGGCTGGTGCCAGTGGCCGGGCATGGCATTCAAAAAGTTATTGATTTCCCTTCGGGGCAAAGCGACACGGCTCCGCCACTGCCCGCGCGCCGCCGCCCCGCTCAGCAGGTGCGTGAGCTGCGCTCACCGTGTGAAAACATCCGAGGTTCCCCTTGGAGATATTCTGCCAGCCAGAAGAGATAGTCACTGACAAAGGAAAGGCTCTAGGAAGGTATTTCTAAGGCCAGTTTTAGCTTCAGATTTGTCCTTAAATATTTGCCTGATAGACTGAAGGAAAAATACATACATACATACATACATACATACATACGTACATACGTACATAAAAGGTTTAAAAAAATTAAGTGGGGGCCGCCGAGCGGGGGGAAGGGAAGGCACGAGGCCGCGGGGACGGCTCCAGCCCCGGCCCCGCATCTCCCGCCGACAGCTCGGCCTTGTCCGCCTCTCCGCGGCCGGGCAGCCGCACCGCGGGACTTCTCTTAGGAACAGAGTGAGCAGGGTGGCAAGGCAGAAATCCTTTTACCTGATTATAGCGTGATATTTTACGTTTAGCACCCAGTAGAAGTATTCCTAAGAAAAAAAAAAAATCACTATTTTTATCGCGCTATTTATAACTGAAACCCGAGCGTGAGTGGCTTGTCCCCAAAATCTTGTGTAGTCACTGCCGTGTGTCTCTAGCTAAGCTCCTGCTGCGGGGTTATACACACACAGAGGCATTTTTTAATCAGCCCTCTCTGTCCTAAACCCTCCGCAGCCCCACTGCAGCTGGGAGGGCTGCCTGGGGGCTCTGTTTACGTGCCCGCACGGTTCCCAGACCGTCCCTGGCCCCGCACACGGCTCCGCTGAGCGCCGGTGCTCGGAGCCGGGCGGCACCGCGGGCTCCGTTATCCCCCGCGAGGCAAAGCCCACACTCAGCTTCGCGGCAGATGCGGCTCCGGGCATCTCACCGTTCCCTCCCTCCCTCTGGCTCTGCAAAAGAGCTGGAAGGAGGGTGAACAACAAATATGCATTCTCTTCAAAAGAAAAATAAACAAAAAAAGACTTTTTTTTTTTTTAAGCTCGTTGAGGTGGAATTTCACCCTTGATCCACCCCAGGGAGAACTGTTCGCAGCCCTGAAATTCGCACCTCGTGAATTGCCCCGCTTCACACCCACAGGACCCGTGGGAAGCCACGAGTGGCCACGAGCTAGTTTCATCCTTTCCCTCTGCCTTTCTACGTGGTCCTTTGTAAAGAGGCAGAAAGGTTGTCCGGCAGCTGGGCCACCTCCTCCCTCCCGGGTTGTCCCCCCAGGGGACAGAGAGAGGCCCGAGACACCCTCTGCGCACTGAAGAGGGTCTGGGTGCTCCAGGAGGGTGGCTGTGCCCGCCGCAACGTGGACGCTGCCCTTTCTGGGTTGTTTCAGATGGGAACCTACTGCGCTCATGTTACAAATGCAATTAATAGTAAACGCAGCCTTTATCTGAGGAGGAGGCAGCTGCACACCGCAGGTCATTATCCATTAGCGAGGAGTGTTCAGCACTTAGCAGGGCTGTCGTGTTCAAGGCGAGGGGAGGGAAGGCAAAAGCTAATGCTTTATCTCCGGTCCTCCTCCCTCCACCACTTTCATGCTCCCTCTGTCCGGGACTGGAGCAGGTTTGCGGCAGGTTGCCCCGGGGCACTGAGGGAGTTGTGTGCCAGCAGAGTGTGGGCACCCGGTGGGCCGCAACTGCGGGGCAAATCTCCAGGGTACTGACCTCCCAAATATATATCCTTCTTTCCTGCCCTCTATCCCAGAAGGGTCCTTCGCTTAGTACAGATGGGCACGGGCCGGCGAGGACTGGGCTGCCCCTGGTGCCAGTGGTAGGAAAGCGGGGACGTGCATCAGTTTCCCCATCCTGTAGACTCAGGCCAACGCTCTTAGCTTTCTTTCTGAAAGACCTCTGATCGACGCCCTGTGCTGGTCATGCTAAGGCTGTTCCCACACCTCTACAGGCCTCCCTTACGACATGAACTGCCCACACCAATCTCGCCCGGATCCGTGTAGCGTATGACGGGCTAGGCCGAGCACGGGCATCCCCCCGCAAAATATTTCTTCTCCCTCTGGCTAGGAGCTGTGGATCTGATCCCGGCCAGACATCCAGGAGGCAGAAACACTCCCCGTGGCCCCACGGCTCTGCCAGCTGTGGCAGGTTGACAGGATCCACCGAGGTCTCCGCCCGAGACTTTTAGGTGAAATACCATTCTCCAAGTGCACGAATACACTGAGCAAACCGAACAGGTTTGGTTAAAACCTCTCTGAGGTCGCTCGCTCGTCGAGGCATGGAACAAAATACGTGCTCGGCAGAGTGGCGAGCTGGGGTCAACCACATCCCATCTTCTTAAACCTCGGGATAAGAAGAAATAACCTATGGATGTAGTTGTTAAAAATAAAATAAATTAAATTAAAAAAAAGAAAAAGAAAAAGAAAGAAAAGAGAGAAAGAGAGAGAGATTGACGAGAGGAAAAAGAAAACAACCACAAACCCACACCAAAATAACCCTTTCCTGTACTCTGGAAGAAAAAAAGAAAAAGAAAAAAAAAAAGGCAAAAAAAAGCGTACACTTCTTCGTAGCTCAGTGGGGAAAAAGGTCAAGTTACTATTGACAAGTATGTAAAGACATCTCCTAACCATGGGAAAACATGTATAAATTGTTTCGACTCACTGCATTCAAAACCAATGGAAGTGAATTACAAAACTGCACTTCTTGCATTGTTGGACTGAAAGGATATCTATTTATCATCTTATAAGACAGCTCGAACGATCTTTATCTGCTTTGCCCACTTTCTGACCCAAATTCAGGGTTTTTATGGAAAATTGCAGTCAGTTTGATTGATGAAATCCAAAGATGTCTAAAATGGCACCAAAGATCTCCAACTGTGCAGACTCCAACCGAGGGCTTCAATGTTGGCATTGTTCCTACGAAAAAAGTTGAGAAAACGAGCAAAAGTTAGGGAATTTCTGTTTAAAAACTTCAAATTTCAATGAGGATCCCGAACCTATTATCCCTATTCATGGGGCGAACTGTGTGAACATAAAAGTATTTCCCACACATTGCAAAACAACAACAACAAAACCCTCCTTAGTTTTAAGCCGCGCCATAAACCTTCTTTGTAAAACGCTGAATAACCCTGTGCAGAAAACAAATCCAGACATTCCCGTTCAGAAATCAAATAAGTTTAAATCGTATAAACGGGAAGCTCATGAGAAGAAGCGTTTAAAGAGAGTGGGGTAAAAAAATACATATATATTTCATTCGTGCATCCGAAATGAGAGAGAACCTTCATTTAAAATTCGGAGCCGCAATGGAGGATGATTTTTTAACCCCGTGTGTGTCTTCAGAGGGTTGAATCCAGGGTTTAGAGGAGGCAGTTCGGCAGGAGAAGCTCTTTCCCAGTCCTCCTCGTAGGAGGAGAATAAACCGGTGCCTGCGAGGGTTTAGCTTGCAGGTAAAAGAGCGCTCGTTTCCCCCTGGACCAGCCCGCACCCACTCGAGACGTGGCTGCGACACAGCCCCGCCGCTGCTCGGCCACGGATCCGTTTGTTAGCGGCTCCCCATCTCGTTTCGGGCAATGCGTTATTGCGGAATATTGTCACCTGCCTAATTGTGCTAAATGGCCACCTCCTATTATTAATAATAGCTGGAACGTGGCTCCTAGACACGTTACCAAGGCTGGGAAGCTGATGAATGAAACCCCTACTAGGGAAAATCTTGGTAGCTGTCTCCTGTCGCATTACCCAAGGGGGCCGACTATAAATCTTCCTTCATTTTAACCACGTTTACCCTCATACTCCTCCAGGCTAGGAATGCTGTGTTAAGATTGCACTGATGTGCCAATGCTTTGGACCAGCTGCTCCTAAATACAGACAAGTCCTTGTCAATTAAGCCATTGAGGAGCAGGGCCTGGGAGCTCTGGGGCATTTTAGCAGGCAGCAGTGTGCAGCCCCAACAATTAGCATCCATTTTGAAGGGACCTCCAGGGCACAACTGCACAGGCAGAGAAGAATCAAAACACCAGGCAACTTCAATTCTGAAAACCGGTCACATAATGATACTGAACAGACTGGCCTAGGAGAAGTGAGCCAATCTTTCTTGGGAAGGACATTTACCCGCTCCCCAGCCAAGCTGTAGCGCCGAGGCATGCCGCGAACCGCGGAGTCAGAGGAGATAAATGAACACATTCATTTCCCTCTGTGAGCCGAAGTTTCCTTTGGCGGTTCTTCTTTGTAACTCGGTGTCACCTCAAGCAGCTGGTGGCATGCAATGCTCCCATGATCCTGGCCTTTGGCCCAGGCGGAGCCGGACAAGGCAGCCCGCTCCAAGGAGAAGAGCTGCGATGTCTCAGGTCAGAGAGGCCACGCTACCACTGGGACAGGCAGAGCACTAGGAGTTCAGCTAAACAAAACCCCGAGGGGATTAGGGAGCCTGGGGGATCATTAGCAAAGGTGTTTGCTTAAGTCATTAGGAAGCTGGTAGCTAGGGAAAAAAAAAGCTTGTTCCACAAGGCACCTCCCCAGAATCGCAGGGCTGGAAATACGGAGGATATCACAGCACAAGAGTATGTGACCCTACCAAGTTCAACAACAGAGCAAACAGCACATGTCATTGGGGACGGCAGTCAACCGGGAGGTAACAAAGAGGGGAGGGCACCGGCAAAAATGTTCCTGTATTAAATATGGAAAAGTATGGGGACAAGGGCAAGGGTCAATGAAAGTCAACAAGAGAGCAGGCTTAATGATAGAAAGAATTTAATATCAAAAATACATAAATCTGGATGGGAGGCAGCCCCAGAATACGCAGAAAGGAAGACAGCCGCGGATTCAACATTCACTTGGTAATAGAGCCAGAATGGATAGCACCAGGCTGTTAACATTTAACACAAAAGTTAGCGGAGAATAAAGGGGAAAGAGCCGGTTCCTTTAATTGTGGATCCGCCGCGAGATTTCCATATGTCACACTAAATGGATAACACCAGCCCCGCTCCTCAAGGCTTCTGCCAGGGAGTCCCTTTTCCCCCCTCTACTTTCGTTCTGGATTATTTATTTTTCCTCCGTTCCTCTCCGTACGCCCCTGCGGCGCTCCCGGCGAGGGCCAGACAAAGGTCTGGTCCAGAGCACCGGCGGAGAGGCGATGCGGGGCAGGACGGGAGAGCAGAAAGGAGCGGGACCAGAGGCTTTCAGGGAACCTATGCCTCCCCGGGGCTTCCCTGACGGCTCTTCCCGGCGTGTCGCGACATGCTGCTGGCTGTCGCCACATGAAAATAAATTCCTGCCGCTTTTTAACTTTAGGGAAGTGCCCTAGAAGAAAAACGGGGCCCGAAGAAAAAGGATTGCTCTCCCGGTTCGGTAGGGGTCGGTTCAGCACTGCGCAGGGAAGCGGCCGGGTCCTGCTACAGCCCCACGGAGGGGACCGGGCCGGGTCCGGCTCGGGGGAGCTCACGGACCGGGGGATGGAGTGAGTGTGTCTTCACGGACCAAAAAGAGAAAAAGGAAAAAAAAAAAAAAAAGAAAAAGGAAACAAGAAAACGCGTCCCTGATCAATACGGCAGTGTTTCCGCGCTAGTTCAGGAGGTCAGGCGGGCGTAGACACAGCATGGAGAGTTATTTATGTCAAGTCGGGTTATTGTAAACGAAATCCAGCAAATTGCACATAAGCTTCTCGGGGCCGCCAGTGGGCTCGTGGGCAGAGGTCAGTGTCAGTCAGTCTGTCCATCCCTCCGGAGACAGTAATTGTCCGGGGGCTGACATCGCGTCGGGGGCGATAGGCGGCTCCATCCATCTCCATCCAGTTATCCCGGCGCCGGGGCCGGGGCTGCCCGTTGCTCCGCGGGTTCGTGGCACCAAGCCACGGCCGGGCTCATTCCCGGGAATGCCACGGCGAGAATCCCACGGCTCCCACGGGCCGTGCCATGCCGGGCCGTGCCGCGGAACTCCCCCAGCGACACCGGGCCATCCCCATGCACCCCGCGCCTCGAACCGCGCCTCGCCAGCCTCCAGCACCCAGTTCCCTCGCTCCCCCATAATCCCTTTATTAATAGGGAAATTCTTCCTTTCTGGCAATTTAATAGTCCAAAGTAATCATCTGCGTGACACTGCCCATCCGTCTTCTCAAAAGAGAAAACAAAGGCGATGTTTTTTTCTCTGGGCCTCTCCAGATCCTTTTCTATTTTGAGAGGGGCTCCCCACAATGGGGTCCTTATGAACCATAATGGTTATGTTTATGAAGCCAGCGATACCAGTGTATGAAGACAATTTTATGCCTAATTAGAAAATGATGTAAGCAAGGGGTAGACAAAGAGGGCTTGTTTGCCGTGGCTGGGTTCCCGGCCATCACTCCTGGGAGAATATATCGCCTCTTCTGTGCCTTACGTCCACTATTTTTATAACATCTCGTCCATTAACTTCTCAAACTGTTTATGATATCGTGGACAGTTAGTAAAACAGCTCAATTTAGCGGTGGATTAAAGCAATTTTGAAACATGTTCCGAAGGGAATCGCACGGGAGGTGAAGAGCAGCCCTCCCCGCTCCTATCCAAGGGGACTTCACCTCTGGGAAGACTCCAATAACTGCAACCCCAGCCCCACTCGATTAAGGGATAATTTTTAATATATATGCAATAAATGTTCACTTTGTTAGATTGAATGACAGACAATAATATCGGCAAATCTTCATATCCATCCATTACTGGCAAATGAGCCGCACAAAGAACGTATTTGCTTTTGATTAATTTATTTGCAGACTCTGTTTGATAAAGCAATAACTATTTGGTTAAACTTGACATTCGGTCTTCGGGGGGTTATCAGACCAATTCCCTCTCGTTCGTGGATGATAATAAAGCTGTTTAAACGGGATTAATTATTAATTGGTTGCAATTAATTTCCTATCTTCTCCGCGTCGAGAAACAATGAGAATCAGTCACTCTCAAACAAAAGACTGGCGTAGGAGCATCCTCGCCCTATCCGTGTCTATCTGACTGTCCGTCTGTCCCTCTCCATCCCTTTGCTTCCTCCACATGGCACTTAAGCTTTCCTCTCCGAAGCGTTTTATCTATCCCGTGGCAGGCAGATCTTCCCCCTCGGGAGGGAGAGGGTGGCCAGGACCTCCGTGCCAGCCCCGCGGCCGCGGTGACGGTCGATCCCTCCCCGAGCGCGGGGGGAGAGCGGGGCAGCCCCGGCCCCTCCTCGGGGCTGGTCTGGGCCGGAGCTGACCGAGCAGGGATCCCGGGACGGCGGCCAGGGGAACGGGTCGCTGGAGGACAAAACTCCCCGATTCAACCGCAGTGATGAATTGCTGTGGGGGAGACTAAGAGAGCTCCTCTCTCCCCCTCTCTCTGCCTCTGATGAATGGGCCCGGAGGATGGATAGTCCAGAGTGTGTTATATCTTCATCAAACTGTGAAACCCCTCCCTTTACTAATAATCTGTCACAACTTTACAGAACACACACTGAGACCAAAGGGAAGCCCCTGCCCTGCAGCCTGCCCCTTCCCTCCCCTGTCAGGAAGGGCTTTATCCGGGCAAGGAGCACGGGGGAGGGGGGCCGTCGGGAAGTCCCCGGCCGCTGAGCCCGGTCGCTCTCCGCCGGCCACGGAAGGCGAGGCGGGTTGTACTCCAGACATCACCCCAGAAAATTCACGGCTTCCCCGGAAAGACTTTTAGCACCGGGATACACGAGTCCGACTTTTAGCACCGGGATACACGAGTCCAGGAGGAGGGAAAACACCCCTTTTTCCCTGGGCAAACGGAGGAGAAACAACTAAGGCGAGAGCCAGCATCCTCCTCCAACAACAGATCTAGCTCTTTGCACCGGTGTTTCTCTCGGACACCCATCAATGTCCCTTTTCTGTTAGGTATTTACATTTCGAACAGATACATCTTCCAGCAGCGATGTCAGTATATTAATCTAAACGGTTAAAAACAATAATCAAAACTAGTTGCTTAAAAGTAAGGAGACCAGCGGGAGATGCTGTGGGTGACAGGCGACAAATGCCCACAGGCACCCATGTGCCCCTGGCCCGCAACTCCGAGCCCTGCGGCGCAACCTCCGCCTGCAGCCCCGGAGAGCTGCCGGTCGCTCTCTCTGGCTCTTTACCTAGATAAAGGGTCGTTCCGCATTATTCTACTGTAGCAATAGTCATTGCTCTGTCCGGGAATGGTTTAAGGCGTAAAACTGAGGCAGTGAAAGACATTAGTCTAATGGGGTTTGTCGTGTAGAAGCTGTTGATATTATGTTGTCATTCATCTCATTTAAAGTCCGAAGAAACGCATTCATGAGATTGTTTCTTTATTTTTTCCCCCTTTTCTCCCCCTTTCTTGCTGTTTTAAAAACATCGCTTTCTTTGGCTGTTTGCTTTAGGGGCTTTTCATCTGCGTGTTTCAGATAAGAA